>NW_025336087.1:41077003-41186646 GCF_004798865.1 Varanus komodoensis | reverse complement strand
ACAAACATTCAATATACCCGAGATAATTCAATTCCCTTTTTTTTGCAGGTTATTTTGATCTGGGATAGAACTGGATCTCAGTGAAGTGATTATTCTTGTCATTATAAATGCCTCCAAACCAACTTCATACATTAAAATCTGCTGCTAATTAATGAACAGATATGACTGTGTGGTGATAGGGAAGGAACTACTGCAGAGAAAAATAAATGAGCATTCTACCATCATTAATACATGTCTTATTCAACAGTTCTGTATTGTTCCCTTTCTTAGCCATACAATGATTGATAAAATAATAAGTTTTGTTCTGTTTTCCTAGGTCATAAACTGCTCCAGAATGGAACTTTAAAAAACTTTATAGAAGATTTGTGTCAGTTTGTAAAATAAAGTGTGATAAATAAACTGTCTTATTAATGCTATTCTATTAATGCCCCTACACATCTCAGTACAACACATAAAGTGAAAACTTTTCACAAAAGACTTGGGTTTGTATATAAAGCACTGCTCAAAATGTTCAGTTGTGGAAATCCTCTCAGTGTTGCCATTTACAAAAGACAAATGTGTAATAGCCAGCTTGACTAGGACATGTAGTTATTACATTTATATCCCACTTTCCCCCTTCTTGTATGGAGCAGGGGAGGGATTCCTTTCTGCTCCCAGAGCCTTTTTATCCTGGAAGGTGGTGGTGCAGATGCTGCTGCCAAACACTTGTTGAGTGGATAGTCTTTGGCGTGGACATCAGCAACTTGTGCCACGTCAGCCGGCAGTAACAACGGCACTCCTCTGCCTCATCTATACTTCACCCTTCTTTAATTTCTTTAAAATTTTAATACTTTGGTTTTCCTTCTGGTTGTGGTTCACCTTGTTGCTTTATTTATTATTTGTTAGTCATATCCTACAAGGATAAATAAGAACCATCCTTCCAGGGTGATAATTTCTGGTTCCCTGCACTCTGGAAATAATTGCCTGGAAATGCAATTCTTGTAAAGAGAAAGAAGCTAAACTTCTTTCAAGCTGTTGGACAATACTAACAGCATCATCTTCAGCAACGTCTGAAGAAGGAAGGAAAGTTAAAGGATCCTGTGCATCACCCTTCCCCAAGCTGCTGTCTTCCAGATGTGTTGGCTGGACACAGCTTCCAGCAATCCTAACTCGCATAGGATTTAGCCATCCTGACTGGCAATTATTATCAAACACATCTGGAAGGCCCCAGGTTGGGGATGCTGCTACACACTCGGTGCCAATGTGGACTGGCAGCAGCTGAAGGCCCTCAAGCAGAGACTGGGCAGCTACTTGCAAGGATGTTTTAAACTATATTCCTGAGCAGGGAACTGGAATCACTGGCCCGAAAGGCTCCTTCCACCTCTGCGATTCTGCGACCTGCTGAAGGGAATGAGCCATTGTGTGGGGCAGGGGGAGGACCAGGGAAGCCCTGTGTCAGTGGGGCCCTTCCTCTCATGCAGGATAGATCCTGGATCCAGTTTCAACAGGGGAGCCCCAGCTGGTTGGTTTCAGCAAGCCGCCCTCCTGCTCTAACATTCACAAGTATATCAATTTAATCCTTGTATCCCTCACAGCCCAAATAGATAAGGTGGGACTAGGCAAGATGATACTGCACTTTTGCTAGAAGAAATGGCTTAAAATAGAAGGTATCACCTATTTGCTATACTTATTTATTAATTTATCCATTATGTCTATATCCTGCCTTTTTTCCTTTCATGGAACTCAAGGCAGTTTACATCATTCTCCTCCCACTCTCAGTCTTATCCTCACAACACCAACCCTGTGAGGTAGGTAAGGCTGAGGATCTGTCAGTGAGCTCCATGGCTGTGATGGGGCCAGAACACCTGAGTCCCAGACTGCCACTCTTAACATGACTCCATACCTCACTTTGCAACCCCACTGCCCATGCTCAGTTTTCATGTTAATGTTTGGTACAGTAAATTTGCCATTAAGTAACATTTCACCTTTATTCTACATGTGCTCCCCAGTCTTGGGTGCACTGGCGTGTGGAAAGATCAAGCACTTCTCATGTCTTGAAGATCTCATTTCACTGACTGGGAAGCCAAAGGCCACCTTAAGTGCATGTCTGAGCATGTCCTGTGAGATGCTTGTCTTTGTTTTCAAACAGCAACCATGCCTGTGATTTCACAATGCAGAGAATAGTGATGATGATAATGATTATTTATTTATTTATTTATTTATTAGAACATTTCTATGCCGCCCCTTGCCGAAGCCTCGGGGCGGCTTACAACACAATAAAATACAATAAAATACAAAAATAACAATATAAAATTAAAATTAACAATATAAAATAAATAAAAAATATAAAATATAAAAGAAGTCGCCCTGGCCAGATAAATAAGCAAATATTGTTAACAATTAAAATGGCATTTAAATAAAAAGGTCTTCACCTGGCGTCGAAAAACAAATAACGACGGCGCCAGGCGGACATCTCTGGGGAGCGCATTCCACAGATAATATGTATCTCACCTGATTAACAGTAATTGTATATATCTCTGCAGTATCCCTTGATGTCAACCACCACTTGGAGCAATATTAAGAACTGTAAATAATGGCTGAAGTCCTTTCAGCTTGTCTAAGGTAAATACCATTGAACACGATGGGACCTTTTTTCAATGGTCATCCCTTGAACAGCGATGTAGAAGAAGCCAATTTCTTATAAATTTAGTTTTTATAATAGGCAGACTGTTTTGTCCATATGAGTTAGCAATCGTCCTTTTATTCTGTATTGAGTAAGAGAATTAATGAAAAAAGAACTTCACTTAAACTTTGAAACTTAGTGCATTATATATCAATTAAAGTAAATTGGAATATTCATGTATGTTTTACCTTTTGCTGCAGTACTGTGAAGAAATGGAACATAATATCTTTTGCAGCTTAACTTCAGATATAAATGCTATTGGTTGATAAAAATGTGATTTATACTTTATTTCTAAACTAGAAAGTGGCATTAATAATAAAAAGTGTCAGAATATGAATGTTCTGAAAGTCTTAGTCCCAAATGCACAAAGGATAAGGAAGACTGAAAATAACATTTCTAATTTCTAAAGCAATATGAGCAGTTTTGGCAATGAGTGGGAAGTGACAAATTCTGACATTTTCCTCAATTTTGAAAAGGAAGCAAAAGGAAATACAAATGCCAGAGCAGCTTTGAAAGATATTGTCATCAACATAAAATTGATTTTATTTCCCAAGTATATTAGTACAGTTTGCTCAGAAATAAAAGTATGTGCAGAAGTAGAAACTATGAATTATGGGATAGCTCTATTATAAAAACAGGTTCAAATGCAAAACCAGTTTGGAATCTAAGAGATGCTGCTTCCTCTTTCAAGTGATGAAACATTGTGGGCAATGTTTTTACCGAGTCAGTTTCTTTTTGAAGAAGAAAGCTTATAATAACAATTTATTCACAAATACACAATTCAGTGCGTATTGCAGAAAGCAAACACACCTTCATTTTTATCCTGCCTTTTTATCTTAATAAGATAAGGCAACATAAAGAACTTATCTTCTCAGTGCCACACAATTTTATTAGTTGAAATGAGAGAAGCTGATAGCAAAATTTGCAAATCATTTAAGCCAGGAAATTTAGGGAGGAACCACACATTGCATTTAGTTCAGTTATTCTTTGGGGAGATTTTTAATACAATGGAGCTGTAAAGTACCTGTATCCTATTCCCAAGCATGAGTTAAAACAGCTGGACGAAGGGTGTTTATAGCAGAATACCCGAATGGGAAATGGGTTAAAAGGCCCTGTACCCTGTGCCAAACTTCCAATTCTAATTACAGCTATGGCAGCCTCATTACATAAAAAAGATTCGCAAAAAAGTCATTATGTTTAGTTTTTCCCTAGGGGTAGTCTAGGTATGACATGGATCACAACATTAGCAGGGGGGGGGGGACATTTTCCCCATTTTCTCTACTCTGAGCTTTAAAACAGCCATCCAAGCAACTTAAAATTTCAGAAAGGATACACATTTCCATTGTCACTGAACCCCAGTTGTCCCTGGATGTATATTCTCTCATATGGATGTGGAGTACACTGGGGAGGGGGATGAAGAGTTCAATCCTCTCTCCAGGGTTCCAGTCAAGGACTGGATCCAGTTTCAGCTGTGTGCAACAGCACATGTGGAGTGGATTCTCTAGCTAGCTTCCTATGGCAGCCCTTCTAGGCCTGGGCAAAGTCAGACGACTGGTAATGTGACTGCACTTTGCACTCAGAAGAAGACCACATTCATCCAAGAATGTAGGACACAAAACAACTGGCTTCGCATAGAGGAAGGGGGATTTTGGTTGAATGCCAGGAACATTTCCTAATGATTAGAGCTATCATGGACAAAGGGGAGAGCTGACCCCCAGCCACTGGACATATTCAAGCAGAGACTGGATGGCAATCTGTCAAGGACATATCAGATGGATTTCTGCACTGAGCTGCCGTGCCCTAAAAGGCTTCCTCCAATTCTAAAATTCTGTGACCTGTCAAATGGTGACAAGGGAGGATCTGGAGAACTCAGGTAAAGAGGTCTTCTGCATGAAGGCCCTTTTTGCATCCAGAAAGACTGGAGTCCCTGTTATTTCCATTTTCTCAACCATTACTACCACCTCTGCTGCCACAAGAACACATCCAAGAAATCACAAGGTTGATGGTTTAACTGGTTTTCGTCTTAGAGCCAGAACAGATGAAATGAGAACAGGAAAGATGATGCCACATTTTTGCTAAGAGAGATTCCTTAAAATAAAGAGTGTTGGCTCTCTGTGTGATTCTATCCTACCTCACATCAGTATGCTCAGTTCTCATGCTAATATTTGATATATTTGGCAGTGAGTGACATTTCCCTTAATTTTGCATGTCTCTTTGCTGGTCTGAGTGTCCTGCAGTGTGGTGAGATCAAGCACATAACTTGTCCTAAAAACCTGGATTTCAGTGGCTGGCTTCCGAAAGTCCTGCTGTAAGTGCATGGAAGATTTTGAGCTTGTCAAATGATATTCTTGCCTTTATTTAACTCTGACAGCAAATGTCTATGCAGTATCATAATGCCTTCTCTATTTCATTAGTTTCTTAAGCAGAATTGTTCTTCAGGAAACCTATGCTCTGTATCTGCTTGGCCTAAAAAAGGCCAAGCTGAAAACATAGCCAAGTATTTAGTGTGATACTAGCTACTACACGCTCATGTTTCTCCTGCAGAATAACACAATTGCGCAAGTTGAAAAAGTGCTTTCCTTCAGTTTTACAATTCAAAACTTCACCCTCTCTGTTCTCATGCCTCTCTGAAACTGCTCTTTAGATGCAGAAGCAAAACCGGAGGCCACAATGTTGCTTAAAGAACCTCTAAACAAGTTTGATCTGGGAATGGCAAGTGTATGATAAATGTCTTGTGTAGAAAAGCTAGGTTGAGGACAAACACACACAAGTACATACAGCCCTTCTTAGGTTACAGTTCAGATACTTTTTCTTGAAAAGATATTAATTGCAATGCCAGAAAATGTGTCCTAACATTAGTGTTGGAGGTGGGACATTCCTAGCAGCCCAGTCATTGCTACATCAGAAATAGTGAGATAACCGTTTCTGTTACATTATTCAGACATCTAAGATAGATCATGGGTGCAAATGATTAACTTGTGCTAGACTATCTACTGAGCTACCCTAATAGATCATTCCTGTCCAGTACTTTGTTAATATAGCCGAGTGCTAAAATTATTCTCAGGTATGTATTTAGTATGTTTTCCAATTCAGTATAGTCTATATTCCTATAACCACTTATCAGGGAATGCATCCCAGTATGGGCCTTTCTTCTGAGCAGATATGGAGAGGATTGAACTATTAATATGGTTATTAGATTAATGGAATCCTTATATTTACTTAGGGAATCATGCAACTTTAATTACTATATTTCTTGAATTCCTTCAAAATTTATACCGACAGTTTCTCTGAGAGAAGAACAATTTGCTGCTTGGTTCTCAGATGAAGATGGATTTTGTAATTTGAGTTTATAATTTCACTCAGGTTTAATGGAATTAATCATCTGAAAGCACCAAGGCTGTAGGAACCCATTTTTTCCTTCCCCCAAGATTAAGACCAAAAGTTTTCTTCAGAGAGCTCAGCAGTACCTTCATGGTGTTTGTGTGGAGACAACTTTTCCTCCAAGGTACCTCTTTGGGTCCTGGATAGAACGAACCACATTCCCAGGCTTATATGGGAGTAAAAAGATAGGGCGTACAAGGATGAAGCCAAGAAAAGATGATGGTGACCATTGTTGGAGCTAAACCTGTGGTCCTTATTATATTGGTTCATGGTACTCCTGGGAATGACAACCATGGGTGAAAGGGCAGGCAGTTTCCCCTTGTAATTTTTTACATATTTTGGAAAGATTGAGTTTCAATTTTTGCCAGGAGGCCTTTCTCTTTAGCAGAAAGTGGGGTAATAGTATTGTTTATTTATTTATTTAGCGGACTTATATGCTTTGGGGTGGCTCAGTTTCCCATTGAGAAGGTTATAGATCTAGTTCCTGCCCTGGTGGGAACTGCTAATTCTGCTTTCTCCATTTCCTGCCCCAGGTAAGGTTTGTGGGGAGCAGAAGAAGGTGGAGATGATACTCTGAAATCCATTTTCATTTTGCATCCACTCTTATTGTGTATAAAAGACTGAGATTCTTTTGGGACAAATGCCCACACTTCTTTAAAAATATTCTTCCTTAGAAAAAATAATAACATTAAAATTAAAGAATTGTTACATTTTGTTGTAGGTCTCCACAAGCTTTTAAATAAAATGAAGCATCACTCTATTTAGTATTTATTCTTAATTGCTAAGAAACAACCAACATCGGTTTTTATATTTTTCTTTTTGTTACTTTCCAGAAACGCAGGGAGAACAATGGACTCCTACAATAATTGGTTTCATTTTTGTAAACACATCCAGTAGAGTGGAACCCAAAAAATTCCAAGAAGAAAATTCTTTTTTCTTTTGAAAAAAAGAAATCTATATTTTGCTTGCAAAAGGCAAGCATCTAGGATGACGAAAGTTAAGATCGACTGCACTAAGCATAGAGTTTTAGGTTAGTAAAGTGTGTGTAAATCCCATTTTATGAGTTAAATAAGATGTTCTTTATTTTATTTCTTCAGTAACTGAAATATTTAATATAGGAAAATATGAAAATACCAAGCTGGACTTAGTTTGGATCCAGGGTCAGTATTATTTATATAATCTGGTGCAATAATCAGAAGTTTGTTCCAAGCCGTAGCTACGTGTAGTTTGCTGCCTACACAGACAAACACATCTGACATTATAAAATAAAAGTACAGTCCTAATTACTTGGAAAAAGTCCCACTGAACTCAATGAAGCTTATTTCTAAGTAGACATACCTAGGATTGCACTGTTAATGTCAGTTGTGTTTGCCTGCAGAGTCACTACAATAATGATATTCAACCCTTGGAAAAGAATGTTGATCTTCTGGACAATAAAGGACTTGAATTCTATAGTTTCAGTCAGTCTATTCCCACTTACTCATACATTTAAAGGCCAATGAGTTTTTTACATTGGTATTTATGCCTTCAAAAAGAAAAGATTCAGAAGGCTTGCGAACATCAGAAAAAAAGTTTTGAGGGTTTTTTTACATGCAGGATCTAACAACATAGAATTGCAGAATTGCTGAGCCTGGCAGCCTCCCAAGCCTCAATTCAAAGGTGGTGTTTTTCTCAAGACAGTTGAAAATGCCAGAGATGAAATAAAAAGCCCTAAAGGGGATGGGGTATGGCTTTTACAGCAGGTGCCAAAGATGTTGAAGTCCAACAATTATGAATCTCCTCCAAATGCAGCTATAATTTTTATAGTGCAGGCTTCAGGCGACATCTCTAACAAAACATTATACAGTATAAACTGGAGTCACCTGCTTTTCTGATTCCAGGAGTTTTGAATGAAAGTCAATATTGACTTAATATGAAAAAAGAAAAAAAAAATATGGAGGGCCAGTTCATTAAGTCCTGCCTTCTACTTTACCTACCTGAGTTACAGGAAGCAGCAATGAGGAGCAGTGGTTCCACTTTACATTGTCCCTTTTTGCCTCTGGAAAGATGCTTAGCTGAACAGTCTTAGGCATGTTTAGAAGTTTATTTAATTTTATAAAGCCAATTCATCCATTTTTATGGTATATAGCTACTGAAAAGAGTGGACTTGCAATCATGCACCCCTGTCTATGATGGATTAATGTAGGAGACTATGAGACATAATCCAAAACCCTCCAAAAACTCTTTCATTCTTCACGTTGTGCTAAAGATTTTAGGATCATGGAAGCCTATGTGAAACTGGGACACGCCTTTGCAGAGGACCTTAAATTTACGTTGCACTTCTTTCTTTTTATGAACTTGGGAGTGGGATCATTGTGTAAAGCTACCTATGCCTACCAGATTGTGGAAAATGTGTGGGACGAGGAAAAGAGTATTCTGACCAGCATTAGGATGTAGACTTCATCTTACACTATAGTTTTAATATTCCTACATGTTTATTCATTCATTTAAGGACCACTGGGATTGATTTCTTTTTAGCTATGGGAGATGATGGGATACATGCCACCATTAAGAAAAAAGATGGAGGAGAGTGGATACCATTCATACATGGAAACCATGAACCTATCTGAACCCTGGCCTCAAGGTGAGGGACCACTCTGATCTGTCACCTTATGTATAAACTTCATATACTTAGCTGCTTGACATATTACAGATACAACATATTTTCAGTGTGGTGACAAAAATATTCGTACCAAGTGCATCATATTTATGTTATATACAACAGGGATTCAGGTCTAATAATAAACAGTTGCAATATGCACTTAGTATACTCATCATGATGCTTTATCCTTGTACAGTTTGGAGTATAGTTTCATGTATCATGTACCCACTACCCTCTAGAATATTCTTGACGAATCAACTCTATCCAGGTAGCTGAACAGCAAAAACAACAGAAGCCACTTTAGATGTTAAGGCTTAAGCATGTATTGGTGCATTTGAAACATGTTGCTCAAATATAAGAACACTGGACCAACAGTAAGACAAACAAGTGGGTCGTAGATCAAATCAAGACAGAACTTTCACTAGAAGTAAACATGACAGAACTGTGGCTGTCATACTTTGGACATATCATGAGAAGGAAAGACTCACTGGAGAAGACAATCATGCTAGGGAAAGATGAAGCCAGCAGAAGAAAAGGAAGATGAGATGGATTGAATCCATCAAGGAAGCCACAGCCTTGAATTTAGAACAGCTAACAACAGATGGCAAAAGAAGAAGGGGACGGCAGAGGATGAGGTGGCTGGATGGAGTCACTGAAGCAGTCGGCGTGAGCTTAAGTGGACTCCAGGGGATGGTGGGGGAAAGGAAGGCCTGGAGGAATGTTGTCCATGGGGTCGCAATGGGTCGGACACGACTTCATGACTAATAACAACAACAAAGCAGGATTTGCACAAGACATTCTGGAGGACTTTCATTCATAGCATCAATATAAGTTGGAAATGACTTGACATAACAAAAGCACAATCCTCTACACATTGATTTAGGAATAAGTCTCATTGATAAGAGTGGAACTAATTTCAGAGTGAACCTATATAGGATTCTAGTATATGAATGCCATGCTTTGCTTTGAGGATGGAGGGTCAGGAACATGAGCATTCCAAAATAACAGTCATTGACAGTAAAGCTGCAGATTCTTTTTCCATATTAAATTTAAGAATTGTTTGACAATTGAGAGTTTTGCTCTAGCAAGTGGAGAAAAACTCTCCATGGCTATATGCACTGTGACTTCTTCTAAGTCAAAACTGAATTTGGTGCTGTCACTATCTATTTGCAGAATTCTTCAAGAAAAATACACCCTGAAATGACTTTTACACTTGTGAGTTAGAATAGAAAAAAGGTATCCAAATATTGTTTCTGTATGTTGAAAATTCAGAGTTGGCGCAGCTTCCACTCTGTGTTCTCAGACACCATAACTAAGTATACCCTGAGTGACCCATTAGTGGGAAAACATTATTAGATGCACCAGCAGCGGGTGAAATGGAATTTGCAGGAGGAAAGATAAAAACACTGAGAAAGAAAGTAGTGGCAATAGCTAAGGCAGCACAGCCTCAGGCACTGATGGAATGCAGCAGGGCTGGCCCTGAGAAAATCGAAGTCAACTGTCTGCTCCGGACTACAAACAAGCAGAGCCATGGCAAGGGGCAAGGGCAGCATCTTTTGGCCGCAAATCCAGATGATATTGGTATATGAGTAAAAAACCACCACTTTCTCATAGTTTTCACATGCTCCAAAATAATTATAATCCCAAGATCATAGCTGGGAATATTGGTTAAGCTGATTATAGGGACAGCGTATGGAATTTTTTCTTCCTTGGATTTCAGATACAGTCACATTAGGAATCAAGTAACTGCAGAAAAAATTCAGGTTGCAAATTAAGTTTGGGTCAGATAAACTCTGTGCTAGTTCACGTTGCCTCTTCTGTTCTTTGGAGTTAACTCAGAAAGATCATAAAGCTAGGAAATCTCTCTCCTCCTCTTCCTCCTTCTTCTCCATCAACCTTCAAAAAAGCATTGGAAAGCTTGCTAAAATGCGTTTTGCTGAGAGCCACTATTTCATTTTTCTATAGGGTCAACATTGTCACACCTTATTTTGTTTTCGTGAAAACATTGTTTGGTATTCTGAAGGAAATACATTTTATAAATGTTCTCTATCTATCAAGTTCTTAATAAAAATATTATTCTTGTCCGTACAAATACATGCTGGTGCCACAAAAACAATAGACAGAATGTGCTTTCTAACAGGATATTTTATTTGCTTAATTAGTTGTAATCTTAGTGTCACCTAAATGAAATGGTTTCCTAGAGGAAAACATAACAGTACTTCAGAGTCTGTTTTGCATAACCCCCCACCCCATCTCTGAACCTATACTTGCTTGATTTCTATAATTTCTTACAAAAGCTTACATTCAAAGTTCTGGCAATCTGTTTGCATTCCATGAAGTCCCCATTGTGCAAAAGGGCACAAAAACTCTGAAAGTAAGAGAAGAAATACTGAGGGATAGACTGCCCTCCCAAATAAATAAAAAATATATAGTGTGCCTCCAGTCTTGTAGAGGACTGATTCCAACTAGCTAGCATGTTGAGAAGGACAAAGATTGTCAGAACATATCATGCAATCATCAACATCAGAACTGATTTTGGAATTAGGGTTGAAATTATAAGATAAAATGTAGGCATTATTAAAAGACAATGTCTAACTTTGCCAAGGCCAACTGCAAATTAAACCAGAGAAATTCTAGTTAACTTATTTTTACTAGTTAACTTATTTATTTATTTATGGTGAGCATCAATCCCCAGAGAGGTTTGCCTGGCGCCGACGTTATATTCTTTTCAGCATCAGGCAAAACCCTTTTTATTTTCCCACTATTTTGTTTAATTGATTTTAACTGGGTTTTTAGTATATCAATGGTTGGATGCTGTGAGGTTTGTTTTATTCTACTCATTTTTTGTATGCCATCCTGAGATGATTGTAGTGGTCGGGTTAGAAAAGCTTTAAATAAATACATAGATAAATAAATGTTTATGGTGTTGGCTTCTCTACACACACTTACATCATTTTGCCATTGAAAATTGCCTTCCACCCAATGCTGATATTTGTTCCCAAAGGTGTTCTTTGCTACAAACATCAACTTTGGGTCAAATAACAGAGTAATGTTATATGGCAAATATAATGAGAAAAACATTTAAAAACAAACACATCCCACACCAATTTCCCAATGTAGATTACAGTTTCATGATGTTTAAAAAGAAGAAAAGAGAAACATGATTAAAGGATTCAAAAATGTACCTAATATCATGTCTAGTCTGACCCCAAGTGGGATAAGATTTGTCATGCAATGTTTAGAGGTTTAGGGTTAGGATTTATCCAGTGTGCTTTTTCTGGAACTGAAGCTGAATCTGAACATCCTGTAGTCAGAACTGGTAAACTTCTGCCTGAATAAAGATTTTTATTAAGATTTTAAACTAAAAACCGAACTGGTAAACTTCTTAGCACTGGTGCTGTGCCACAGTTCTTATTGCTCTGGGCCACAAGGCTCTCCCATTGGCTTTCTGAACCACGTTACAGTAAGATGCTAGTTTCCCCTGACTTCTCATTTATCTCTTACTCTTCATTAATTTCTTACTCACCACCTATAGGAAAAGAACATCAGTGTGCTTACTCAAGAAGAAAATCAGCATTAAAACATGTGATGTGACCACTGTTGATGCCAACAGAGGGGTTGCATTTGAATGTCTGAAGCCATGTATTGAAGGAATGAAGTAGTCCTGGTTCACATGCTCCTCACCTTTCAACATTTCCCCCCTAAGATAAGCAGGCAGACCCATTTCTATGTTATCTAGGTGATATGTGCTTTGGATGCCATTTTGGATTACTTTTTAAAGGGATAATCTATGCAGCTTTGTTAGTCACTGTGCAAATTCAGACCCTCTTGGTGTCACATTTACTGGGCTAGTAGTTAAGTTCATTTTCAAATACTGCAGCTGCAATATTTAGGTTCTGAGAAAACAGAACACTATCAATTCCCAAGTAGCACATTAATAACAATAGGGTTGATAAAGTGTCATGGAGACTTACTGGTTAATAGTTCCTGTGAATTCACTAGTACAGAGCAAGACAAGTGCTCACTTCTCAGCAATATCTATGCCATTTGTGCACACCTTCAAAGCTATAAGTTCATCTTGAAGGAAGGCAAAAAATACAGGTCAGCACAGACAGAAAAAATATGGGTGTAAGTAGACTCTAAAAATTAGATGTACATACAATTATTTCTAAAATCCTTTGCACTGAAAACTGAATATCTTCTCTTCTTCAAATTCATGTACATAATTAACATTTACCCTCAAAGTGTACCATGAAGTGGTGTGTGTATAAAACCATAATTACTGCAATTTCAAAGAAGGGTCAACTGCAGGGCAAAGTCTTGCCAGGTCAGCAATGGTTGAAAGGGCCTCTAATAAATTTCTGTTTGAACTCCTATATTTAAACCTTGGCATGTAGCCACTTTGTGAATGTAGAATTGGTCCACTGGGGAAGGATTTCCCATGCATTCCTCAAAGGCGTGGCTGACATGTTGGAAAAGCTTCAGCTGCTCAAGCTGCAAAAGAACTTAGTGAGGTAGCACTGTTTTTAGCCACCCAAATGTAACAGATGCTTCTTTGGCACCTTTCAAAACATTTCCAGGCTGAAAATGAAATAAATTACTGAGAACCAAGGAAAGGGACATGAACTTCATTTGCGAAGTCCTGCATTGTCCAACCCATAAAGTGTTTTGACTGATGGGCATTCATGAACCATATGTTCACCTAATCTTTATGGCTCAAAGATTACTATTGCTTGCTTGTGTTTGGAAAGCCTCTTCCTAGAGAGACAGGAAGCCCAGTCTCACCAGTTCCAGACTACCAGGCCCTTTCCCTCTGGTTTCAGGGTGTCTGGCACCTGACCCAAGAGCTTCAGTCCTGGCAAGAGGACCTTCCAATATACAGGTGTCTTCTTCTGTTTAACCACTTTGAACCACTACATTTCATCCTTGTCAATATATACCTAACAGATGTTGTGCAAATGTCTGCATTTCTATGGCAAACCCTCAAAATGTCCAGAGGAGACACCAGCCCAGTATCTGGTGACCTTCAAACCTGGGATAGACACTAAACACAACACAATGCGAAGTTCCACACCAACCCTTTATTAGCATGAAAAGTGTGCTTCATTTAGCACTCCTAGCAGTGCAGACCTCCAAAAGGATGGATTGTTCTCTCATTTCTGCCAGATAAGCCAAGTCCCAAAATATGCTATTCCTCATGCAAAGGATCAACAGGGTTTCCTGCATGTTCTTTGCAAGATCTTCAGCAATGGCATTGCAGAAAGGCCAAGAAGAAAATGGGCTATGGATGAAAAAGCTGCACTGGTGGTCAGGAGGAGCTCTGAGCTTTGGCTTTGAGATCTAGGGAATGGTAAGCAATGGATCCAAGGGGACTTCAGGGTCAAAGAGACAGGAGAAAGGAACCACCAATTTTCACAGATTGATTTGAACTAACCAGTCAAATTCTGACGTGCTGGATATTTTATTTATTTATTTTCTTCTTTGGGAAGGTGATCATTTTTCAAAAGGCTAATTAATTTTCAGATTTATCTGGAAGCTATTAAGTTGACAAAGCATTGTTTTTCTGTAAATTAGATTGAAAGCTTCAGATTATATATAAACGGCAGGAATTCTGGGCTGGAAAGTGGCTGTCTTGAAGGGAAATGAGGCAAGGAGAAACTCTGAGGCAAATAATATTGAATTTGTAACCAAATTGAAGGTAAAAATGAAAAGGATGCTCAGCTGGAATAAGAATGTCAGGTTGGAGAGAGCAAAGTCAATAAAATGAAAAGAATAATAAAGACATCTAATGAAGAACGCATCATATTTGCAGTAGCACTAGGCAGAGTTGGAAAGATTTATAATGGTGGTGATAGCAGTAATCCTTCCTCCAATTCAGAAACTTTTCATGAAGGACCAGAAAGTAGAGAACACCTTCACCTCATTACCAGAATGGGTGACTTATGCATCAATTACACAAGGGTCCAAAAATCCATATTTTCTTCTTTATCAATCCCTAAAATAATAATGCACTGATGGTGGTATTGACTGAGGAAATTGCTAATATACTTACCCAACACTGCTTAAAATTTGATCAATAAAGCTCAGCTGATTGTATAGATTTTTTCCATGTTGATTATCAGACGTTTTGCCCTTCCAAGCTGGTAGCTCCAACTTGTTGTCTACTTCTTTGTTCCTAGTTAAAATAACCTTAAAGGTTACATCTTTAAATACATTTCATAACAGTATTGGTTCCATAATATTTCTGAAAAAATACAGTAATAAGGAAAACCCTTAGAACCATGATGGGCAGCCCAAACTGAAATATTTTTATTTTCATTTAGTGCAGTAGAATGGAGTGAAGTAGAGATTATTGTGTGTGTGTGTGCGTGTGTGTGTGTGTGTTTTAATGTGTAGAGTACACCCCAATATTATAGATTTGCATCCAATTCAGTCAAAGTCCAGGCCAAATTGACCCCCTTTGGACTGTTTCTGATGTTCCCTGAGTTGAAGTCATTTTCCTTCCAAAGTGAACCAAAAGAGCAAAATGGAAACCTGCATGAGGCATTGTTTGCAATTTGGCTGTACAAAGGCCGACAGTGTGCTTTCTCTCTCTACATGCTGAGTTGGAGGGAGGGACACAGACAGACAGGGTTAAGTTCCAAGTCCACCTTCTAATGCTAGGGCACATTTGGGGAAGGGCAAAGATGGCTCTGTGCTATGTCTGTTCTTCCAATTTCACTGTGTTTTACTTTGAAAAGTCTTCTTAAACTGGTTGTCAGTCACAAGTCCCTAGTCCCTGTGCCTACGCTAGTGTTTTGCAGGATCTTGTCTGGGAATCCCTCTTTGATGTGCGCCAAATTTAAAACACAAAGGCGGGGGGGGAACAGAAGATCCCCTTTGCAGCTTTCTTACCTAGAAGCCTGCTTGTCATTTTCAGAACAGTACAAAAAGGACACAGGTAATAACCCCATTCTTTTTTGGATACCCTCCAGGCTTAAGGCGTCTCTTGCCCTGCTCCACTTGCCTGCTTGGTGGGCAGAGAGCCTCTGAACAAAGGCAGGGAGATCTGCTGCTCCTTCTTCCCACAACCACCGCATATGCCTGCTCCAGAGTGTGACGCATCTGAACAAGCCTGTAAAGAAGACGAACAAGTCCAGGGTGTTTTGTCCACCTTTGGTGCTAGCCCTGTCCTTGGCGTAATAACCCCATTCTCATGCCAAGACCTGTTTCCTGAATCCTTTTTTTCCTGTTTTCCACTGTTACATAATGGGTTATTTTTCTCTGTAATAAGTTGCTCTGTCTTGTTTTTCAAAAGCAAAACAAACCATTAATGTGTTCTTTTGGTTAAAGAGCCGATGATGCTTCCCCCTGCCTGAATCCCAGCCTTTTTAACCAGCACACGATCATAACTGAATTTCCAGTCCATTGCAAGCTGTTGTGACCTTCACTAGCTGTGGAATAGTGGACAGTGTGATGCCTTCTACTTAGTGTGTGTTTGTGTATTTGTATGTGCATTAGAAAATAGTTGCATCCATCATCATATCCCAAAATGAATTAACTTGCATTAAAACGTAACTATCTTGTATTTAGTAATCTTCTCTATGACATTTCTTTGAACTGCCTGCTGAATGGAAAGGAAGCAGGCATGTGTCTCTCACCATTTGTATGAAATACAGGAAGAGGGGAAGATTAATGGAAAAAACACCCCAAGTTCTGTGGTCTTTTTTTTTGGAGGGTTGCTGTTCTTTTGGCAAGGTAAACACATTAATTTTTTTCTGAGGTGGGATAGCAGTATTTTAACAATCAATGTGTATATAAAGCAGCAGTCTTCTCACAGTGGCACTGAGTTAATATTAAGTGGGCCAACGGGAGGTTAAAGGAGGCACACCAGTTTTAAAGCTTTTTTATTGTTTAGTCAGTGAAATAATATAGGAAAACATATCATTGGGACTTCCTTTCACAGCTGGGATAAATACAAATCTACAAAGAATGTGTATAAATTATGGTGCGCGGTGAGGGGGCTGGAGAGTCTTGTTTCTCATTTAAAATAAATAGTCCCCCCTACTAACCTATTCCTAATCGTGTGAACAGCTGAGGAACTAAATAGGCTATTTCCATACATATAAGCCTTTGTTTTTATAAAAGGAAATGCACTAGAAATTCCAAGCTAATTGATCTTGTGAGGAACTCCACTCCATCTGTACATTTTTCAACACTGTCAAGGTCAGAGGCACTTTATGTGCTCACATTCTGAATCTCTTCCTGTAGCCTTTAAAATGTCAGGATGGGATACTCATTTCATATGTTCTGCTTTCATTATAAAACAGTGGGGGTCATCTATAAAAAGAAGACAAGCTCGTTTGGAAATTCCTTACATCGTAACACATATGGCCACCACAGAAAGTACATTTCCAATTTCCTCATGTGGAATGGTTAGAGTGGGTATGCTGGAATGTGTAGGACTTTCTCCTGTCTAAACCTACATAGGATTGTGCCCTTAGGAAATGCAAATAAATGAGTGTGTAAATAAATATCTGTTCAGATCTTCAAAAAAATGGCTTCCACAAGCAAGAGCAATATGTATTTTCTGCTACTTGGCTTATATGAACACCAAAGAACATAGGCAACGTACCATGTTTTCAGGTAACAAAACCTCAGCTGGCCAGATTATGATCCAGAAGATTTCTATTATGTAACCCTGTTCTAAAGAAAAATATGCTTGTAAGTCGAAATAAGTGGGCCCAGTTCAATAAATGGTTCAACACAGCACCAAAACAATAGTGGTTTTTGAAGATATCATGAAAAGTCCTTTATATAGTGCAACTGCATATTTTTGCTCTCTTTTTGAGACCTACAGCAGAATCAGCCTCCAGTTGAATGGTCAATAGTCCAGTAAAGTATCTGTACCCTCAAGGCTAGGAGCGAAATGCAGTATTGCATCAGTGGAAGAAAATCCATGTGCAGTGATGGGGCTTTCATGTCTTCTCCTCCACCTTGCATGTGTATTTCAAAGTTGGATCCAGAGAGTTCTCCAACCCTCTACAGCAGATGTTGAGGTTGTGCAGGGATTACAAGGGGAGGAGGAATTTCATTTTCCAAGTTTTGCTGATAGAAGCTACCCTTAGCTCCCCACTACCAAGAACTACTCAGAACCTCAGTTGTATTCACCAAATATAACATGAACAGCTAAGCTCTTTTGAAAGACTGACTGGTTATTTTTGTGCTAAAGCAGTTGTGGAAACTGGACTATCATGCTTACCTGTTACAACCTTTTTCAAGAACTGACATGGTCTATCCATAATGTTAACCAATGGCTAACCCATAGTTTGTCAATCTATCCAATTCTGGCAGCCAATAGAAAAAACTGTGGTTTGCTTTCTCAATCGCTGGGTTGCTAGTTTCCTCTGTCATGAGCTAGGTTCCTCCCATCACACATTCAAAGCCACAGACCTGTCTTGCAAAACATTCCTTATTGACCAAATCTTTTTCCAGAAGCAAAAAAACTCAGAAGGAATCTCCTCTTCCTCATCAGCAGGCCTTGAGAATGTGCTCCAAGGGCAACTATCTTTCCCACTTCCAACACCTTTTTTCTTTGTCTACCTCTTCTGTATCCAAAATTTCTTCATGGTTCTGTGGTCCTAGCATATAATGTGATCAGGTTTTGTTTAGTTTTTTTATCAGTTTTGCTTACATTGAGCAGCACGGTAAGGCACAGAAGAATTCAAAACGGGTGGTCAGGGATCATGTGGTTCTCCAGATGTTGTTGGATGACAACCTCCATCATTTCTGAACATTGCTATGCTGGTTGGATCTGGTAGAAGTTTGAGTCCACCAACAGCCAGAGGGCTACAGGTTCCACATCTCAAGTATAGAGTAAGCACTGAGAAGCACTCATGTTTCTGATGCTTTCTATATTGTACATCTAATTTCTCCCTTAGCATCTGAATGAATTCAGTCCAGGGAAAGCTTGAAAGAAATCCAAGGAGCGTTGAAAAATAATAGTCTTTATTTCTCTTCCTTCATTTCTTTCATGTAGGCTCAGCTAGTGATACGTTTTGACAAGATATGTTTATGAGAGTATCACGTCCCATTTAAAAATTGGTATAATGTTGTGTGCTGATGGCAGGATGTTCCGCAGTGATATCTAATCATGCAAAGCTGTGCTGTTGAACATTGCTATGATTTACAAAACACATAATACAATGTTACATCTCAGCAGAATGACTTCACTGCAAAAAAAGAAACAAAAAGCAATGCTATAATTATCCACTGTTGGAAGTCATCAGATCAGCTCAAGTAGTTAATTCTAATCATCAGTGTTCCAAATGCTACAGAACAACTTCATGTGATTTAGGTCAAGAAAATATTAATATTTTCCAAAACATTTACTAGGTTTCTTAAGGACAGTGTTAAAGTCAGAATAAGGGTTAGACTCAATAACTTTCAGTTTGATTGAATGAGTGCAATTATTAAATAGCTCATCTTGAACTTCCTAAACTAATTTGAATACCTTTAAATTTGAGGGGTTCCCACTCTGGCAAAAGTTATCCTTGAGTTAGCTTTCTTCTTCTAAATGTCATAGTCCATTGTTGGAAATTATGGATAAGATTGAATCACAACATTTTTCCTCTAGACAATAGTAAAATAATGTCACTCCTGAATGAAGGTTGTTTTAAGTAAACGCACAGTGGCATAGCCAATGAGGAAAGCCACACTTCAAGAGAATATTTCTAGAGCCATTAGAGAATAGTACTATTAGCTGCTGCTGGGTAATGATAGTATTGAATTAATCATCAAGTGAGGTGAGAAACAGAAAATTATTTCAATTTTGTAAACAAAATGGAAGAGAGAAACAGAACTGATGCCTGCTTCTTGATAGACAGGAAAACATGAGCAAGTTTGTGGTCTGAGTCAGATGTAGCTGTAAGTTACATTCAGAGTTACATGTACTCACTAGCTCTCTTTTCCCCTTTTCCCCTCTGCTGCAGACGTGAGAACAAGAGTGGAAGCATCTACCTTCTTTCTTCACTAGTGACTTATATTTCATCTGAACCAGGTACTGTGGTTTGTTTAACTACGAGACAAACCAGATTCTGAAACCATTGTGTTAAGCCGGCCTGTTTGGGAAACTATAGATAACCCTAGCTACAGTTTGTACCAGGTCAGCTGAAAATGTTGTTGGACTAGAATTCCTATCAGACTTACCATTGACTGTACTTACTGGGAATTTTCAGTAACATCCACTCATTCCTTACATGATTGGTCAAGGAGAAGTGGGGAGTACCATTTAGATATGGTAAGTGAGTGTAGCCCAACCTGGTAACCTCCAGATTTTTTCATTCTGGTCCCCATAATCCTTAACAATTGTTCATGCTGGTTAGGACTGATGGGAGTTATAGTCCAAAACTTTCTGGAGGTCACCAGGATGGGAAAGACTCTGTTAAACTATGATTTAGTGTGGTATCTAAACACAGTCTCTCCTTGAGTAAGCCAGCCTAGAATATTATGCTACTCTTTTTCCAGGGTCTTGCGTACAAATGCAGGGGATAGGAAATAATGCATTTTTAAAAGGCATCAAACATGTTTTCCTAAATGGAATGAGCATAGCACTGTTTGTTTGTTTATTTGTTTATTTATTTTTATTTAAAGCTTTTATAGACTGTCCCTCTACTGATGTCTTGGGATGGTTTACAACAAACAACAAGTAAAATAGAAATTAAAATGGCATAGTCTGCAGTAATACAATAATATAAACACATTAAAACCAATTAAACACTAAAATAATGGGAAAATAAAAAGGTTTTCACCTGGTGGTGGAAATAAAAAAGCATTAGTGCCAGGAAAACCTCTGTCAAGAGCGTTTTCCATAATCGGGGTGCCACTGAAGAGAAGGTCCTCCTCCGGGAACCAGCTTCCTAATCTCTTTCAAGGAGGGCTCCTGAAGAAGTCCGGTGTCATTGGTCTAACTTCGAATGCTTTCATTATTTATTTGAGCTTACTCAGATAAGTCTTGGGATGCAGGTGGTGCAGTGGTTTAAACTGCTACGCTGCTGGGCTAGTTGATTGAAAGGTCACCGGTTTGATTCTGCACAACGGGGTGAGTTCCCACTGCTCCGTCCCAGCTCCTGCCAACCTTGCAGTTTGAAAGCATGCAAATGCAAGTAGATAAAAAGGTACCACTTCGGTGGGCAGGTAACAGCGTTCCGTGCACTTCGGTGTTCAGTCATGCGGCCACATGACCACGGAGACTGTCTGCGGACAAACGCTGGCTCCCTTGGCTAGGAAACGGAGATGAGTGCCACTCTCTAGAGTCAGGCATGACTGGGCTTAACGTCAAGGGGAAACCTTTACCTTTACAGATAAGCCTTATGAAAAATAATCTATATCTGAAAGTTCTCTTTCAGCTTGTAATGTTGCACAGTGGGTTCTAAGATTGGTGCAAGGGAATTGAAGGTACCATGTGCATGGACCATATTGTACTGCCTCCTGGAAATTGTACTAATCAATAACCTCCTCCTCAGCATACTCAAGAACAAGGGAGAGTTTTAGATCTTAGAATAATGACAATAAACAATTTAGTGTATTCAATAAAGCAATCAAACAGAGATGATGCTAACCAGACAAAAGGCTACATGGTTGACAGATGTAGTTTCACTGTAGCCTGTGAATATTTTAGAGAATCCAAAGTGAAAATGAGTCAATTGCAGAAAGAAAGAGAAATAAATGTGCAACAAAGCAGTGGAATGTGTAGTTGCACAGCCATCAGCAGAATGTCATCAAGATTAAAGATTGCACTTTTGCACAAGCATATACAAAGCAGTCTGTTCACAATAGAACAGAATCAAATTTTACACTCCAAGCTACAGAAGGACTCAGGGAAAAGTGTGGAGGAAGGCATGTTTCCCTGTATCTGATTTCTGGGAGTCTGTGCCTTCCAGAGCGAGATCATCAATAGGAGCTGGACCCTTTCCTTATTTGTTTGAAATCTAGCAGGTCTGATCTTACAGAGTGTTGAAAATGTGAAAATTCTTGACAATGGCATGTCAGCTGGAAAGAAAACATGGAATCCAGAGGCAGCAGAAGACCAGTTGAGTGAACAAATAGAATCAAGAAGAAATACTATTTTAATAAAGATGCATATGATATGAATCAATAAACCAGTGTTTTCAACAGGTGAAGGTTCTGATAATGAATGTAATAATACAAATGAAGATATACTGTCCAGCTCTGCTCCTCTTCTCCTTATGCCATTCCAAACAGGATGGCTTTACAGTCATACTCACAGTAGGAACATCTTATGTATCTTGCCAATATTTTGATCTTTATATATTGGATTAAGGTTAGATTTGGTCATAGAGTCAACCCTTTGAAATCAATGGAGCAGTGAGCCATAAACAACATGCCCCATTGATTTTAATAGGTCTATTTGAAGCATGAATACCTTTGGATTTGGTATTGTAGCTGCCTTTTCCTTTTGGGAAAGACAGGGTATAAATGTTTTAAATAATACTAATACATATTCACAAGCACATCCTATTGAATTTAGTAAGACATATTACCAGGTAAGTATAAATAGGATCGTAGCCCTAAAGTAGCAATGGCATAACAACTTTCTTATGATGTTCCAATTTTACTGTATAGTTGTAACATCATCTTAAGCTGGTGTAGCAGATTTCATTGCATTCATATCCTTATACAACAGGCAAGTTGTATTAGTAATCGGTATAGTTCCACAGAGGTTAGCTTATCTTTTGGTTCAGAATTTTTCTTTTTGAAGTGCAAAATATACCTACTCCTATTTTTGATTTATTGGGCCAAGGAAATGGGGGAGGGGCTGCTGTACTGTAAACAGCACCAGCATTTATTATTAAATGTCATCGAAAAGGTGAAGCTTGTTTGGATGACTTTAAAAATAAACTTCTTCCTCTTTGCTTTGTCTCATATAAATCCATTCATTCCTGAGTCTCCACTTTCATAATCAATTTTGTAAAGAAAAATAATTATATTTGATTTGTTCTGCACTGTCCTTAAAAAAATAAAAATAAATCCCATTTGTTGTTTATATAATAACATGGCACTCAAGGCAGCATAGTTTGTTGTGATACATATCAAACAATCAGCCACTCTCTTTGGAATGTCTTCATGATTCTTTCTTCTCCTGGTTTGACATTTCCAGATGTCTTCTGCTTTGAAATCTGTAAAGCCTTCATATATGAGCTTTAAAAAAGTGGATGGCCATTGATATTGCTGTCCCTATTTACTCTAGCCAGTGTGGTGCTTATTCTCCAAAAAAGTCTTTTCCCTTTGGTGATACTAAGAAAGAGGCTTAGCTGAATAGCTTTGCAGTTCTTTGCCATTTAATCTCATGTTTCTACAGGCATTCTAATTGCAGATAATGAAGGTCAATACGGAAGGGTGGCATTGGGGTTGAAGTGGAGCCAAGTCTTGCAAGCTTGAATCCTCAGGACACTTTGATTTGCAGGGTGTCATCTGGCACCCTTTCTGGTTTACCTGTGCCTTCAGAGCTTAGCTGGAACCCTCGGAGCACCCAGGGAGGGCAAAGAACAAGGTACTGCTGCCAGTTTACAGCAAAACTGCTGCTGGATTTGCTTAGGTTTGAATGGGCAATTAAAACCCATTTACTTTACAAAGGACTGTTTCTTCTAGAGACTAGAATAGCCCGAAGTGATTTGTTGATATGGATCAAGACATCTGCCTGCATATTTTCTTTACATTTATATATTTAATTAATTTATACACCATTCTTCCTCACAAAGAGCCCATTTCTGGATTCCCCCTGATGGCGTGGTGAGACTGACTTCAGTGACAAACAGCTACACATTGGAATTTACTCAATACTGCTGCGTTTCTTGGGGGTGGTCAGCTACAAGTTGTTTATGGCTCACTAAGTTCCATTGATTTCAATGGTTTGATTCTATGATCAAATCTAGCTGATGTACATGTTTTCGTTACATCTACAGAGACAGCTGCATATGTGGGGCGTGGGTTCCAGTAAAAGGGAGCAGGTCCTCCAAGGGTACCACTCCATGTATGGCAGATGGTTCCCTGAAGATGTTGTACACAGAGATGAGGAACACTTGGCCCTCCACATGTGGTTGGACTGCAACTCCCACCATCCTCCATCACTGGCTATGCTTGGTAAGGCTGATGGGAGTTGCAGTCCACCAACATCTGGAGAATTCATGTTCTGTACAGCTGTTAGATGCATTCATAATAACACTGGAAGGGGGACCCACACGGCACATGCATGCATTGTATGTTTGGGAAGTCTCCGTTTTCAGAATGGCTCCTACCATGCTGCTGCTCTCCTCCTCTCCTATATGTTCACGACAACCACCATGGCCCTGCTTAGGGAGTAATGTTATCAGTATCTAATTTCTAAAATAAGAAGTGTCAGGCTCAGACCTGTCTTGATTTCATGCTCTCCGCTCTGCAGCCCTTACCAAATTTAAAACTGATGCAAGCTGGTTGTGGCCACTATGATAGGGAAGGAAAGCCACTTCTCACATACTCTCAAAATCCCTCTCTTGAGTAGTACCTCACATGCTTAATCCCCATGGCTAAACCACAAGATTAAAGGCAGGTTCTGCAGTCTTGGCACAAAATGAAGACCTGATCTTGACAATCACAAACAAAAGTTACTGGGTTGTGAAGAGAAAATATTCTCTTCTCTCCAAGTTTGATCCTGATATTTATGAGAACAACCACTGAAATGTTTATGCAGAACAAGCATTGTGAAGCTATTATCTTTTCACTTTATTGTACTGTTTCTATGATCCTTTCACACACACGGTTCTGTGTCCTCCTTGTATTGAAAGATCCCAAGTTGGATTATTTATTTCCTACTTCTCAATGCTACTACTAGCATGAATGATAATGACATAAAATAAAAGGAATAGTTTTTCAATGCTGTTGCAACTGAATTAATACATATACGGAGAGAGCAAGAGGGAGAGCGAGAGAGAGAGCAAGAGAGAGAGAGAGAGAGAGAGAGAGAGAGAGAGGGAGGGAGAATGAGCAACAGGAATTCTCCTTAATATCTGACTACTTAGCCCTGGCTTCCCTTGCCAAATAGATTGAAAGTGGTTATTTGAGATATACATGGAGTTTTTTTAGTTAATTGACCAAAAAGGGGGGTGGGGAGTTCAAAAGCTGAGAGTGCCATGTGAATCTAACTACAATATTTTTGAAATATTCTGCAAGGGCATGCTTTAATATTCATTAGATATTATTCCGTACAGCCTTACACAGTCTGTTGTGGGCTGTAATGTAGCCAGGAAGAATCTATTTTCACTTGCAGGTTGTAATGCAATTTGTAACGCATTGAAGCAATGATCCTGCAATGTGCTGCCTGTGATAGTGGTTCCAATATAATAACCACAGTGCAGCATTAAGGGAAGTGTTTGCACTGTATTCAATTGGCACTAAATTAACCATGAATGGTGAGGGCTATTTGGTTCAGTCTTATTATTCATGCATATTTCCTTGCTATATTGTCTTTTTATCACTTTGAAGTCATACACATTAGTATTAATTTAAATCAGCATGACAAAAATCCTGCAGAGTCACAGAGGAAGCTTTCCTTTTTGGCTTGCTGATTCCTACTAAAGGAGCATTCCTCTCCATTCATGTCTGCAGTCTTTCCATCCCCAACCAGTTTGTGGAACTTAATGACTTGCTAGATGCTATATTCCCTAGCTTGCCAGTAAATGCCATAAATCTTAATGGATACATTGCTTTATTTCCTTCCTGATGAGCTATGCCTCCTTCATTGAAATGAGTAGGATGTAATGGTGCCATTCTATGGACACTAAGGTTCAACCACATGTGGAAACTCCTTTCTCATCCCTGCACAAGTGTCGAATCTGTTACTTCAATCCTTCCTGTTCATGAAATTGTACAAGCTGTTCTGCAAGATGTTGGATAAAATGCTGAATATGTTGTTGCACAAACTGCTCTTCTCTGCATGCATTCCAGAACTCATTATGAATTAATTTGTATAGATGTCACTTATTTTTGCTAGTTTTCTGCTAAGATTCTAGCTGGATATGCAGATGTGGGTTTCATCCATGCCTGGAAGGGGACCACATGTACACCGTCTTGAGTTGCATGGTAAAAGGTAGCTGAGATACAAATGTAAGAAAATAAAACAAGCTAAATAACACTTTTTCCTATAATCACCACACACTAATCCAATTCCAACTCCAGTTTCATCTCTAGAATTACAGGATGCTAAAGATCTTCCCTGAGGGAACCATAAACTGTGAAAAAGATGCTACTTCCTGCATCAGTAGGTACCTTCAGCCTGTGTAGTAGTGAAATGAAAGGTAATCCTTTGCTTATCTGATTATCTGTTCAAATGTCTTAGAATCTGCATGATATGTTTTCTATCCCAATGAGAAATTAAGCTTCCAAACCCTATATTATTGCACCCTTTGTCACATTTCGAGAGGCTGAAAGCAGCTACTGGTTCAAAAATCCAAGGTGTCCAAGACAGTGAGCACAAACAGCAATTAATCAAAAGGCAGTTTCTCTACACTCCAGGTGACAGGTGGCAAGGTTTCAGGCAACATAGCAGACAAGGGGTAGGGAAAAGGTCACAGGTAACAATCCAGGTAACATGCAAAAAGGTACCAAGGCAGCACAGAAGAGGAATGAGAGTCATAGTGGTGGTCACATCAGGAATCAGTCGAAGAAGTCTTCTGGAACCCAGCCAAAAGAAGCTGGACTCTGGAAGATCTAGTTATGTTGTTCTGAGAAACTCTTTCAGCATTATGCTGATGTTTTTAGGCAGAGGCTGTCAGAATATTCTCTAAGCCTCAGCTGTGAGCCTTTAGCAGGGATGTATGAATTTTCGGGGTGGATACTTGATGCATTTTTCCAATTCAGTTCTATGTATGTAATGGTTTCTCCAGCATTGCAATTGGCATGATCTGTAGTGAGTACATTGCTTTTTAATGGCAGCAATTTCTGCAATTTCTTTGAGGGGGATGCAATTTTGAAATTGGCACAAATGGTATGGTATTTTTCACATGGTACTCTTTCACAAGTATACATGATCACAAGTCTCTCTATCTGCCATCTTAGCCTTCTAGAAGCATAACCCACTTGTAAAAATCATTGTCGGTTTGATCCTCTTCACATACTACTTTGGTTATCCCAGCTGAGCCCTATTTTGTCCCCATCCAAAAACTTGTCAGTTTCATCCTCCACTTTGGCACTTCTGAAATGAAGGTGGGGAAATTGACAAGTTCTTTGACAAGTAAGGAATATGGTTCTACTGGGATAAATTTAGTAGTGTGTGAGGTCTGCGATATTTAGAGTATTTAGAAATATTTATAAATAAGACTATTTAAAGAAAGGAAATATGGCTCTACACAGGTGGATTTGCAATCATGTACACTTACAGAAGATCAACAATAAAAATAATAGAAAGTCATGTACAGATTTCAAGATCCCAAGAACAGGTTGCATAATTTGTACAAATTACAATATGTACAAACAGCAAAACCTGAATACACAAACACCCACACCCCTGACTGTTCTTTAGAAGGTCACGTACTAAAGCTGAAGCTCAAATACTTTGGTCACCTAATGAGAAGGAAGGACTCACTGGAGAAGACCCTGATGCTGGGAAGGATTGAAGGCAAAAGGAGAAGGGGACAGCAGAGGTTGAGGTGGCTGGATGGGGTCACTGGAGAGGGCTTGGTGTGGCTTGGGTGTACTCCAGGGTGTGGGCTTGGGTGTACTCCAGGGGATGTTGGAGGACAGGAGAACCTGGAGGAATGTTGTTCATGGGGTTGTGAAGAGTCAGGCATGACTGTGTGACTGAACAACAACATAGGATCAGAAAATAGATCAGCTACAGTCTGCCTTCACTTATCAAAAGGAAAATGCTGTAGGATCCTTATGGGCTAAGCAGAAGAAAATTCCCAGTGTCTGGTATCCCTGTTAGTGACTGCAGCTGGAACTGTCCTCCTTTTCTTGCGAGGAGGCCTTTATCTCAGTCCAGTGCTTCTTCTGAGTCCCTGCCTCTCCAGCTGGTATTTCTTCCAGGGGCTTGGCAGTTTCTCTGCTTTGACCACCCAGGCTGAATCCCTGTGATATTCTCATAACGGTCATCCCTGAGGGCCTGACTCCTGCTGGTCTACTGGCAGATGCTGCATGTTCCCAGGGGTACATGGCTTCTGGTCTCTAAGGAGGACTCTTCCATGAGCAGCATGGCACTTTCCAGGAATGCTTAAGCATCCTTGGTCTTGTTTGTTACATTTTGCTGCCAAACCCAAACCCAAAACCAAACTGTTCTCATCAGAATCCCAGCTTGTCTTTATGCTTGTCACAGCATTTTCTGGCACCTGCCTGAGCTTTACAAAGAATTTTCTATTTGGCTGTTTGCCAGTGACCTTTGTTCTTGTGATTGCAGCAGAGAGAGAGAATGAATCAGCAGCAATCTTTCTTTCTTTTTTTTACCTCTTCCCTGTGAGCCTTCCCTGGCTGATTTTCCAGAAGATGCAATGAGAGAGGATTAAAAACTGTAATGCTAAGTAGGATCAAATCACATTTTTATACTTCTCCTTTTTTCACTGTATTTCATACAGAGTTTTGTTCCATTTCTACAGCTGAAGGCAGTGAGCTGAACACTGCACCTACTTAAGCTTCTCTGAACTAAGAGGATGACCGGGCAGTTAGCCCAGGTTGTCTTGTCATCCGAACCCAGACCAGTTCGCAGACGGTGGTTTAATTTCAGGAGTAAGGCTTCTTGACAACCCATGGCTTGTTCTAGGGGTTGTCATACCCACAGTGGTTTGTTGTGCTACCCAAATCCAGAGAGCAATTTTATTGTGGTTAGGCTTAACCACACAGCCATTTGGCAAGAATGGCAAATCCTCTGTTGCTTTTGGCAATCTTATCCCTGCTTCATCCAGCACTCTTTGTGCTATCCCTTGGAGAAGCTGTTTAACCACCCCCTTTAAAAATTGGTCCACAAACTTCCCTGTAATTTATCATTGTCATTTTGCTGGTAATCAAATGTAAAAGTGCATTATTACAGTTATCCAATATGTGAAATCATTTCCTGCCAATGTCTTTTAAAGTTGCAGCTGCTAAACAGAGTTTACTGCAAGGGGTAAAATACATTTGGCCACGCTTGCCAAGGATCAAGTGGAAAGTAATAAGGGAGATGAAGAGAGAGAGAAAGCAGAAGGAGGAGCATCAAAAAGAGATGGGGGAATATCTCCCATGTAGCAAGGTAATCCTCTCTCTTTTAAGTATAAAATCAACACCTGTCACTGTTCTGCTTCCGTTCCGCACTGCTCCAAATGGCAGCAAGTTCCAAAAGGAACGATATTGGCTCCTTCCATCTTTTCACAGCTTCCTTTTGGAGCAGTTACTTTAGTTGGACAAAATTGTCTTTTCTAAGCCTCTAAATTGGAGCCAATTTCCCCTCCCTGCTTTTAAATTTTCACATATATTTCAGAAAAAAGTCACGGTAACCACAGAAGAGAGTTGTGAGAACTGTGTGTGGAGACATGGAGAGCCTTGCTGATGACTTGGTAAGCATTACATGGACATGAAACAGTGACAACCATCGGTTCAATACTTAACAGGAAAAAAAACTCTGCTAGGTGGGAGAGATTTGTCCCTGTGCTGTACTCGCTTCTCCCACTTTTGTCTCCTTTCACCTTCCCCTTGGTATCCCTTGGCATCCCTTGGCAAATCTGTGTATGTGAAGTCTTGCCATGTCAGTTTCCCTTTAAGCCACCAACTGCACCTCATTCCCTTTGACAGCTGAAATTACAACAATGTGGACAAGGCACAAGTACTTGGTGCACTAGTGAAGTTGCCAACTTGCAAAGACAGAGAAGAAAATTATAACATTACCAAGGCATTTGCAAGATCTTCTGGGAATGAAAGGGATGGTCCCATTTGTGTACTTCCGAAGCATCCCCGCCCCCACCGAAAAAATCAAAACATAACAAAGGAAACAAAAGGAAACAACAGTAACAAAGGAAAATGGTTTCCTACTGGGCTGGGAAGGGGTCAGGAGACGGGGACAAGAAGGTTCAGCTGTGATGGATACAGATATATAGGCTGGAAGACTAAGGGGGAAGGAAGTAAAGAAACCATAGTAAGCTCATGGGTGTGAAACCATTTGCTATGCTTATCCTAGCCCCTCACTCCAATTGTGACCCCCTTTCATGTGCCACTTAAAAACACATAGATCAAGTCACACTGCCCAGCTTATTTGCAAAATGGCTTACAATGCGACGTGAATGTGGCCAGTGTGTAATGGCCAATACACACCATACTTAATATAAATTCCATGACAGAAGGCTAATAAAATTCCAGGCCTCAGTGGGGTAATTCAGTCTCTGAAAGGATAAGAAGCATTTCTTTAATTAGGGAGATGTCTTAAAAGCAAAGACCTCACACCATATATCATTCTTTTAATAAGACAGAAGGTCCACAGAAGCCTGATAGACTTAATATGTAACAAAGTAGTAAGAAATATTTGACTCTGCATGATTCAACATAGTTGGGACACACATCTCATTAGGATAAATGAAATGGGTGGCCCATCAAACAGCTTAGGAATTAAAGAATAATTTGGAAAACAAAGTCAGAAAAACAGAAAAAACTTGACTAAGATCTTTGGGTCTGCAGCATCCTTGGGTCCCCTTGACAGCCATCATTTCTCAATAACTTAAAGAATGCTCTCTGTTAATCTTTAGCCTCTTAACTTTTCCTCCCAGTTTTCCTACTCTGCTTCTCTATACAAATCTATGCCCACCTCTCCCACTTTCCCTGGTTGTTTTCCTTTAGCACTTACTCCATTTTTGCAATCTGGAATCCAGCAATCTTTTTCCCCAATACCTGCAGGTGACCCAACAAGAGAGGCATGGTTGAGAAAACTCTCAAGGTGCACTCATGTGCTTTGCTAGACAGAATGAGATACTGTCTTTGCATTGGCACCTTTGACAAGAGAGAGCGCATGATCCTTCGCTCAAGGGTATACTTTTGTCTTTGCTGAATCTCTAAATCAATGCCCCAAAAGAACACAGTTCATGCCATGCAGGTGGTTTGGTTTCTCTGGTTTTATACAAGCAGTCCTACTCAGGTGTTCTCTATATATGGGACACATGCATGAAAAAGCAGGAGTGAACCCATGGGCTGGTCTCCACCTATGACTTCTTATGCACCACGGGTCCTGATCTCTTTCCAGACACATGTTTAGCACAGCATCTGCTGAAGGTGCTCCTGCTGGCAAATGATTCTGGGCACAGAGGAATTCCACACAGTCATGAACATATCAGGGTTCCCTCTTCTGTGGGTGGTTTATTCCCAATGAAATGGGTAAAGTTATACGTCAAGATATTATGCTGAATGACCTCATGTAAAGAGGGAGGGTAAGTGGATCTACTCCCTCTTCCTCTATGCATTTCTTTTATGTATGGAGAAAGTCCAAATAGGTCTAATAGCTTTTCTATGGAAAAATGATGTGGCGAGCTTACCGTTTGTTTGGAAACCTGCATTTGTGTTGACTTTAAAAATCATTATTTGCTACTTCTATGATTATTTCCTGCTATGCTTTTGCTGAATATGCATGGAATAAATCCTTGTTTTACATGCCAGTTTGGGCCAATCCTAGGTCTGTGTGTGTTACACAAACAGCCTATGGTGTATAGAGACCCAGCTGCAGGTAACAATACCCCACTGTTCTAAAAACCATTGCAGTTGTCTGCAGGAGCTCTGCCTCTTCTACTTGCCATGGAATCTGTGGACAGCTCCTTCATAAGTTGTTGAGCATGACATCCAAATCCAGACCGATGGGATGCTTAGAAATTAAATTACCCAGCAGGCTAGGGTTGTCAGTAATACCCCTTAACACACAAAAAAGCCTAACTTTTATGTGATAAGTAGGAAGAGGCAGACGTACTCCCTGTTTACATCCCATAAAATTTTAAACTGGTTGGTTGCCATTATGTGTGAGGGGTTTTAAACTGGTTGGTTGCCATGCAACCCCTTCTGTACTGGAGCCACGTCTTCCTGGTTTATAAAAGAAAACAAGGAGAAACAACTGGTTGGGCCAGGATGGTGATCAATGCCTCCTTATAAGAAGGAGTGGCCTTGTGCTACCTGAAACAGGCAGCAGTGAGACCACTCCCAAACCCAGAAGATCTTGAGAACTTTGGGACAGTACCAATGATCCTTTCCTGGAAAATATTATTAAGCAGGTGGTGGCCAACCTACTCCAGGTGCTGCTGAGTAAGACCGATTACCTAGATTTGTTTCAGTCAGACATTTAAAAATATACAAGGCTATTAAAGGGTTTGGGGGTACCGCATTTCCCAGGTTTTTTTTAGAAATAAATGTAGCCTCCCTTATATGTTGTTTCAAACTGATTTTAGATTTTTGTTTTTTGAATGTTTATGGTATCTTTCTGTATAGTTTTGTGAGTGAGAAAGAGTTTTGACCATTGGCCAGAGTAGAAGCGTTATAAATAAGTGCATAAACCAGTGACATAAATGTGGGAGTGATAATCTTATTCCCAATTCTTTTACCAAAAGCCAGATGAGAGTCAAGAATTCCTGCTTGAATTTGTCCCATGCTTCAGATGAATACACTGTCATCTGTTGTTCTACCTGTTAATTATATAATTGCTCTGCCTTTACTGACTCAAAATAAGGTAGTTTTTTATTTTTTTGCAAAGTTCTCTGCAAAAGCACGCACATACACACATTTTAGCTATCAGACAGCAATTGGATTTTATTTTAATTGCTTCATTAAAATATTTCAAAGTCCATCTGAAAACCTCATCTGTTCATCCTTAAAACTTCTTTAATCAAAAACAGCTTCATTTCCCTTCTGATGCCCTGCCTTGAGAGCAAATTATGTAAATTGGTTGAAAAAAATAATTGGTTGCCAACCTAGAAACTGGTGGGAATATGCAGAAAATGCTGCATGTGAATAATAACTGAAGGGCATTAAATAATAGTTACAGGAGGGATAGACAGAGGTAAAGGCAAGAGGTAGAGATATATGTCCGCTCTTCACTTGTGTTGACTTTTATCAGAAGCTTCCACTTTTGTTAATACTTCTACAACTTCAAGCAAGAAACTTCAAGGCCTTTTCTATTAAGTGTGCATAGACAAATCATTCTATGTTTAATTATAAAAATCTAAATGTAATATGTAATGACGAAATTTGGCATTTTGCAATCAAGTAAAAAAGTAATGAAAGCAAATTCTTTACTTAAATTGATCTAAATAAGCTATCATGCATCTAACACAATGACCATAAATGAATGAATAAAAAATGCATGGTATTCAAAGAATGTTGACAAACAGTATGCTGAACAGTTGTCTAATTTTATAATGCTTAAGCAATCATGGTTCGTCACTCTTAGACTAGGGAGCTCTAATCTAATTTACAATAACTGTTGCTAGCTTGCATCACAAGAAAACCTGGATATTCCAGTGCATCAGTTTAAATTTGGTTTTGATAGGAACATCGCTTTGTGCAGTGAATGTCTGAAACCTCAACAGTGTTCCCAAATACTTACTACTTAAATCCCGGATATTTTCTGCTATAGTTGCAAATACTAATTCTGTTATGTTACACAATCCTATGCCACACACAGTATCTGCTTTTGTTGGTGAGATATTGCTTCATTTTTATTTTTTATTTTATTTTGGCTTGGAAGCCATTCAGAGCCAACCTAAAACTTTGATCTGCACATTAACTGATGTTCACATTCAGACAGGGAGTTTCTTTTAGTCACATGAATGAGTGCATTGCAATGAGATAATGAAAAGGTTTCTACCTTTTAAGTAGGCAACAGAATAATTTAAATGAGGAAAAACTTTCAGGGTTGGGGGTTTCTATATCTTACTGAGAAATACCCAGGGAACTGGTCTGGCAAGCTAACTTCAAAGTTCCCTTAGCATTCCTTCCTAAAGCTTGAGCTAACTTACTAGAAATGGGATACCTTACCAAGATGGCCAGCTGAGCAACAGGTACTTCCAAAGCAACTGCCTGGACAGTGTTCCCATCCCAGGAAAAGGACAGCCTGGTAGTGTTTGCCTCTCCCCTAACTAACTGGGAGCTTTTTCCACCTTTGCACTGGTCTGCTTGCAAAATATTGTGATGACATATGATAAAACTATTTCGCTTTCAAGCAAATGCTCTTCTTCAGCCTCCAGGAAAAAAGGTTAAAAATACTGGTTTGTAAGTCACCTGGGGTTCCCCTCCTTGTATAAGGACCTGCTCTCCTTAGCTGCTCTGTGTTCTGCAACAGGTTCTACTAGCAGTAAATATGTGGATAACTTTGAAGAGAAACACCATCCCCCTTCTCCAGATTATGTCCCCACAGTGACAGTCCTGCTCAGTTCCTCTGGGAGGTGTCCCACATGCTGCCTGTACACATTTCTTGTTTGCCTTGCCCATAATGTGATATTTCTAGGGTCAGTGTAGGAATATGTCTGAGCTTAAACTGGCACGACTTTTAGCAAAGAACGTTTTAACCTAAGGTATGTTCATTGCCAAGGAGTGATGACAATCCAACCTGCTTCTCACAGCTCATTGACTTCAGGGCACATGAAGTCATGTTGCTCTTGGACCTGGTGATCTAAGCCAGGGTGAGACAATGTGGTCATGTGCCTCATTGGCATACCTGTTAGATAAGGGAGTGAGGACAAGTACAGGTCAATTAGACCAGGCCATGTGGAGTTGTCCATATAGGTATCTTCCAAGTTCTCAGCTGAAGATTAAGAGCCCTCTCTGAGTTAACCTGTTTGTATACAGTTTGCTCATTGCAGATCTTTGTCTGTTAATGCAGCTGTGGTTCATTCATCTCATGTATCACCATGCCTTTATTCCAGTGGGGAGAGGCAAAGTGTACTTCCCTTCTTTCTCTGCTCTCCAGATTAATTTCTTCCCCTTTTCCAGATCCTTTTATTAATCATAGTTTTCATCAGGGCTGGTGCATGTCTAGCAACCTTGATTATGGTACTAGATCCAGCCCAGGCCCCGATGCACCATCCCTGCTGCCACTTGGTCTTTCTAGCAGAGCTTCCACCACTTCCTCAGCCACCAAGTCCCTTCTTAATCTAGCAGGCAGCATCAGAGCTCTTTGTCGGGAAGTATTGTTGGCTAGTGGCCTGCCACGTTACATTTCCCACAGTGCAGTTCCTAGCAGTGCATCCATGTTGGTGAGCCCTACCAGGTGTGAGAGAAGGTCCACAGAGAGTAGGAGGAGGGACCACCCTGGAGACTTTCTTCTTGCACAATGCAGGTCCCATCCATAGTTTGCAAAGTATGGCTTTAATCATTGCACATGAGAGGTAAAATTAACACCATCAAAGGAAGGTGGGTGGAAAATCAGTCTGGAAAGAGAAAACAAAAAACAAAGGGAGCATAGCATGTTCATGAGGATATTTTCCAGTTTCGAAGGGGAAAGCATCACATCTCCTGGGGCAGTCTGTGCTTTCTAACAGGGGCTAGAATCATCCATTATCACTTCAGGGAACTCTGCTCAACCCAGCAGGTTCTGCCATGGCTGCATCTGGAAAAGCGTTGCTAAGAGGTTGGATTGGAAAGGCTGAGTATTGTTGTGGGCCTTGTATCACTTTCAGTAGATAGTAGTATTGATTTCAGCTGCTACACCCATTGTCCACTTCAATTAGTTCCATGGTGGATCATATTCTTTACCTTCCACAGAGACTTTTGAAACAGAACAAATAAGGAGATGTGAGCAATTAGTATAAAGGAATGGAAATTTCCCCATCACAGGTTATTCCTTTAAAAATCTCTCTCCCTCCCTCCCTCTCCCTCCCTCTCTCTATCTCTCTCTGTATGTGTGTGTATTTGAAATGCGTATCATCCTTTAGGATTATGGCCCATGTCACTAGCAGTAAAAGGTGAGAATACATAAAATTAAATTATATTTTCAGTTACACTAGTCTAGCCTCTATTTATCATTAGTCAATAAATGAACACATGGTTGGCAAATCAACAACAAAATAATGTTTCACATCTGATGAGCAGACACCCTTACTGACAACACTGAATTAACTAGTAATTCACATCATTCAGTCAGCCTTTCTTCATACTAAATACATTTTTGTTTCTCATGCCTTCTTATCTGCCCTGCAAATAACAGACTTTCCCAGTATCCAAGAGATTCACACATTTCTTAAAAGGAAAATGGCTTGGGCCAGTTTTTAATCTTGAAATTTGGAATTATGTCCTGGAGGTACATATCAAAATGATGCTTCCTTAACAGATGAAGGTAATATAAAATTTACAACAGTACAGAAAAACAAAGCAAGAAAATGAAACAAAACAAAACAGATCAATTAAGTTGCATCGTATTTGAGATCTGTGCCCTGAATGGTGGCTTGAAATTCCATGGATGTATCTTAGGTTGCAATCCTATGCCCATGCTCTCTTGAATAGGTCGCACTGTAAGATATACTTCCAAACAAACATTCATAGAATGTGCTGTAACTGTTAATGGGAAATCCTTTATTTCAATGAAATAACCAGACAAATAGGAAATGCTAAACCAAAATTCTGCTTGGCTGATAGATCCTTTGAGCTTTGACTGGGTGAATGGGACATTCTTTGTGAATAGGATTAGTATCTGAGTTACGACTGAAGTCTCTTTTCAGTATGTCCTCACCCAACATACAAGATTAGGCAAATGGTGTAATCATTAAGCAGTTCTGCCATTTAATTACAGCAACTGTGGATTCCTTCCCAAAGGAGACCTGCTTGGCAGCTTTATAGTTTATGCACCAGGTAAAGTCTTCCTTGCTTACCTGAGCTTGCAGAGCATGCATCAACATACCTGCTGGCCTTTTGCATGTATGTTTTGCCGTGAGAGTTCACTTAGGGCAACTACTTTTACTGGTGTCTTCAGTTGTGTCCTGTGCACAAAGGCACAATGCTTTCCAGTCTTATCTGCTGCTTTATATATTTATGATACTGTATTTGAAATATTTTTGTTACTCTGGTTTAAGTGCAGATTAGCATTGTGTTAATATTTATTTATTTGGGCATTTATATACTGTTTGATTAGCATGGTGCTCTCAGAATTGTGTACATATATCCTATTAAAACAATATACAATGTCAACATTTCATTTAAAAACAGGGAAGGCTCTCATAAAATGTCTATACAACAGTAAAATTCAGTGAGTATATACAATAATCAGCAATAAACAAAACTATACATGACAATAATTGACAATAATTTAAACACCTATTCCACATGTACCACTAACAATTCTTAAAAACCAATATGGAAGCAAGGGCAGCCCCAAATAGAGTGCATTGCAGTAGTCTAATTATGAAGTCACTAGAGATCATGGATGATTGAGATTTTTTTCTGGACCAACCTGGCATTTAGTGGCAGCAGCTGCAAGCCTGAGGGTAGGCTGGTATAGTTGCCTGAACTCTTCTGCTTGGGGATGAACCAGGAGGGAACAGCAGTTAAGCATGTAAACCCCTCTTTTCCTTTGCAGGGTCATTGTTACCCCAGCATCATACCTCCCCCTACCCATGACCACACTAATGGGGGTGCCCCCATGTTCCCCTGGCTGCAGCCATGAAAAATATCAATTTGAAATGGTAAAATAATTTAAAAATTGGTACAGTGGGATAGCACAATAAAACAAGTTAAGAGACAAACTAAGCAAAATCAGCCATCACAACAGCAACAAGCACAAATACAATCACACACACACAAAGCCCCAAGCTGTCCTGAACTGGCACCTAATGGGCACCTAATGGGCGGTGCTCATTGGCCACCATCTTTCAGCCTTGCTGCAGGCCCTCTGAAGAGGGTTCCAGTGGGATTGAGCCTCACCCCTGGGCCCTGGACACCGGTGTTCTGGGGACTGGCAAAGGCCTCCCTCCTCTCAGGGCTCCTCTCACCAGTTTGTGAGATGAGAGGGATGACAAGCCAAGTCCGTAGCACATCTGGTGGACAACAGAGGGCAAGCAAGCAAATGGCAGTGGCAGCAGCGACATATTTCGGTGCGTTGGACAGGTGAGCAGCAGACAATATGGATGTCATAAAAAGGGTGAATAAATAAATTATTGCAGTAAGAAAAAAAAGTAATGAATCTTGGGCAAAGACTGTATTTAAGAAAATTAGCAGCACTAGGGATATATGAGGGATAAAGCTAAGGAATAACTATTTGGAGGAGGAGGAGGAGGAGGAGGAGAAGCCACCTAGAATGTAGTGGATGCTCTATAGGTTTTTTAATATGACCTTTGGGATCAAGGCACCATCCTATGCTTATTTAGTCAGAAAAAAGTCTTACAACTTTCAGGATCCTCTAGCTAGGATTGTACTCTCAGACTATTCCTGGTGTATAGTATTTTTCATGCATTGACCCCAAAGTCCTATCTGTCCTGTTTCCACATCCATGTGAATGAAAAAAATGAAGATCCACATTTAAATATATATTTAAAAACAATCTATTTCAAAATATGAAGTTGCACATGGTTTTTCTTGGTAAACATAGGTTTTAAAGTGCATGTTGACATTTTAAACTGTCATGAATAGCTGTGCCATAAGTAGCACTCAGCAAAATGCAAAATCCATTGCATGGCTAAATTCCATTCTTGAAATTAGTCGACATATGTAGATTGAGTCAGTTCAAATAGGAATTCTCAAAGACTGAAATCGTCAAATATCCCTAATTCAAGTATTTGTTTAAATTTTACATGGTCAATCTTCATCTTTATCAAATTCACACTTTATGCACACTTTGATCTGACCTTAATAATTCAACTTCAGCTCAGCTGCTTTTAGTACTGTTTTTTGGCTCTACACTGTAAACCCTTTAAAAATAAGTACAGGGCTCTGAAAGTGTCTGCGTGTGGTATAATCTCCAGCAAATGGGGAAAAGAAACAGAGAAAAATGAAGATTTGGCTTGAAGTTAAAGACATTGCTGCCCAGCTTCTTCAGAAGAACCAAAAGGCAGTGGGCCAGGCTTAGGAAGGAAATCTCTCCATCACTTGTGTCATTTCAAATGAGACAGGGCAATACAATCAAGAACTCAGAATAAGGAATAATTCTGTGCACTCAGGGCAATGGGAAAGTTGACCCTTTTCTGCTGTAGTTTCTATGAGAAAAGACAGTCACAACCCCTTTGCAATAAAAGAAAGTGGAATATAAGAAAATGTGAGAAATTAGATTATCTGTGTGGAAGGATGTATTTGATTTCACAGAAAAAGGGTTGCATTTCTTATTCATGCTTTTTCTTTAAACCTTTTAAATGCAAAGTGGTAGAGATTGTTTTGCAGATTCCACATGAAATAGAAATGAAAACACTTACATCCAACCACAGAGATGAAGAGTTTCACTCTTAGAAATTATCCTTCTGGTTCCATATTTTGATTTATTATTGCATTATTACTTGTACTTTCTCCACAGAACTCTCTGCTTCCACTGCCAAAATTGTATCTTCTCAACAACCTTATAAGGCATGCTTAATTGGGAAAGAGTGACTAGTCCTAGTACTACTAGTGAACATCATGGATGAAAGGGAAAATAAATCTAACTCTAGTCAGTATTCTACATACTTTTGTATACCATACATGAATTTGAACCTGAAAAATGGTTGAAATAATTAGTAATAACTCTATTAATGTTTCGTTATTTGTTATTATGTGACATCATGTCATATCTGACATAAGCCCTTCAGATTGTCCTATCCATGGCAGCCCTGCTCAGCTCTTGTAAATTCAAGGCTGAGGCTTCCTTTGCAGAATCAATCCATCCCATATTTGGTGTTGGGTAATAAATTGCATATAATTAATGCGTGCTAACAAGACCACAGTCAAAAATTTCTCCCTTCCAGTATTCACTTAGCATATCTAATGGGTTTGTTAGAGGCTGTTTAGGGTGGGAGCAGTATGTCTGCAGAAGAGGAAATGGGCAATGACTGATTGATACCCTAATTCATGTATGACTATTACCACATTGCTAAGCTGTATGTCCACTCAGCAAAACAACTGAAGAGCAAATCTACTTGTCGTTAATAGGCAAGAGTGCTCTTAATTTTATTGATGATGTGATTTCATGCCATGAAAGTGCCAACTTGTGCAACAGTGCTTTTTTTCTCTTTCCCTGGAGCTTCAAACTTCCAAACTCAGTTTCAGAGAAAGCACTGGGGGATGCCAGGAGGGTGTTATGCAGGGACAAGGAGAAATTGCTTCCCACCCCCCATTCCACTCCCAGAAGCCATTCTGTTGACAGGCAAGGTGATTGGTTGCAACCCTTAATGTTTAAAGAAAACTAGAGCTAAGGAATGGAGATTTCATTTTCCTCACTAGTAGCCCATTGTATTTTTCAATTCATGCCTTTGGATTCAAAATTCTTACTAAGGCCAACTTCTTAATTAGTGATGCGAACATTAACAGTGTAATTTCTGAGGAAAAATATCTGTGTTAAAAGTATGTGAAGACTTTGGAATGAAAACCCTCATTCCCATTTCCCAAAGGACAGTTCTGCTTTAAAACCAGCCTATTCTGGTAAATGTGCCACACAGCCATTGTCTAGATTTATTAAGCCTCTTGCAAAACACCATGATGCTTTTTCCTTTACATGAGGGTGGTTATTCTTCTATTTCATAGCAGGCTGTGTATTAAAAAAAAAGTATTTTAGGCCATAAAGAAACTTTCCCTTACATTTACAATACATGACTTAATGAAAAGACACGATCAAGAAACAAGAATAATAGAGTATGGGCATATAAATGTTCTAGCCCGAGAAGAAAGTATTTTTACGATGAACATCCAGTTTGAAATGTGCCGGTAATAGTCCACTAAATGCTCCCAATAGAATAAATGGATTGGGAGAATAAATAGCACCATTAGGACTGGAATATGTTTGTGTACAGATTAAAGGAACTAAGAAGCATCTATCACAATGACACTTCCTAACCTACCTCATCTCATCTGAAGTGTTTTATGTCCACTTCACATTGAAGGATGGAGCATGAGGACAACCACTGCAGCTCATGCAGTCAAGGACAATCATGGGAGAGTCTGTTCAGGTGGTGGTTTCTTTCTCAACAGTAGCTCTTGGTCAGCGCACCCATCGTCCGTCTTCTGGTTGTACTCAATTAGCTAGCTGGTCATCAGAAATACCCTAACAGGTTACTCTTGGGTTCACATGCTTAAGCCTTGGAGACAAGGCAGAACCTTGGAGACAATAGCTCCATGGGATCTTAAGTCTAGCTTTTAAGGAAATAGTTGCTTTAAATTTTAATGAAAATGCTAGGAAATCTATTGAGAAATTTTAATTCACCTCCTCAAAGCCATATAGCAAGTCTTGTTATAAAGTAGCAGTGCGAAGCAGCTGAAAATGATTATGACAGATTTAAACAATGAGTCGGACATCTCTCTCAATCTTAGGCAATATGTTCTATTTTGATATGGTGAATTTATGTTATAAGAATATGAAAATGGATTCAAATATTTTCCTTTTACTAAGTTTAGTTCATGCAAAACCAAAACTCAGCCCATCTTAAGACCATTGTTGATGCATCCTTTATTTGAAGGGTATTGAGCACATATAGATAGTTAACAGGCAGACAAAGGCTTACTGACTGTCGTATTGTAAATAGTAAGCAAAGTTCAAAATTTGCAATAGTCTAAAATCACTACAGTGTCACGCTATTTCATTTCACATGCTCTGTGCTGTTACTTTGTCCGGGGACTCAGCAAGTAGTTTTATTCCATTGTGTGTTTCTAGCATAGACCACAACTGGCAGGTTTGGTTTGCACAGGGAAGAATGAAAGATGGAGGTTGTGTAGTGATAAAAGAAAGAGTATCCACACCAGCATTTCATGGTTTAAAGACTCTAGGCCACTTAAGATAGATAATTCCTCACTGTGTGATGGGTTCCTTGACTGTAGTGGATATTCCTTGATTACACAGTTCTAGCCTTCTCCAACTGGGTTCTCTCTGAATATGTGTCATTGGAACCTTGTAATTCACATCTGACCTGTTCATTGTCCACACTGGGTAGGAATGCAGTTCAATATATTTTGAGGTCATTTGTAAAGACCTGAATTTATTGGAATAGGATATAGCAATGGTGGCGAACCTATGGCACACGTGGCACAGCAGACACGCAGAGCCCTCTCTGTTGGCACACAAGCCAGGTTGCCCAGCATCGCCCCAGCAGCTGAGCATTGGATAACAGCGCACATAGGGGCCATGCGCACACTCAGAAAGGAGTAGCGGCCTCAGGCAATGACATCACGAGCTGCGACTCATTAGCCACGACTCGTCTGAGCATTCGCATGGCCAGGTCAGTGCGCTGCCAAGGATATATATATATATTTGCCTGGACTAGCTGTGAGTTGTTTTTTCTAAACTAAAACCTCAGTTGTCAGGTTGAATTGCAGTGTCGGCACTTTGCAATAAATAAGTGGGTTTTGGGTTGTAGTTTGGTCACTTGGTCTCTAAAAGGTTCACCATCACTGGGTTAGGGGTTGGAAAAATGAGGTGTCCTGGTAATTTTGATGGTTGGAAGGTGTTTAGAATGGGCAGAAATGATAAGCAGTGCAGAAAAGGCTCCTCAAGGAAGGCTTTTTCAAAATCACCCTATTTTCAATGCAAGTTTAGCCCAATATTAGGGTTAGGGGTGTGCACCAGGGTGTCGTGCCTGATGCCCCGACAGAGGCAAAACCTCACGAGGAGGTCTTGTGCTTGAGAGCCTGTACCCAAATGTCAACCCCACAACCTAACTTGGGAACGGCTGAGCAGATAGCTGTACCTCATCCTGACCCTTTGCCCATTGCGCAAACACCTGAGCCTACATCAAAGCAAGAGAGCTCTGAGGGAAAAGGCACTATGAGTTCTGCTCATGGAGAGCCTGAGCAGACTGACCCATCCCTTCCTGACGCTGAACTGCCTGAGCATGACGCAGGAGACACAGGAGGCGGGATAGACTTTTCTCTCGTGACCAATAGGAGAATTCTGAGACGATGGGAACAAAAACAGACTATGTCCCACCTCAGGGAGGAAAGGCGAGACCAAGATAGCTAGTCCCACGTGGGCTCAGGAAGAGACGTCACTAGAGAACTAGCATCTGACTTGTAAAGACCTTCACATTAGAGCTTATCTGTAGTGTTGTAAATCTTGTAGACAAGTAGCAATAGAAGACTTCAGTTTTATTGCTCGTGAGCATGTGGGTTGTTTATACGTGGAACAATTTTCCACAGGGGGTATGGTTAGAGTTAGAAGAACAAAGTGCCCTGGTCAGATTGTTATGGTTGGAACGTGCTTAGAAGGGGCAGAAAGGATGGGCTGTGCAGGAAAAGCTCCTCAAGGAAGGCTTTTTCAAAATCACCCTATTTTCAATGGCTCTTTAGCCCTATATTAGGGTTAGGGGAGTGCACCAGGGTAGGGTTTGAGCAGTGGTGGTGAACCTATGGCACACGTGTCACAGCGGGCATGCAGAGCCCTTTCTGTCAGCATGCGAGTCAAATCACCCCAGCATTGCCCCAGCAGTCGAACATCAGCTAACACCACACACAGGGGTCGTGTGCATGCTCAGAAAGGAGTAGCGGCACCAGGGGATGATGTCACAAGCCATGACTCATTAGCTGCGACTCATCTTGCATGTCCAGTCAGTGCACTGCCAAGGATGGATGGATGGATGGATGGATGGATGGATGGATGGATGGATGGATCTATCTATCTATCTATCTATCTATCTATCTATCTATCTATCTATCTATCATCTGCTTGGACTGGCTGTGGGTTGTTTTTTCTAAACTAAAACCTTAATTTTCACGTTTTATTGTGGTGTTGGCACTTTGCGATAAATAAGTGGGTTTTGGGTTGTAGTTTGGCCACTCGGTCTCTCAAAGGTTTGCCATCACTGGGATATAGGAATAGGATGGATATATAAGAATAGGATGGATCCAGCAATACAACTGATTCTTAAACTCAGAAATTAATGTCTGAGGTAGAAAATCCAAATCTTGTCCACAGTAAAAATTCAATTAACAGCCCAAGATTTGAGAATTTATATCCTTTTGAGGATACTACAAATTTTCCTTATGAAATGGACCATATTACTTCACTTAAGGCTAGGGTCAATTCTTCTTAAAATACATGAAGAACCACATTGTGGGATAAAAGAATCAGAACTTTACTTGTATCCTTCTCCTTCTCCCCTTGGAGGTAAATGTTCTTCCTAGGTTTAAAGGAGGTGGACAAAACGGCGAGTTGCAATAGATGGAAAATATCTCTGGCTTTGAGTCAAGGTTGTGAGAGTGGAACTCTGCTTGTTGTAACAGAGCTTCCACTTGTGCATCCAGACTTCTTCCTTCAACCATTTCCCCTGCCGCTCCAAAGGCTTCACATTCTCCTGTGAAGCAGACAGAGGAGTACGGCACAGGGGAGTTAGAGATGAGCGAAAATCCTCTGGTTCAGAACTGGAACCATGCAGGACTTCAGACACAATGTTCTAGTCTGTACCAAAGCTGAAACTGCAGTTTGGTAGAGATAATGTGTCCATATCTTAAAATATCTACTTGACATGGGAACAACCAGAAATCAGACAATTTAATATGATTAGTTTGAACAATACTAATAGTGAATAGTTTGAACTTCACTAGTTCTAAAATTATGAATTATTTTATCCATACAGTCATTTGTATTTGTATATTTTGGTAATGAAAACACAGGAAACAATTAACATACAAGCTCTAAAACAAACTGTGTAAAATCCCTATTCCTCCTTTTTAGTCCAGCCCCAAAGTCCGAATGGAGAAAAAGAAGTTTGTGCATTCTCCCTTTCCCCCAAAAAACTCCCCATTTCTTGAAATGGTTGCCTTGTTGTTATATTCAGGTATGGATCAGCACATGGAGGATCCCATGAATCTGCCAAATGTTGCACACCCACATATCTCAAACTGCTCTTTGACTGTAAGCTTGCCTGCAGTCAAACATTTACTTCATCAGTTGTTTCTCAGAATGATCAATCCATCCACATTGTTGTGACGTTCCACAGTTCTGCTTGCAGAAGTAAATAAAATTTCGATGCAGTTAGGATCCATTAGGATTCTGTCTCCATGTGTGCATCTGAAAGAACTCTCTTCTCTTTACCACATGCTACAATCCACAGCATAGAACACATCACACTTCTTCCATCTTATTTCTTTCCACAATAAATCCAGTAAGGCAAAAAAATGGAATAGCTGCATTATGTCTTTTAAGTCGCCCAGCTAGATGCTTTTAATCTGGAAGTACAAAACCCTGTTAAAAACAGGAAAGCCTGCTTGGATGGGTGGGACTTGAAGCAGAGAAAGATGACAGGTAAAACAGGTGCTCATACTCTCACAGTTTTGCAAGAAGCAATGCATATTTTTATTTGTCATGTAATATTTATTAGATCTACGTGTCATGTTAGATTTTTGAAGTTTGTACCTCCATTCATGTAGTTATTAGGATTCAGGGCGAGCTTTTTGGCAAGGGACTACTGAACCGCAATTTGTTGCCATGGTTTTGATCTGGAATGTCTCCTGAGGAGTGATTATCAGCCAGGCGAATTAAATAGAATTATATTGAAAGTGTTTGTAATGAGAAAAAAAGAATCTTTTCATTACATGAACCATGATAATCAAGTCAGTTTAACTAAACATTCAGCTGATCTCATCATCTCAGAGATAAATTCCTTTTTGGATCTATAGTTTGTATCAAGGGCTGCCTTTTATTTGTGGTAGAAACCTTTCTAGTTCCTGTTTAAAGCTGATAGCTAGTCATATGGTAAAAGCATTTTTACAATTATTTCATAAAAAAACTTAAAATGCCACAAAGCTGCCTCTAAATTCATGAAACTCCTCTAGAGAGGCAAATGCCGTATGTATTTTATAGGTCTTGCATGTTGTATAGGAAAATATACTTCATGAATTTGAAAACTATTGATCCTGATCCTAACATACTTGGAAAGAAAAGCATTTAAATCTTTACACTCAAATGTTGTTTCTACTCTTGCGCATTCTGGATTGGATTTCAAATCCTGAACCTGGTCAAAAACATTTCTTTCCTTAGGAACACCACTCTTCAGTTTTCACTGATTCCAGACTCATCTCATTCGGACACCGGAAGAACAAAGAAAGAACAAAGGCAGCTAAGTTGTAAGCAAGCACAACATGCAACCTTGTATAACTGAGCATGGGAAACCTCTTCCAGGGCACCAGGTGAAGTTTCCTGGCTCTGGGGACCATGACCCAACATGATCAGCCTTAACACTCATCTCAGAACAGTAGGATGGGATTGTTCTTTGCGTTGAGGGGAGATAAGTAGCAGAACAAGTTTAAGGGATAAGCACACAGTACTTAGATGTATTGAACTGAGGATGCCACATCTTCCTAAATGCACTCCATCCTCCTGCTTTCCTTCTTCCGTTCCTTTCTTGGATTACAGGAAATCCTACCCCAATTCTATCTTTTTGAACCAGGGCAGGTGGATGACTGCATAGGCATTGTCATTCAGGTAAGATTGCTCTAAGTAGACCAGAAGTGTTAGACCAAAATTCCCATTATCCCAATCCAGCATGGACAGCCAGGCTGGGGAGTGTTGCCCTTCAGAATATTCATGTGGACTGAAACATGTTTTTCAAGCCTCCAAAACATTATGTCAGGGCTGGATAATGTATCCAGTTATCATAAGCACCTTAATCTTAATAAAACAGATGATAAGAAAAACAGCAAAATATCTGACGCTTCATTCACCAAATTTCTTCATTCACCAGGTGTATTATTACTTACTTACTCAATAAGCCTTACTCTATCCAACAAGCAAAGAGTGCTGAAATAAGTCGAATTCACCACCCACAAGAATCCTGGATCTGTTAGGGTACCATCCAATCTGGCTTCCCGAAACCCTCCAAGCTCAGAGGTTTAAGGATATCCAGTGGAAGGTGTGAGAAACATGGAGACTAGGATTGTCTCCATGGTCCCCTTGCCCTCCAAAACATTTAGTTGGCCAATTTCAACTCTGAAAATGGTTTTCCACACCTGATGAGGAGAAGAGGCTCTGAATATCCAGAAGACAATTGTGCCTGTGTACAGGTCAACTATCTGTGTACAGATAAATATACACTGATTTTATGTGTAATAAATATATTATGAGAACATCTCTAAAATGAACATCTATTCATTTTGCGCAACGTTCAGCTCAGGTTTGACTTCCTACTTAATGTGTATCCTGGATCAATATACTTCTCTTGTCCGTTTACAAGTTATGCCTGAATGCAGGACAATCACCTCATTCAGGATTTGAAAATTTTAAAATTGGGTCAATCTTGGAGAGGATGTTGAAGATGCAACTTTTGAATTCTACAGGTGTTTCCAAAAAGAATGCTTGGTGGCAAGTAGGATTATGAGATACATAGAAAAGTAGAGCTTTCATTGTAGAGCTTTCATTGTGGTTGCAACCTTTTAAAAAATCCTTATTGTTATTGTGTGGAAGACTGAGAAATCCAGCAGGGATAGAGATGGAAGCAGCAGGGAATGGCCTTTGCAGACAATATATCAGAACCAACACAATTCTATATATACTTAATAGGAAGTGGGCTCCCTTATGTTCAGTAGGTCTTACTTCCTAGCAGGTGTGATTAAAATTACAGCCTTAGCTGTAATGTTGTGTTAATTACATAGTATGCAGCCTCTCTTCTAATTTCTTCCAAAGTGTGTAGGTCTTGATCCAAGCTGGGGACTTGGCATGCAAGGGCAAACTCAATCCTTCACTCATCAGCCACTTTCCTGTCAAACAAAATAGTGAGGTGGACACCAGCATTCTCCATAACTGTTGTGATATTATGAAGTAGTAGCTAGAGAGAGAAGAATTAAAACTTAATATCGATTGAACAAAGATTGCACTGGTGTGGTCTAGGAGACCAATACCCAGCCACAGTTCAAAAGAGTGGTGATTTTAATTCATAGCTGGTTCTGATTTTCAGTTCAACAAGTGATTATTGATGCTGATGGTTGTTTTATGTCCCTGGCTGGGCAATATGCAACAAACTAATTGCTATAATTTATGTGTCACAACTGTTATAACTCTCCAGATATGTTCTATGATGTGTACCAGGTTGGTTGATATTGCTTATGATCACCTGACCTTTGGTCAGGACTTCAGTGTGATTTTAGGCCCTGTACTGGACAGGGTTACACCTGCTCCTAAGAGGCAAATAGCAGTGAAGGTCATTCTTCTGGCCTGTATAGTTGAACTTGATTTGATTGATGCTTGCAACATTTTTCATCCTGGCAAGAGATGCACATTGTTATTTATTTGGTACTCAGAATTGTATTTAATTAGATTTTTTTCTGGTTTCCACATCTTTGCTATATCAAATAATAGTTGTAAAGCTGATATGCTGGTAATCTCAGACCATGCCCCAGTCTGCCTGGAATTACAATTTGCAGATTTGCCAAGGCTTTTGCGCCTGGCTATTCCTCTTTGTACTGATTAGCTGTTTAAAAATCAGATTTCAGCTGAGCCACTTAAGCATTTTTAAGAAAATGAGGGCACTCTTTATTTGGTGCCATGAGTAGGAGACCAGTAAAGCTTTTATATGGGGTCAAATGATTGCCTACAGTTCCTGGTAGAATTTTTGAATGAGAAAATAATAAAATATCATGCAGTAAGCACTTGAAATCTCTTATCACCCAGTTTGCCATTTCCACAACTGCACACATTTATCAGGAACTGCAGAGCATTGAATTGAATAAGATCCTTTCACAGCAGGTAGAACTTGCTTTAACATGTTTATGAAAGACATGGTGAGAAAATGAAGAATGTACTAAGATTTTGGCTCATCATCTGAAACAGTAGAAATATCATAACATTAATACAGCTATTAAAGATGGGAAGAATAAGATATGCTCCCATAGCTATATATTTATAAATTTTAAAGTTTTATTCTCATTTCTATAGTACGGTAATGAAACATCAGAGTAGAATATGGATATTTCCTCCCATCGTATCATATTACTCTTCCATGCATAGATTCCTCACAGTGCCAGTTTCTCACCATTCCTTTGCATATGGAGGAAATTGTGCAATTGCTAGTATGAATAATGGGAAATAACCAGTTCTGGATGACTTTTCAGTTGAATATCTTCTAATTTCTATATTATCTAACAATGTGTTACAACTTTATTGTCTTTATCATTGTAAGTATGTGTGTGTGTGTGTGTGTATGTATATATTTAATTGTGCTTCCTATCTGTTAAATGATGTTTTAACTATAGTGATTCCTAAACTTATCAAGGATCACACATTTTGTGCTATTAATCCACTTCATACATTAATTAAAAATAGCTAATTTTGGCTGATAGTTTGTTCAACCAGACCAGATAGGATTTATTAAACATAGACAAGGGCCCAATAAAATGAGATTAATTGTTGATTTAATAGCATTAAACAATGATAAGCCAGACCAGGATGCCATTATTCCTTTGGCATTCTGAAAATCAGAAATTCACTTTTGCAACATTAAGTAATTTCAACTTTCTAATGAATTCTTGAAATGGTTTAAAATTTTATATTCAGCAACTGGAGTTATAATGGTTTTATTATCGCATTGTATTTTTGTCTGTCTTTTTTTCCTGGAGGAGTTGCCAGACAGTGATAGCCACCTTCTCCATTGATATTTTATGTAGGTTCGGTACTTTATTTGTGCTGTTAGAGAAAATAACAGTAATCAAATTTTGTGCGTGACTGATTAGAAATATCTCTCCAAGTTCCCACCTCATCTGGGCATTACAGATGAAAGGGAGAAAGATACAGCAAGGCACACACAACGTATGGGGTGATGGGCAGGCTTATGAAGTAACAGTATCCCAGAGAGCCCCTACCTCACAGAGCCCCCTTCCACCACGTGTGCAGTGTGGGCACATTTGGTCCCTTCTTTAGGAGCTGAATAGAATTCTTTCAGCTCCTAAACATGTTGCCTGTTTCTTTGCCAACCTCACAGTGCTAAATCGGATGGATAGTGTTAAAGGCTGTTCATCCTTCATTTGTTTACTTCATCCATATAGGCAGCTATTCTGCAGGTAGGCGTAGGCATAATTCATTTGGAGTTAGGGCTGGTGAGCATCCATGGGCAGCTTATGGAGAAGCAATTCCAGAGGCTTCGTGCCCAGTGATTTGAGTCCCAGTTGGGTTGTCTCAGAGGCTGACCCACCCCACTAGCTTCTTTTTTCTGAGAGGAGTGACAAGAGAAGGTCTCTCTTTACCATGTTATTAATCTGCAAGGAGCTGAATGGTCAGACACCACCTGGCAGGGGTTGGATGTCTTGCCCATTAAATATAACAGGCTAGCTGCCTGCAAAGGTAGCATCAGCACCACACCCAACCTCTGCAGATCTGCTTTAAATAAATGCATCCTAAGTTCCTACCCAAACTTACAAACTCTCCTTATTCCTCTTGCTTTCACTTGTAATGTAAAATTATTCTTCATGCAGATGCTCTCTTCCTGTTCATTTTGCAACTCTAGGCTCCTATGCCAGTGTTGGTACAGTTGATTAAAACTTTTCATGATTCCCCTTGCTGTTCAATTAACTGGTCAAAGTCTGAACTGATGCTGATTAGAAACAATGGATGACATAGTTTGCTAGCTAACTGGCAATTTTGATGGCACGTGGATTTATTTGGTACTATTTATCCCCAGAGATACCTGTAATTATTATGCTAAACCTGGACAAATTGACTAGTAAGTCCTCATACAGACACAGACAGATACACACAGATGCATCTAAATATACCTGGCAATGATTTGTTTGTTTAATTTCTATGCTGCCTATTAGTCAAAATTCTTTCAGTGGTTCATAGCAAGACTATCATACAATAGGAACAGATTTTCCCCCTAATTAATAATCAAAGATCATTTTTAAGAAGAGTTAACAGCTTAAACAGTATTTAATACAGAAAGCAACTTGTTAAAAATACCAGAAATACCCATATCAAGCCATTAGATGATTTTCAGCTATTCTTAAATGTCTCATTACAGAAACCTTGTTTAATCTGGCAATGAAAGGATGATAAAGTTGGTGCCAGGTAGGCTTCAGGGAGAACATAATTACACAATTGAAGGGCTGCCCATGAAAAGGCCCTCCAGCTTGTTTTTGCCTTCTGAGCCTCTTCGGAGTTGGCACTCAGAGAAAGGTCTCGGATGTTGATTCTAGTGTGTAGGTAGATTGTGGTTGGGGGAAGCATTCCATCAAGTAATTTTGTCCCAAGTCTCGTTGGACTTTATGAGTATAAATCAACACCATGAGTCAGGCTTGAAAGCATATATGCAGCCAATGACAGCAGACCAGAATTGGTGATGTGCATTCAAACCTGATGGCTCTGATTATTACTCTGTCTGTTGCATTTGTATCAGTATCAGTTTCTGAGCAGTTCTCAAGGGCAGCACATGCAGCACTCTACTTTAGACAGTACCAGAGCATAGGTTACTGCATCCATGCTATCCACATTATGGAGACATAAACAGGCCACCCACTGAAGGTAGTAGAAGACTCTCCATGGCACTGAGGTCAGCTGAACCTCAAGTGACAAAGATGGTGCCAGCAAGACCCCCAAGATACAAACCTATTTGCTCTAAGGGAAGTATAACTCAATCTGGAACAGGTTGGACACACTCCATTTGGTCAGAAGAGCCTTTCACAGCATCTCAGTCTTGTCTGGATTGAGCTTCAGTTTGTTGGGCCTCATCCAGTTCATTGTCAAAGCCAGGCACTGGTTTACTACATCCACAGTTTCATCTGATAGTGATGAAATGGAGAAGGAGAGCTGTGTGTCATCAGCTTGCTAAAGGCACTTTCTCTCAAAACTCTGGATAACATCACTCCGTGATTTCATGTAGATGTTGAATATCGTGGGGGGGACAGAAGTGATTCCTGAGAAATCCAGTGTTAGAGAATCCAAACACGATTCCACTAGCACTACCTTCTGGGGTTAGCCATCCAAGAAGGAACAGGACCACTGCAACATATTAAGCCTGGCTCCCAGTTCAGACAGTCTCCCCAGAAAGAACATGGCAGATGCTATTGAAAGCCACCAGTGAATCCAACAAAACCAACAGGATCCCACTGTCAACCTTTCTCTCCTGGCACAGGGCATCATGCAGGCACACCAAAGCTGTTTGGATGCTAAAACCTAGCCCAAACCTCAGCTGAAAGCAATCCAGAGGATCATTCTCATCCAAGAGTACCTGGAGCTAGTCAGCCACTCAAAAAGCTTGCCCAGGACTGGAACATTTGCTACTTCTAAGTCCAAGGAAGAGTCCTTCAGGAATTGTGCTTTTCCTGAGGCAGGAACCATTTTTTCTCATCTCCCTGGCCCAGCCAGCTTTCCCCTACCTGCTGGCTTTCATAAGCTAGGTGGCACAGTATGGATCAGTGCAAGCACCATGTCAATATCCTTGAGTTGTACCAACTGAAGTTTGTCTAATAGCTCTGGAGTGTAAATCCCACTGGATGCAAGAGACTTTATTCTGCAAGTATCTGGCAGAACTTAGGTCAAGGATGTCCATGAGGTCAGAGTTAATATAACGCCACAGATACAATTTGTATCCCTAAAAAGCTCCTCTGAGTGGCAGATGGAAGACTGAGTTTTCAAAACTGTAATTCTTTTTTTTAAATTTGGCAGGAATTCTTCTCCAACAGTTATAGACTTGAAAAGGTATAACTTTCCATCAGGGAAGGTTGGGTTGATTTTTCTGATCTTGCATGATCTCTTTGTGTCTGCTTGTTGATTTGCATTCATTTTGCTCTTTCTCACTTAGATAAATTGGTTTTTATTTTGGATCAATAAGAGGGTGGAGGCTGATCATGAATATCTATCGTTTTGGATTCTCTCATGCCAAATGTGATTTGCTTGCTATGGCTGAATGGCAATATTTCAAATTGCAACATTTGTTAGACTCTCTGTTAAGCTCTCCAGCTTTTCATCTTGTCTACTAGATGAAATGCTTCTTGGGGCTGATTGACCCAGAAACCACATTTAGAAATATTTATTATCAATGAATAAGGACCTTAAGCAGGAACACAATAAGGAGTTAAGTTGTTATGTAGCCTCCATAACTGATGCTTTGAAGGATCTCAGGTTACATCTTATTCCACAAAACCTCTTGTTGCATGTATATTGGATATAACATTTCTTTAATAAAGGGTTGCCTAAGTCAGCTAACTGCTGGAGGTATAATATTGTTAATGCTTCCTATAATCATGTTTTGGTAATGTCTAGTAGTCGTCTCTTTTGGGAAGGCATTTTAATAAGGCAATATAATTATACTTCATATTGAAATGCTCTTCAGTGTTTTCTGATGTACATTTTCTTTTAAATGATATGCCTCCTTGTGGAAGCTAACACATGGTAAATGTTACTACTTTTCCATGTCCATTGATTTATTTATTAGATTTATATCCTGCCTTTTTCTTACAAAGAACTCAAAGCAACTTACATAATTCTTCTTCTCCTGCTTTCAGTCTTATCCCCACAACAACCCTGTGAGGTAGGCTGGGCTGAGAGTCTGTGACTGGCCCAAGTCACCAAATGGGCTTCATGGCCAAGCAAGGACTAGAAGCCAGATTGTGTCAGACCCATGCTCTTAACCACTACACCTTAGACAGCTAAAAGATTAATTTTATAGCATTGGAAGGATAAATGCTCGGTTATTTCCATGAACTGATGACCTAATGGCATTTTCAGCATTTTGTATAGATGGATTATAGGCGTTACTCTCATATCCAAATCTATTTATCAGTTTTGTTGAAGCTAACAATAACAAAATAAATTAAATAAAAACATTTTGCATGATATGATCCTTATCTGAACCTGGGGTGCATGGGGTTTCTTTTGGAATAAATAGAAAGTAGAGTGACATCTGTATTTTGCGACTAAGTTGTACTTAGTTTTGATTGAAATTAGTGCGGCTTAAGTTGAATCATGATTAACTTGTGCCATTGATTTCAGTTGGACTGAAGCTCAACTAATTAAAGTTGTAATCTTATACTTATTTGCCTGGGAATAAGTCCAAATAAATTTAATGGGCCTTACTTTGGGGTATATATGGAATTTAGCTAGATCCAATGCAATGTTTTACAATGCAATAAATACTTAGTCATAGCGCATTTATTTCTGGGGGAAATTCAGGTATCTTTAGTCCAGTTTATTCTCCTGTCGCTTTTCCCCTAACACTCAGAACCTTGCTTCTGGGAAAATAGGACCAAGGAAATAAAAGGAAAATGACACACATTCCTAATGTTTGAAGGGTATTGATTAGTAAACACAAAATACGAAGTTCTGTTGTATCCTTGAATTACAAGCAGCCTATGGCTGTTGGAGAAACAAAAAGTTATGTATTATAATATAGCTGTAGGTAGCGAGAAAGATAAATTCCAAATGTTAGGAAGCCAAATATGGAGAAAATAAGTAGTTCTTCTAAGAAAAATGATACCAGGCACCAGTGTGACATAAATTATGTAGCTGCAGATGACAGGTGTTGCTAGCCTGAATTTTTTATATCTTAGGGAATATAGAGATTTTACATAACATCTTTGAAAAAGGAACTAATATACAATTCACCGTCATTACAACAAAAACCTGTCAGGCATGAGCCCCTGATGATGTGCTAAAAGTACAAGAAACAAAATTGTTAAAACTGTAAGCACCGACAGTGTGGGCGAGCCGCAGGGATTCAGTAGCAGCATGCAGTGCTGTGATTGGCTGAATGCAAGACACTATATCAAGAGGGTGCTTTTACAACAAAGGAGGTGAAAACAGTTAGTGCAACCTGAAAGAGGACATTATAGAAGTTAGAAATCTCTTTGAAATGAAAAGACGAGGTCCCATATAAGTGGTAAAATCAATCATTCCCTGATTTATCAAGTTAGGCTTCCAAGAAAGACACATCAAAGTTTTTCTAACAATGAAACATTATTACAGAGAGCAAATAACAGCTGTGTTTCCTGCAGGAATCTGACATTTTCCATCAACTTTGATGGATACCAGAACAAATCCTTACTAGGGAAATGCTTGTGTAGTCTCTGTATCATATTTTGATTTGAATCACATTTATTCTCTGTTTGCCATTCTCTTTGTAGTCCTACTTTTTCAACAACAAGAACAAATGAATGCCATTTAGAAATAATCCCCCAATGTAAAATATAAAAACACATTTTCATACCATAATGCTAAATGTCTTACTGGAGAAAATGGTCTTTCCCATCCAAAAGTGAAAACATTGCTTTCAGAATCAATCCACTTAAACACCCACTTAAATCCATATAAATCCATATTTTAATGAAATATATTCTGAATATATGTCATTGAAGCTAATCGTGCTAATTGCTAACAATGGTAGATCTCTAGTAACTACAATTGCCCATTGGTAGGGATGCTGCGCCTGGAAAGATACGGCAAATCACTATGAGATTTTACTGAGGAAGGCCTATTGGGATAAAATGAAACCGTAGCTCATTGAGACATTCGTAAATATATCATTGCATGAGGAACAAACTCTATCTTGGCTGTGACAATGTATTATAGGCTTCCATTTTGAAAGTGTCATACCTGCATTACTCAGAGAGATCCAAGTTGCTCCCATTGCTTATATGTATTTGCTGTTCTTATTTGGTTTACTCTAAAGCTGAGCCTAACTTCTTCTGGACACTTTCCAGCATTTCATCGTTTGTGTGAAGGTCTCTGTGTAAAGAAAACACCTCTGAAGGTTGTCAGAGGGATTCAGTTCTAAGAATCTAGCAGGCCAGATGCAGAACTGCCATGGGCTGCATGCAATACATGGGCTGGAGCTTCTCCATAACTTCGATGATTGACCTTGAAGTCTGCAGCTTTCAGGAATCTGGGCAGCAATAGTTATCAATGTGCCAATCTCAACTGTTCAGGGTTACTAAAGGGATGAAGGAAGAGAAAAATGTTCCTGGTTTCATTGGGCTGCAGCTAGGATATTTCTGTGACAACCTATAGATTATAAGAAGGAAGCACACTCCACTCTGTTCCTAAAACACGGCCATCCTAATAAAACAGATGTTTGACTTGGTTGGCATACCTCAATTCCATTGATTTAGTAACGGTACTAATAAAGGTACTACAGGAATCCAAGCCAGCTTATATATCTCCATTTCAGCTTCCCAACAAGCCTGTGAGGTAGGATAGGCTGAAAGTCTGTGACTGGCTGAAACGCACCCAGTGAACCTCATGGATGAGTGGGGACTAGAACCCACGTTTCCTGGGTCCCTAGCCTGGACCACTTTCACCACCATGCCACAGTGACTCTCAAAAACCCTTCCCTGCCTGCCATCCTGGTGCTGCCATCATATCTTGCTATCATGGTAAGTAGAGGCCCACTTTTTCCTTATGTGTGAGCATCTAGTTCCTTGTTTTTCCCACTTATAGCAGCTATTTTCCCTGTTTTGTTGGATTATGAGAAGGAATGCTATTTTCTTATGTTTATTATTTCTGTTTTTTTAAGTTGTCACAATCATTTGTCTTTATAACTTGACTGAATGAGGATGTTAACAGAGTCACAGACACAGTGATCAGGTCAGACTGCATTCATACATATCTTTTCTTGTCAAAGCTGTGAAAGTAGGAGAAAAACCTTAACCTGTATAAGAACTGATAGAAGACGTGTGCTTTTTAGAAACCAAAACACGTTATATCTCACAATTTAATGGAAATTGCAATGTAAATGCAATTACATTTACATCTTTGTCAGTTTTCACATGAATTTGCCTTTAAAATTAGAATGTATTTTATTAAAAGGGGACATTTAAGGCACAATCTTTTGAATGTTTAGACAGAATAATGTTCTATAGCTCACTGCATTTTCTAGCCAGAATGGGTAGCTGGGGAATGCTGGGAAGTGTTGGACTCCCTTCTGTCTAAACACGCATAGGATTGCACCTTATGGCTTGTCATCCTTTTACCCTGAATATCTAAACCTTTTATAGTAATTTAAGTAATTATTGAGCCCTTCAGTAATTTCGTTTGAGTGGCAAACAATCAATAGTTGTTTTTTATCCCTTACTCTTGGCCACCAAACTGATCACGCTGACTTCAACACACGAACCCTTATTTTTAATGAATCTAAAGTCTTATAGCAGGTGGGTTCTAAGAAGAAATGATACAAAGTATTTCAAAAGAGAAAATCAAGGGTGGAAGATGGTGAAGGCATGAAAGGGATGAAATATTACCATTTTCAGGAGGGTCAGCCTCCTCAAAATCATGTTCATCATTAAGGGCAGAATGCCAATGGAGTTTCTCACAATGCCAGTGGGAGATTTGCACATGTAAGAGGGCAGAATATTACCGTCAAGATTCATCAGACTGATGTGACTTCAAAATTTGGCTGGGAGTGATTGAAATAATTGATTGCAGCTGGGTATATGCCCAGAGTTCACAATCAAAAGATTTCATAGGGTTTCTAAAGTAGGAAAATGTGAAGTGGCTAGAATAATTGAATGTCTTCTGATGGGCAAGAGTGACACCATTCCTTCTTTAACAAAGGTTTGAAAGGAGTGATATTCCAAAGAGGGGAAGCATTGAGAATTTAGTTCAAATCCACTTTAAAAAAACTTGGAGAATATTCTGATATTCAAAGGCTATGATGAATTTTCGCAAACATAATTCAAAGTTCAGAGCTATTTAATGTCAATCTCAGTCCCACTGAAGGAAAAAAATTCCTTCCCAATTCCCTTCCTTGCCAGATGAACTTTCATTTCGTTTGATGGGTTTTGGCACTCACTTTTAATAGCCATTGGAATGTCTCACCACGTTCAACATGCTAAGCCGCAAGCATATACCAGTTTCAAAGCAGTTAATATTAATGGCTGCTGCTGAAGCTTCTTGGTTGGTGAATATGCTAAGAACTCATCATTGTGTGGGGGAGCATCAATGATAGGATTACAGTTTCCAAGAACCTCCAAGAAAAACGGAATGGTGGGAACCTTTCTCTGATGTCCATGTTTGTAGAAATGAGCATATATAAGTGGCAGGATAAGATGACATGTTAAACTCTGTTCCTGATATTGGAGTGTTGGCTTCAACTTTGGGAACAAGGCCATACGCATACTAGTGGACTTATGTGGGCACACCACTGGGGAACTGGTAACCTTATGGAGAATAATTTATAATATTGAAGCAAGCAAGCAGAGGTGAGCCATATCATTAAAGGGATCCCTAAAGTAGCTTAAACCTGTGGATATAATACAGGTGTGAGCTGCTCAAGGAAAGCTGGTGACTCCTATGTTAGGAGTTTGTCATCCATTACAGCTTTTATCAAGAGTTTTATAGGAGTGGACTCAAACATCGGAATAGCTTCTGCACCATGGAACATCATGGAAAGATCCTATAAAGCTCCAAAGAAAAACTACAATGGATGAGAAACTCAATTGACATAGCAGTCACTAACCTCTTCTGGGTATGCTCCAGATTTTGCCAAGTACAGATCTGAAGGATCATTCAGACGTGTGCAGGAGATGAGGTTTCTGAGGGATGCAGGGACCCAAATGCTCATCTCAAAACACTGAAACAAGGTTTTCCTTCTAAGCTCTGCAGGGGTGGAAGGAGAGGAGGGGTATAGCTTTGCACATGGCAGTTCTAGCTTCTAATGGATGGTAAGACTTTTCAGTCCCAGATTTTAGAGAGGGATGCTGAATTAATATTTCTTAAGACTGATTCAACCTTCAGTACAGCTTGCTAGTTCTCTTTTCCAGGAGCAGGCACATGAGGAGAGGTTTTGTAGTGACTGGGAAACCTGACAGGGTGTAGCATTGAGTGCATGCTCAGGAAAAATCTGGCAAAATCTTTCTGCCCCTGCCACTCATGTTCCACATCCATCACCTACTCATGTTCTATTGCACTCTCTGTGACTTTGGTGACAACTAAGCAGGCAACAACTAGAAGTGATGACCATCATCCATTATAGCTCTCTCCTTGCCCCTGTATACTCCTCTGCATCTTAGCTAGGGATACCTGTCCCTATATGATTGCCATTTTCACACACATTGCCAAAAAAGAATGGAGAGCAAGGTAAGAAGAGGCAATTCATGCTCCTCATAGACATCTGAACACTTTCCTTCTGCAAAAGATGCAGTACCTGAGTGTTGGTGTCTTAACTAGTGCAGGGTCACCTCTGTGCTGTTATGTCATTTTGATAAAAATTGTCCACAGAAACTATAGTGTGATAAGGACATCCTTTTTTTTTTCCTTTTGGAAAACCTGACACTAGCTTTTCACAAAATGCCCTGAAGCTATTCATCTGAAAATTGGAATGTTTGATCCTCTCAGAAGGGGCAACTATCTTTGAAAATATCATCTAATTCTGCTAAGAATAAAAAAGTTATCCTTTCTCTCTGTCTCTTTTATTCCCCCCTCCCTCTCTCAGTGCTTAGCATAAGGTACAAGTTTCTTTCATATCTGGGTATGCAAACCTCTCATAAGGAACTCCTGTGTCTGCACATTTCATTTAATTCTGACAAATAAAAATGCTATAGCATTTGTTTCATTTGTTGATTTCCTGATTCGTCAATGGGTGCCATGAAGATCGGAATTTCCAAATGGAGATTTGTTCTAGAGTTGAGCTGGAGGCCCTAAATTGGCTCAAGCTGAACTGGTCTGTTTTTCTAAATGCAGGATACAAATTGAATCTTGCAGGTGGCCACACTCCTAGAAAATATCCCATAAAGAGCAGGGTAAAATACCCCATAAAGTACCTCATAAAGATTACCTAGGCTCAGGCCCTGCCATTCAGCAGGGTGAGATGATTCCTCAGTAGGACAACAGCAGCTGCTGTTCCTAAGCTCTCTTACTGTTTCCTTATGTCAGAAATTAGATCTGCTTGCTGCTCTTCAAGATGAGCTGTTACTCTTGGATGTGCTGGGGACCACCCCCTTGCCAGTGCAGAAGTAAAATTCAATGGCTATTCCTTTATTGGCTTCTGTACATAGAATGAGAGAGGTACTATTTTGTCATTCTCCTTAGACAGCAGAATGCTTTGAGCTGGGCTGGTCCTAGCTAGAATGACTAATTCTACCAGGATTCAACTCCATAGAGTGTTCTTCAGGCTATATTTCTGTGTCCATTTGCCAGAATTAGACCCTGATGTCTGTCACTGAAGCTTTGAACCCGTATCTAGGCAAGGGCAGAAAACTCCTAATATTTATATTTGACTCTGGAAAGCAGAGCTGCTATGCTCCCTACCATAGCATTTTTCCTGCTCACTAATCATCTTTGTGTGGGAATGGATGTTTTCAAATTTTGTATACATTTCATGCTAGGGATGTATGAGAATTCCGTTTTTGCTTACAAATCATGCAAGTGTGCCCTCTTTGAAACTCTGAACACAAGCTTTGGCATGCATCCATCCGGAATGTTCCAAAATTGTCAAACACAGTCACGTTTGCCTTCTTCCTGAGTTCCAGATTGATCTGTGCAAATTTCCTAACTTTACATACATTTTCTCAGTTGAATAACTCACTTTAGTCTTTGGAAGATACTTCTGGGGAGACTGAAGAAACTCTCCCATGTGACTGTGCCTTGGTTTGACAACTTGCCAAAGCAAGCAGTTATCACAAAGACAAATGGGAATCAGGCAAGAGATGAACAGTGCGATGCTCTTCAGAGAATCACAGTGATCTTCAACATTGCCCCTTCACGAACCATATTGCTCCATGATCATTTCAACGAGCCTGTAGGATAAAGCCATATTATCATCACCATATTTCATATGGACAGGAGGGTCTCTCTGAGAGTCACTGGTTTACCTAATGCTGCTTATTGGGTTCATGACAGAGGTGAGGTCTGAACCAATTACCTCCTGCTCCACAGCTCAGTTTGTTTAACCACTAGGCTGCTCTGGTCTTCATATGCTGAAAGAGCCCAAGTATTTATTCTGACCTTCCAGTATATACCTGTTGGGAAGCTGGAGAATGCACCTGCAGGTGTGGCAAAATAAATGCCTGCTCATTAAGCAGCTCCTGATCTTTCTTGCATGTTTGCTAAGGAGTTGCCTATGATTCCATGGAAAAGACTATTAGGCACAAGGCAAGGCTAATATTATGTGAGAGACAAAGGCTTGTAAATATTATTTCCAAAGATCATAGAAAATACCATTATTTTGTATTGAACTAGAGTGTGTCCACCCACACTGGCTAAGCCTTAGGAATATTTATATACTTTGATATAAAAGCACCACCTGACTTTGCTTAAATCTATCTGTAATGCGATTTGAAAAGCTCTATTTATCTTAAGGCATGGTAAGAATCTATTCTTTGAACAAATATTGTTTCCTTGATAATCTTGAAAGACTAGATTTGTGTAAGAGGAGGAAAAAATCATCGTCTATTACAGTGCGTTTGAAACTCTCATTAAATCATCCAGTCTTAGCAAAATTAAATGTGTTTAATGAACAATTTCAATTTTTGAAATTGAAAGGAAGGCATGAAGTCTGTGCAATGCTAGCTTTCCGGGAGTCCGATTCATCCAGTCTCATCCTACTCAAGTGAGCATTCCACCTAAGTATGTTTAGTTAATTCCATGGAGATAAAATATACTTTATCCCCATTGAAGTTATACCTTAATCTAAGTGAATAATAACAATATGTTAAATAGACAATAAGACTTGATTCCCTTAGTAATATTTCAGCTGTATCAATATGTTTAACTTTTATGCAGCGTAGACATTCTTATATCACTAAGAAGCATATTCCATCCAAAGCTCCCATTTAAGTGGACATGTTAACAAAAATGGGACTGTGAAGAGCTCCATTACTGATAAGACCCTTTGTAGACAACATACCATGACTGAAACCCTTGAAAGGGATAAATATCTCCTAGGCTTGACCTTGCTATGGGGAAGACCAACGTATCACTGTACTTCCCTCCCCACTTCAATAAATCTATCTCCTAACTCTATAAACATCACTAACCTAGAGGGAAACAAAGCTCACATTGGTCATTGTCCGTCACCATAAGCTGGACTTCCAGCTCTCACCTTGCCTTGACCATCTCCTGCCAATTTTCTATTTTGCCTCATTCTTGGGGTATTTCATAATTTATCTGTGTGGTACTTTTGAGCTTAATCGCTGCTCAAAGGTGGCTGAGGGTGCTCTCTTAGTGCTTTTTCTACTGCACTTCTCTCTAGCCCTGCTCGCTGCCTGTACTGCCTAATCCAAACAACTCCTGTGGGAAGAATAATGGCAGGATGCCTTCTCCTTGGCTCTAACTTGAATATGGGAATCCAAGGAAGCTACAGGTGGCTGAGGAGGCTACTGTACAGCAAAAAAATAATAAAATAAAATAAAAGACACACTCTTGGGCCTCTTCCTAAGTGAGGAAAACATAAGAAACCCAAATCCAATCCATGAGAATTTCTCTGAATTTTCTTTACCACTGAATTTCCTTTCAAAAACAAGCTCTTGTCTACAATATTAAATGAAAATCATCAGAAAATAATGTGGGAGAATTTTCAGCACAATTTTAATAGTAAAGTCATAAACTGAAGCAAAAAGAGTGATTTTATTGGGCGGTTTTTGTATTAAACATTCTGTATGGCTACTTCTTCATTTGCAATGTAAGCTACTCCAGAGAGAGAGAGAGGATGAGAGAAAGAGAGAGAGAGTGGGAGAGAGCGACATGCATACTGATCACTCGCTTACTCAAGTATGTGTGGAGTATACACTCTTGTGGATGATACCTATACTATTCTGTTTACCTAGCTCTCTTCACAGCTGACTGCACATTTAAGCCAGGGTTTAGGTGGTATTTTTTTTTAGATTATCACTGGCAGTCTTGATGCTGTTGCACACAGCGTAAGTTGCAGCATAATGAAATGTCTGGTCAGTTGTGTTTTCCTCATGTTCTGTTAATGTGATAATCTCTTCAGTCACTCTCAATGAACTACTGACTTGATGTTAGATCCTCCCTCTTCCAGCCATCTGTCCCAGTCTCTACTTTCACTAGCAGGTGATGAAGTGACCTGAACCTAGAAAGCGCATCCGTGTCTTTTCAGTATACTTTGTAGCTTGATGATCTGAGCCCATAAGCAGATGGTCTCACGCCTATGTGTTCATCAAAGACATGAATCCTTAACTGAGCACAGTGGGTGGTATTATTTTGTTCCAGCCCCTATGACATGTTTCAAGAACCAAAACTGGTTCACGAAACAGCTGACAGCAGGAAAATTAATAGTGGCATGTTCCTATCCACTTGCTATTGCAAGCACAATTATGATGCCATCAACTTTACATCGGAGGTATCAAAAGTAATGAGCAAACAAGACTTTTAGAGTGCCTGGAAGCATATATTTTTGCTGAAGACTGATTCTGATTGGATAACTACCTTTTAATCGTACTACGGTTAGAACAAATTCATTTTCTTGAGAAATTTGGTTGTTGTTGTTTTAACCTTCAGCATTGTGATCCTTATTTAGAGACAAGGATGAGTCAAACTGTTTTATGTTTTCCTCTGGAACTAGAGAATATCAATTAAAATACAAACTTCTAAGTGAACAGATGTAGATGTTGAGTGTTCAATTATACTGAGCAAACTATATGTATGTAGGAGGAACAAGGACAACAGGGGCAGAATCCAGTGGGGCACTTAAATAGAAACATAGAAACAGAGCGAGTCAGAAGGGGTCTCCCAGGCCATCTAGTCTGACCCCTGGCTCCAGCCGACTCTGCCCACTTACATGCCCATCAATGTGCCCCAGAAATTCTGTGGCCCCAAGCACCTCAGCAATGTCTGTTGAGTGCCTCTAGAGCAGTTCGAAATGAGCAAAACACTCATTTATGGAAGGACGCAGGTGGCATAACTCCCAAACGCCAGCATGCCTCTTTCTAGAAATGAGCATATCTGCTCACTTTGGGGGCTTCCTCTTGGAAACATTGAATTTCACTTGGGTTCCACTTGAATGATGGAATTGGTGGTACCCACTGCTTGTGGAATAGAATTGGTGGGGCAAAAAGAAATCAGAAAATATGTGGCAAAAAGGTAAGTTCTTCATTGGATTCTGTTCCTGGTTTGGCAAGAGATATTTCCACTGCCTCTGTGATTCTTCCAGGATTTCTCTCCAGGCCTATCTCATGTCTGTGCCAGGAAATTGTGTTGAGGGCGAACTCAAGTAGGATCACAGGCACTTGTGAGTAGACTCTTGACTAGAATGCCAGTCCTTTTGATAAGCTATGAAAAATCACCTCAGACTGACTTGGAAATCAATGGAGGTGACTTTAAAAAACTAGAATAAAGAGGAAACCTAGGAATATTTAAAAACAAACATATAGAGGGACAGAGCTCTTGTATACTACAGTCTAGTCAGTGCAATTCATTTGATTCTGAGGAGGAGGCTGTCAAGCAGAGTGTGAGAACAAGCTCACCTTGAAAAAAGGAGACTTTTCAGAGCTGGGGGAGAGATGATGGAGAAGGAGTTCCTTGACCCAGTCAGAAGATGATATGTGAAGCAAGCGGGTCATTTAGGAAGTGTCTGGCTCTCCTACTTTTTGGCCCTCAAACACCAGGAGCTGCCCTGAGGGAACCAAAAGCTTTTCTGAAAGCTGCAGTCAACTCTTTACATGAGCAGCTGCTTCCCTGACATCTTGAAGAGAATGCTGCTTTGATTTATACTCTTCTGTAACCTGCTAAGTTTTAAGAAATGCCCATGTTTCTAAAGTTTCATCTGAGTCTGGTAGAAAGGGAGACATGGAGGGAGAGATCTACCCATGGCACAAAAGTAAAATAATACTATTTAATCCCCCCACCCTCACCTGAGCCATTCTGATGGGTCTGGAACAGTTCATTGCTCATCTCTGCTGGACTTTCATCAAAATACACCTCACTAGTTTTCTTCCTCAATATTATCTTATCCCCTTTTCTTACCTTTTGGAAGCACTGCTTGGTAGGCTCAGACAGAAGAAAAGTCCTACAGCTCCCATTATTCTCCAGCCAGCCATTTGTAGGAATGTAGGAATGTTTTTCTGTCCAGACAACCATAGGATTGCAGCTTTAATTAGTGATGGCAGTAGGAGCAGCAGCAGTGGTAAAAGGGTAGGAAGAAGGTTTCCGCTTCCCTTCTTCCTGCCTCTTCTTCACTCTTACGTGCTGGGGGTCAGCACAATGCAGTTCTCCCAAGGTCTTCTGAAGCTGAAAAAGAAAACCCAATGGAGGAAACTTTGCTCCATACAAGGTTGCCTTAGTTAGGACTATACTAGACAAGACTGAAACGTTGGCAATAATTGGCATCCACTTTCCCAAACACCTAAGCTGTGGGCCCTATGGCCAAGCCCAGGTTTAAACTCAGGTCTCCCTAGTCCTGTTCAGGGCTATTGTATTTGGATCACTATAGTAATAATTCAGATGAAATATGAGGAGGGAAGCCATCAATCCGTTTTTTCCCCAGTTCAAAACATCCAGCTACTTGTTGTTAACCTTTTCCTTCCCTAAGCATGCATGTGCAATAACAGTAACTGAATTTTTAATTGCTACATGCACACCATTGACGGATTCTTTTATGTTCCTATTCTTCTCCCTGCCCCTTTCCTCTTCTCTTCTCTTAATTAATTTAGCAGATGTTCTTAATCTGTGTTTAAAGAATTTTGCACTGCAACCCCAATTTGGACTTGCTTAGTTTTTTTAAAAAATCATTAAAATACAAGAAAAATTATACAGACAATTTTAATTAGAAGAGCATTTTGATCTTACAGCTCATCTGCCCTTATTTTCTACGGCTGCTTCCACTTCAAGGTGCTACAGTGCAGCAAAATATTTTAAAAGTCCATTTTTTTGGTAAGCAGAATTTCTTTAGTGAGTTTTTGTATATTAGATTATCTAGGTTTCTAGACTACCTGTGGGTATTTGGTAGCATGAGCTCATTAATTCAGTCTTTTCAACACAGCTATCTATTTTGGTTTCTGTAAAAATATAATTATTGCTAATCATGTGGGTTTTCTCAGATTACAGATGGTCTTGATAATATAAACTAAAATTAGAGCAAAATGTATATTTCCTTGCATTCTGAATCAAAGAGGTCCAATCTCAAGGATATATCTGGCTGCTTACTTGAGACTAGATCTCCCATGGCTGCAGACACACTTTCCATTATAAATACAAGTAATAAGCATTTATATTTTACTGGTGGCACTATATTTAGATATAATCACAGTTCTAAACAGTATTTCCAAGTATGACCAGTGGCAGACATAAATTGCACTGTAAAGTTTCTAGAAATTATCTTAAATAATTAAATTGTAGATCTGTTTCTTTATTTCAGGCACTTCTGTGGCACACTCTGTGTCAAAATGATGCATGACCCATCTGCCCCAATACACTTCAGTAAAAGATGGGACATGATGAAGTTGAACAATCTTGATAGCAGTAGTTGAACAATCATTACAAGAACAGCAGGTCTTGAGCCAAAGGTGCCATTGCATGACTAGAAAATGGCTTACTTATTAATCTTTATTTACTATTTATTATTCTTCCACTGTAGTTCTTGCACAGCAAGCCATATTATTCCAGAGGGTCTTCCTTCCCATTGGAGGCCTTTTTATCCCTTCCACATGATCAAAGTGGCTACAAAGGAAATGGCAGGCAGAAAAATGCTGCTCTACTCATAGAAGCTAAACTCAAACCATCACCTGTAACTAAGACTGCTACAAGAACAGCAGTAATTCCCAATCCAAGAGGATTAGAATAGATTCTGCTGATTGTTCCTTCTTCCCATAGCCCCTTGTATTGCTTCCCATGCTATCTATCTATCTATCTATCTATCTATCTATCTATCTATCTATCTATCTACCTACCTACCTACCTACCTATCTATCATATTTGTATCCTACCCCTTTTCCTTTAAACTCCACTTGGCTAACATATTTCTCCTCGTCCTCTCAATCTTATCCTAACAAGAGCAACCCTGTGAGGTAGGTTGGGCTGGGAGACTGTGACTGGCCCAAAGCTCCCCCTGAGCAACATGACTGAGCATAGACTAGAACCCAGATTCCCTGAGTCCTAGCCATGTATTGTTAACCAGTACACTGCACTGGCTTTCAACTTGGGACTACTGGTTCTGGCAAGTTTTCCTTTGCAAGGGCAAAGCGGCTACAATGGGAAGGGTAATGCAACCAAAATCTCTTTCTTTCCACTTTCATTAGCAGAAGCATCTTCTGGGATGAAAGCTTTTCTTTAAGTGAAAAGGAGACCATGTATCCCATCTATTATTATCATTATCGTTGTCATTCTTGTTATCATTATTATATTAGTGTCCATTGCATTTTCAGAGCCATTTCTGTTTAAAAGTGACGTTCTGTAGTCTCAAGGGATGTGCAACCGAAAAATCAACTGAGGATGGGAAGCAAGGAAAGGCAAAGCTGGTGCAGCAAAACACAGAGCAGGAAATGGGGACTGAAGCTTCACGCAGAGCTAAAGAAGCGGTGGAATTGGGCTACACATGAAGGCCACACCTTGCCCTACCCTCCTTGTCCTTCCTCTTTCTGACTGTGTTGAGCAGCAAGGTCTGACGGGGTCCTCTGCCCATTTTCACTTGAAGAGGGTAGAACTCTCCGTGTGGCTGGGATCTCTGCTTTATCAGGATTCTCTCTTGGACCGGCACCCTGAACAATAACCTTTGCAAGGTTCCTACCCTCATCCCCAGCAGAGGCTCTGGACTCAGAAGGAGAAGACTCAGCCACACAAAGGCATCACAGGACTTCTATTTTCCCAGAACCCAGTTCTCCAAAGGAACACCAGGGGACAGCTCCCTTGTGTTCAGAGGTGGCTCTATTAATGTCCTCCAGACCTGAGGACTTGGGCCAAGAATACACCAGCATGCCATAAATGTTTCCACATTGCTACAGCCTAAGCCTGCCAAAATAGAACAGACTCTTTCAAGGGCAGAAGTGGAAACAGAGTTAATCAGTCCAAGATCACTTCCAGTTTAAGCCTCGGTCTTGCTCTGATCTTCAGAGAAGAAATGCCTGTAGTCCCAGCACAACATGGAACATTCTGTGGTGCTTGGGGTCTTATGGCTTGGTTCCTGACTCAACCTGTTCACTAGTCAATCTCTGATTCATACCAAAACCTGCCGCTCAGGCTGCTACATCTCAGGGCAGCTGCTATGCATGTTTCATGGAAATTGCTATGCATGTTCAAGCAAATGCAGGTAGAATCCCCATTCAGATCCTGCTTCCCGTTGTGATGGGTGGTGAACAGGTAGGGATGGATCAGTGCAAACAGGATGCTGGGTGTGGGGCCTCTAGGTGTCCCCTTATGCCTACCAGGCTTTTCAGCTTTCACATGTACAGGCTGAGTGGAGCAAAGGCTAACAACTCATTTCAGGTATATAAAATCAGGTATATAACTTGGGAGGAAGGAGGGAAGAAAGGCCTAAAAATCCACAAAAATGGAAATGAAAGTATTAATAATTGATAGGAAACTGATGAAAAATTGTAACAGATACCAGCCTTCCAAGAAGCTGTGCGCGAATTAATGGGTTTCCTTATTTGATAGTTACTGAAAAGTGCAGGTCAACATTTGGGATGGATGTTTTTGGATGCAATTAAATTTGGTGTTCCATCTCTTAGGGATTTTCCAATATGGGATGATGCATGGGCAAACGGAGTCCAATCATATCAGCAGCATTTGGAGGAATTTGCAAGGTCACTTTCCTTGGGGACCATTCCATCCCCCAGGACTCCTGCTTGGTAGAAATACTGGATGGATTCTTTCTCTCTGCACTTATGCAAAGTAAGTATAATGAGTTCCTGGTGAGGTTGCTAATTGGCCAGGATTTTAGAAGCCCAGCCAAATCTTTTATACTCTGCACTTGTTTCCCAAATGAGAGAATATGGAGCTGGGGAGTGCAATGAAGGGAAGAGGGAGATCAAACCGATTTTACAGTTAATGTGCAGACCTTCAAATATCACAGTAGGCAATGCATAATGCAGCACCATCCTAGCCAGTGCGTTTCAAAGGAGCAGTACAGAAGTATGTGCTATGCGCCCCATGTGTTGTGAATGCAAAGTCATGCACACTGCTACAGCAGCTGTTCTGCAAAAACCTGTTCCTTCATAAGAGGTGCCATATTATAAGGCCCTTTCTCAGGAAAATTGCATCTAAAAACTAGGAACCCTAAACTCAAGAGTGGGATGAGCTCCTGCCACTGGATTTGATTTCACTTTTAGTCTCTGCCATCTGGTCGGCTCTACTTTGTTCATCCTATACCTGGGCCTAACTCTTCGCATAATTGAGACATCCCTTAACCAGCCTCCTTTTGTGCCAATATCTCTAGGGTTGCTGATAATCCAGATTAGAAGGGACCTCTGCTGTTACTAAAGCAGGCAGTAACAAGTTCAGTATAGCCTTAGCCTCCTGAATTACCAACTGAGGAATTTTGAAGCCACTACTGTATGTTCTCTGCATGAAGAGATCAGTGTTTAGTTTTGTTAATCAACAAACATGATATCCTATATTTATTTATATGCAACCATGTATGTATGGTGATCTATGAAGAACTGATATGACAGATCACCACTTCAATGAGTTTACAATCTAAAATACATACAGGGAAGTAACTGAAGAAGTGGGAAATGGAGGCACTGGGTAAGCAGCATGGGAAGAATTTGAGATTATTTAAATCATACATAGTGTAAATCTTCCCTGCTGGTAATACCTCTAAGAGCTAATTTACAGTATCTGCATTTCTAAAGACAGCCAAATACCTACTAGTCTTGGCTGTGGGCTAAGGAAGGCTGGGCCAGTGCATGGAGAGACTGCTCATCACAGACTGAAGCTTTTATTTTATCTCCTTCTTCAAACATGGTTAATCCATCTCTTTGTCCTGTTACCTCCAGCAATCTTCAAGATACAGGTCGGCTAGCTATGTGTCCATCCTTGCCAACAGAACCTCTTGTATTTTCCTCCCCTTCTCTGTGTCTGTCTCTTCCACAGCATTGCACTTCATTCTCCATGGCTTGACGGTGGGGAGTAGCCCAGCCCAACTCCTGGAATACTAGCCCAGCAGAGTTTCCACCCAGGTCCAGTCTTCCTTAGACAAATTCACATTTTTAGAAAGTAATAAATGCATTTTCCTTAAGTGCTTAATTTATGTGTCATAAATAGCCTGGATGCTTATATAGAAGCTTATAGGAAACACCAATCTCGTATGCACAGTTAAGTGGATAGAACAATTGATTCTCTGAAGATGGCTTTTATTTTGAGGATACTATGGATTAATATTTGGGGGAGGCAGAAAAAGCCCTCCCCCAAAGGGTTACATACCACTTCTTAAGAATCTCTTGACATGAGATATTTTATGTGTCTTTTAGTTTCTAAAATACTGCCTTTTTGAGCAAGATCTTGAGAAAGCGATGGCAGTTCAACTCCACTTTTGGATGAAACAGGTTATTTAGGTTTAGGCTGAGGTTTGGTCTCGAAACATTTCTGGCCATCCTGATGGATTACTGCTGTCAGGAGATAAAGGGAACATGCAACATTTTTGATCCTCCTTGATCTTTTAGTGACATGGACGCCATTGGCTAAGGTATCTTGCCGGATAATCTCAACAAGTTGGATGCCTGAAGTATGTTGAAACAGCAATTCCTCAGGGAGGAATTCCTGGGAGGAGCATCAGTTTTGGAAGAATTCCCTGGGAAGTGTTTGCACAATTCCATGGTTTTTAACCTATAGCATTCTGAAAGCTTCATTTTATCTTCTAGAATTTTAAATTCTATATGTAAACACTCTCTGGAAGCAGAAGAGGGTCTGGACTTAGGGTTATAAGATGATACTCAGCTATATTTCTCTCTGTTATTGGAATTGAGTAAACTCTTACACAAGTGCTGAATCACATGGCAACAACTGGGTGAAGACCAAGACTGAATATCAGCTGAGAGAGTGTGCAAATTGCTCTAGACAGGCTTGCACTTCCACTGAAAGGAAAGGTTCACAGCCTGATCACTTGAGGATCAGGTTGCCTTAGTGCAGTGGTGGCAAACCTATGGCATGCGTGCCACAACAGGCACGCAGAGCCCTCTCTGTTGGCACGTGAGCCAAGTTGCCCCAGCGCACTGGCTGTGAGTTTTAATACATTTGTTTTTATTAACACAAGTTTTTAGCTTTGAGTTTTCCAATGAAAAATTGAACTTTTATATCTAAGATTTAGCAAAGAGATGTTCTAATTAAGAGACTGAGATTATTTTAATGTTGTGCTGTCCCCCGACATATTTAAATCTACAGCATCATATTTAGTTGTTTTTTCTAAACGGAAACCTCAGTATTCAGGTTTTATTGCAGTGTTGGCACTTTGTGATAAATAAGTGGGTTTTGGGTTGCAGTTTGGACGATCGGTCTCTAAAAGGTTCTCCATCACTGCCTTAGGGCCTGACATCACCCGTTACTGGTTCTGTCTGGTTTTCCAGCTGTGACCTCCTGGATGGGGGTAGTTTGGCCATAATGGTCCCTGACCCGCAACCTCCTGATTAGACTCAAAGGTGGGCCAAAACTGTCAGCTCATGGTTCAATGTGGTTTCATCTATTTCAATGTGGTTTCAATGTGGTTTCATATATATTTCATCCAACAATGTGGTTTCTAGTATAATCAAATGGATCACATCACCCCACTTTGAAAGGAGCTGTGCTACTTACCTTTTCACTTCTAAAATGAATTGAAGGTGCTTACCCAGTCCTATACACCTTGATACAGAAATATCGAGAGGACTGTTTTTCCCATATATCAGTAAGTAAGGTATGATGAAGAAGAAAAACTTAGCTGCTTCCTTGGCTGCAAAAAAACTTTTCTTTACATTCAATAAGTAAATGACAGTCCATGGCATGTACTTGAATTATGAATCTAATCGAAGGGCAGATGTCACATGACAATTGCAGCTCCCAAAATTTATTAAAATATTTAAGGCACCCATATATTTTTTTTAAAAGGCTAAGCAAATATGCACCCACCAACACACATTTTGATACCTGCTGTTTCAGGAGGGGATATCCAAAGGACTAAATTCCCGCCCCCCCCACCCCGCCGAACTTCCAGATTTGCCAAGCATTATCCAGAAATAATTACTGTTGACATTTTGTTCTCTTTAGCAGCATTTGCTGAATATGTCTAATACTCTAATACTTGAATATGTCTATCAAGAAATTGCCCTGTGCACTGTTTGCATGGCATGCATTTAGTACAAATTTTCCATAGACAGCAGTCTCCATGACGTTTCTGTTTTCTCTCCTTTCCTTAAAAGCTTGAGATTGTGCCTATATTTTCATGCACCAAAATGTTATTGATATAAAATAACATTTTCCTTAAGCACACATTTAATTTAGAAACCATGGGGTTCCTGGCATTTACACTGATTGCTGACTGAAACAAAAATTAACATTACCTTTGTGTTCAATTCCATGAGGTTTGTGTTCAGCTAAATTAAATGTTAGACAGGACTGACAGCTAATTTAAAGCTAACATTTCCTAGCTGACATACGTATTTGAGGCCAAGTTTGGAGACAACCTAATTAGTTTAAAAATATATGCAAAGCTAATAACTTGTCTGCCCCCAAAGAACTCCATACCTGAAACTCATGTGACATAGATTTAGGTTGGACTCTATGGATTGGGGACTTAAAATGAAGCAACTGGCTATAAAATGCACGGTACTAAGTTAACATTCTGCTGATGCTTTCAAGCATTCAATGAATCTAAAAGAAAGTAGGATAATATTTTCAAAAATGCTGCAATCATTTCTTTGCCAAATCATAACATACAATGTTAATCATATAGTAGGAACCTTGGCTTTCTTACAATTTTAATACTTGCTACCAGGAATAATAATTCTGATATACTATTATATGGGAAATTTGGTCTTCAGGTTTACCTGTGCTGATGCTAAGCTGCAGTTATTCCACATTGCATAAACCCACATTTTCAGGCATTGTATATAGATGATCCTGGATACTTTGATCTCTACAGAGATTGCGCAAGACAATATCAGTGGGTTAATACAAGAAGGGGAAGTCAGAGCTGAAGCTGTCCCTAATACTTTGGAGAACATGAAGCCTATTGGGAGTACATGACTACAATGACTACCAAAGCTTTCTACATGGAGCTGCAGCAGGACCCATCCAAACCCCACACCAATCCTATGCATTTCTAGAAAGCTTTCCTGGAGGCTTAGGAAAGGTCAGATCTTTCCCTTGTCTCCCATACTCATGTTAAAAAGGATTATACTATAAATCAAAGTTGCTGTACTTCTATCAGTATAATAAATCTTAACTTCAGGAATACAACACAATCAGCAAGTAATTTCATCTTCGTAAAATCCAGAGAAATGAATGGGAGCAATGAAGGGATGTTTGTATTCTTCCTCAAAGCTCAGTGGAGTCGGATCAATCTGTTCACTGCTCTTTTTGAATTGGATTCATCCCAAAGTCTGAGAATGTTTTAAATCTTACATTCAGTTTATTCCAAAGTATGATGATTAAAATCATCATCATCATCATCATCATCATCCATGTGCATTTACCCAAATATATGCATTTCTGTATTAAAGTACAACTCTAAACCCCACACATTTGTGTATAGGATCATAGTTTGTCTTTGGTTGTTGGAACCTGATGCTTATTTATGCATTTTGTCTGGATTGAATCACAAGATAAATGAAGGATAATTTGTGCTAATAGTTACACTAAGTTGCTTAGGTTGGAAAACTTTCTATCACATCTGAGATTAGGAAGGATTTTTTCCTTGTCAATTTAATTTTATTTCATAAATATTAACGTCCTTAAAGCCATTAACACTTTTCAAAATACAGTGTTACCTTTTTCTTAACAAGTTCCACATTCATATAGTTTTGCCTACATGGTAACAAAACATTGGAGAGGGCAAACATAATTACATCAGAGTGCAAACAACAATTGTATTATCACAGATGACTATTGTTTGTTCATTTGTTGTCTGATAAATTAACATGCCACCTTTCAGAGCAAGTGCAAGCTAGATGGTAAATGTAATTTAAAAATCCAAATAATTTTAAAACTACATAAAATCATCAAAGTATGAATTACAGTTTCAAAGCTTAGTGCAGTGCTATATGTGAAATGGAGAATGAAACAAATGAGAGAAACAAATTTTGTTTCAAAATGAGCAAAGATAGCACCATATGTAACTTTAGGAAAGATAAAGGCCCATCACTAAAAAGACCCGGCCTCTAGTACCCACCAGTCCATAGACCTTGATGGTGTCCCTTTGATCAGGTCCCTTAGGACCTTTCTAACAAAGGTTTAAAGTGGTGCAGCCAGTCCTTCAGATAACCTGGTCCAAAACCATTCAGAACTTTAATGGAAGTATTTCTAATATTTCAGGCTTGGGCTCAGAAATGAATAGGTAGTCACTATAAGTGGTAAAGTTACCATAAAGCAGGCATATGCAAGGCACCCTTGGATGCCTTTCTTGCTACCCATCTTATTTTAATAAAACCATCCATCAGCCAGGATTGCTTCAACCAGGCCAAATGTGGATCATAGAGGAATTCTCAGAACATGAAATGGCAGGTGGCAACAGGCTGATGCTCTCTTCCACAGCATGCCCATTTTGGCAGGTCATTTTCCCAAATTACCAAATGTGTTTGTGGATCCAAGGAAGGTTGCTTGCTCCTTCTTTAATGTGTCATGAATCTTGTGGAAGCATTTGGTAGTGTAGTTCCTAAAGAGCCATAAAGGTAAAGGTAAAAGGTAAACCTTTCCCCTTGATGTTAAGTCCAGTCATATCTGACTCTAGGGGGTGGTGCTCATCTCTGTTTCCTAGCCGAGGGAGCCAGTGTTTGTCCACAGACAGTCTTCGTGGTCATGTGGCCGCCATGACTAAACATCGAGGTGCACGGAATGCTGTTATCTTCTCACCGAAGTGGTACCTTTTTATCTACTTGCATTTGCATGCTTTCGAACAGCATGGTTGGTAGGAGCTGGGATGGAGCAATGGGAGCTCACCCCGTTGTGTAGATTCGAACTGGAAAGAGCCATACTTCTGTCTCATTTAAATTCAGCTTTGGATTGTTTGTTCCCATCTCTCTAAAAGCTTCCTCTTGTTCAGGATTTCTATGGCATCCCTTGGATTAGTAGTTAGAAAAGACAGATAGAATTGGTTGACATTTAGTTACTGGAAACACTTTAGCCCCAGAATCTGGATTAACCGTCCCAGCAGTTTCACAAAGAGCATGAGGAGCTTGGAGAACTACCTTGCCCTCAAGTCCTCTTGCAAATAAGTCATGCTGTTTTTACCTTCCTTGATTTTTCTCTTCATTATTTGCAGTGATTGTTCATATACATCTAAGAATAGTCACTGCAAAGAAAAGCCTTAAAGATGCTGTCTTTAAGGGTAGAAACCTCTCATGTTGGTGTACAAGAAAAACAAATATGCAACCAATAAAAATAATAAATAAATATACAATATACAATAAAGAAGCTTGCAAGAATATATCACCAACAGAACCTGCAGCCCAGACATTTTGCAAATGTAGGCAGAAACAGAGGACTCATTGGAGCCCTCCTGAAGATCTGCAAAGAAATGGACTCAGGAACCCCTAGTAGAAGCCATTCCCACCATTTCCATGGTGGTGAACAGATGAGAAGGGCCTCTGTTGATGATTTCAGAACCTTAGAAGGCTGTTATGGGAAAGGTTTTCCTTAAGTCACTTGAGCCCAAACCATTTAAAGCTTTAAAGATTAAACCAAGCTGGGCTGGGAAATGCACTGGCAGACTGGGCACATGGTGTTATGTGAGCAGACTGCCCATTTCCCACCAATCAGTGGATGACTGTATTCTTTTCTACTTGAACTGCCTTGAAATGCTGCCCCATGTAAAATGAATTCCAATAGTCTAGCTGGGAAGCTACCAAAGAATAAATACTCATGGCAGGATCCTCTCTTTCCAGATAGGCGGAACAACTGATATAGTAGCTTGTGATGGTCAAGCATTGCTGGGTGGCCATTTGACCCTCCCCATTTTTTACTGAGTCCAGGCAGATTCCAAACTGTTCACTGGTCCTTCAAGTGAAGTTTAAGACCAGATATATTTCTCTATCCAGATTTATCAGTTTCTTTATCCAACCTTGGATCATCCCACAGGCCAATGGCCATAGAATGCAGCATTTATTTATTTATTTAAACAATTTCTATGTCGCCCCATTCGCAAAAAGCCTTGGGGTGGCTTATAACATAAATAAACAATTATATAATTAGCCTTAAAAATCTGGAAACATCTCGGCACGTACATAAAAACCCAATAAATACAATCAATAAATTAAAAACTAAAATAACTTTTAAATAAAAAGGTCTTGGCCTAGCGCCGAAAAACAAATAACGATGGCGCCAGGTGGACCTCTCTGGGGAGCGCATTCCATAGGTGGGGCGCACCCGCAGAGAAGGCCCTCCTCTGGGTACTCACCCTCCTAATATCTTTCACGGAGTGTTCCCGGAGAAGGGCCTCTGCTGCCGATCTCAAGGGGCAGAAGGGCATATATGGATGCAAGCGCTCCTTTAGATATCCAGGTCCCAAGCCGTTAAGGGCTTTATAGGTGATAACCAACACCTTGAATTGGGCCCGGACTTCAATGGGAAGCCAGTGAAGCTGACGGAGGACTGGGGTTATATGAGAACAATGCCCAGTCCCCGTCAGCAACCTGGCAGCTCTGTTTTGCACCAATCGAAGTATCCAGACCGACTTCAAGGGTAGCCCCACGTAGAGTGCGTTACAGAAGTCTAATCGGGAAGTTACCAGTGCATGTGTCAATGTCGCCAAGCAATCGTTCTCCAGGTAGGGACGCTGCAGATGGATCAGCTGAAGCTGAAGGAAAGTACTCCTCACCACCGCCATCACCTGAGCTTCTAATGACAGCTCAGGGTTGAGGAGCACTCCCAAGCTGTGAACCTTGTCCCTAAGGGAGAGTGCAACCCCATTCAGGAGAAGGTCCAGGTCCCCTACCCTGAAGCCCGAACCACCCACCAACAGGACCTCCGTCTTGTCTGGATTGAGCTTGAGTTTATTGGCCCTCATCCAGCCCATTACCTCGGCCAGGCACCGGTTCAGGACAGCCTCACCTGGATTGGTTGAGAATGAGAGGCAGAGCTGGGTATCATCAGTGTACTGATGATTCTGCAGCCCACACCTCCTAATGACCTCTCCCAGAGGTTTCAAGTAGATGTTGAATAGCAAGGGGGACAAAATGGACCCCTGTGGAACTCCATGGCATAACTCCCATGGTGCAGAGCCATAGTCCCCCAGCACCACCTTCTGGAATCGGCCATTTAGATAAGAGCGGAACCACTGCAAAGCAGTGGCTCCAACTTCCAATCCCGCTAGCCTATCCAGAAGGATACCATGGTCGATGGTATCGAAAGCCGCTGAGAGGTCCAGGAGAACCAACAGGGACACACTCCCCCTGTCTATCTCCCTGCACAGATCATCATACAGGGCGACCAAAGCAGATTCAGTGCCATACCTGGGTCTGAAGCCGGACTGAAATGGGTCCAGAAAATCAGTTTCATCCAAGAGTGCTTGGAGTTGTCCCGCCACCACCCGCTCTAACACCTTGCCCAAGAACGGAATGTTGGCCACCGGTCTATAATTGGCGGCCATCTCTAGATCCAGGGATGCCCTCTTTGGGATTGGCTGGACTACCGCCTCCTTTAAAGGGGCAGGTACCCAGCCATCCCTTAGAGAGGCATTGACAAGTTCCAGGATCCAGGGCCCCATCCCGTGCTTGGCTTTGTTAAGTAGCCAATATGGGCAAGGGTCCAGTAAACAGGTGGTGTGACGTACTTGTCCTAGCACCTTGTCCACATCATCAGGCTGCAACAACTGAAACTCATCCATCAATTTTGGACCAGATGGCAACATTGGCACCTCCCCAGAAAGTTCTGAGTCACTAGTGGAGTCCAGCTCGTGACAAATCTGAGTGCTTTTCTCCTTGAAATGCTTGGCAAAGTTGTCACAGTGGGCCATCGATGGTGGCACAAGGTGGATGAACCAGCCCCTGTACCACCTGAAAGAGCTCTGCCAGATGGCATTGTGAGGAGGCAATGGAAGCAGAGAAGAATTTCTTCTTTGCCGCCCTCACCACCACAACATAGGCCCAATAATGGGCTCTTAAGTGTGCTTGGTCATATTCATCCCGTGATTTCCTCCACCTACGCTATAGACGTCTCCCAACACGCTTCATCGCCTGTAGTTCAGGTGTATATCAGGGGGATGAATGGGCTCTGCCAGGTGGGAGAGGACGCTTAGTAACGATCATGTCAATAGCCCTGGTCATTTCTTCATTCCACAGTTCGACCAAGGCATCGACAGAAGCACCAGCCTTATCAACCAGGAATTCCCCCAGAGCCTTCAGGAATCCATCTGGATCCATCCGGCTCTGGGGCCAGATCAACACAATTGGGTCCACACCCTTACAGAGGGAAAGGTTGCTCTTGAGCTCAAACTTCATGAGGAAGTGATCTGACCATGACAAGGGTGTCAGACACAAGTTCCTCACCCTCAGATCCCCCTCTTCCTGTCCCGTCAAGAAAACCAGGTCCAGAGTGTGTCCACGTTCATGGGTCAGGCCAGTGACATGTTGAGACAGCCCCATGGCTGTCATGGAGGCCATGAAGTCCTGAGCCGCCCTGGTCAGAACAGTCTCGGCATGGAGATTGAAGTCTCCCAGAATCAGCATCCTGGGAGTCTTCAACACCAAGTTCGAGACAATCTCCGTCAGCTCCAGTAGGGAGTCTGTTGGGCAGAAGGGTGCACGGTACACCAACAGAATCCCCAATCTGTCTCGGTTGCCCAACACCAAGTAGAGGCACTCTAGACCTGGCCTCAAGAGAACAGGAAGCCCCGTGAGGGAAATAGAGGCTTGGTAAACCAAAGTGACCCCCCTCCCCTCCAGGTGTGGTCGGTGCTGGACCAAGTACTGGGGCAGGCACAGTTGAGAGAGGGAGACATTCCCCCCCTCTCCCACCCAGGTCTCTGTAATGCAAGCCAGGACAGCCCCCCCATCTACAATCAGGTCATGAATGAGTGATGACTTATTAAGGACCGACCTGGCATTAAGCAACAGAACCGACAGGCCCGGGAGGTGGTTGACAAGCCTACTTGGAACCTGCCAGCTGGGAGAATAACCAGAAGGAGGAACACGTGTTAACCATCTGTCCCTCCTTCTTCTACACGGACTCATTAAACCCCCAATGCCATAACGTCCATTGCCCGTAACCACCCCAATGGCGGCACCCACATGCTCCCCAGGCAACCCCATAGTCAAAGCCGGAGATGAATCCATTAAAACAAACTAAAAACACATAAAAATACTTTAAAACACCCCAACAATGCTCACAGCCCAATATAACCAGTCCCACCTGCCAGCCAACTACAAAGACCCTGGCCAGCCCAGTCCCCGAAGGGTCCCAAATGGTGTCACCACTCTTAGACCGATGCCCTTTGGCCACCGGCCCGAGGCTGCCGGTCCCGGTCACTGCTGGTCAGTTAAAAGCTGCAGCCCCACTCCCGCACCCCACACCCAGACCGGCGCAGCTCTCACCCATGCCGGAGAGGGGGGCAGGAGCAGGGCCCGCAGTGTCCCGGCTCCCGGTCCTGTGATGGCACCGTCTGTCCCTCGGGGCAGTGGCATCCTCAGTGGGCGTCGGGGCACTGGTCAGCCAAGGCAGTGGCGGGTCTTTCGGCAGCGGCGGCGACAGGTCTTGTGGCGGCAGTGGTGGGCTGTCCGTCCCTTCCCGGGGCTGGCTCGGTCGCTGCTGGCGAGTTAAAGGCTGCAGCCCCACCCCCAGACCGGCGCAGTTCTCACCCACACCGGAGGGGGAGGGCAGGAGCAGGGCCCGCAGTGTCCCGGCTCCCGGTCCTGCAATTGTGCAGTCTGTCCCTCGGACAGCATCCTCAGTGGGCATTGGGATGCCAGTCAGCTGCGGCGGCGACGGGTCTTGCAGCGGGGACAGCATGACTTTCAAAGGACCAAAGGGACTATGTCACCACAGTTCCTATGGCCAACTCAGATCTAGAAAGATGCCAAGGATATGATACAGAAGGATACCATGGCTGATGATAATGAAAGTCATTACAATAACCAAGTTGCACTGCCCTCTCCATTATTTATTTATTTATTTATTAAAACATTTCTGTGCTGCCCCTTGCTGAAGCCTCGGGCAGCTCACAACATTAGCCAGTGTAAGGTATCTACTCAGGTGACCAAGGCTGCTGTCATCCCAAAACCTGGCCTGAACCAAGTATGCAAAAATCTGGACTATCCAACATTACCGGAATGAGAATGAGACAGATTTAGCACTGGAAGGTAAGTATAAGAAATCAATGGAAATAAAGTAGGTTTCCTTGATCATGGCCTTGCTACTGCTTTCTTTAAACTAGCAGGGATCAGTCTTTCCCTCAAGGAGCCACTAATCACTACTGGAGTCCAGCTACATAGCTCAGTTGATTTTACATGTCAGGTTTGCCTACTGTCTAGAGAGAAAGTGGTGGGTCTCAGTCCTTCAATCAATTTGTCCATGTTCTTAGGTGGTACAAGCTGAAAGATATCCATGATAACATAATGACTAGATGACACACACTCTCTCTCCTCCTCGCATATACAAACCTGTAATATATGTTAGATGAGGATAACATTTAGTTCACCGTTGAGACCTTAAATCCCAACCACCTTTAAGAAGTTACAAGAATTCTTCCCAGAATTGATCATCTAGAAGCTCATTCTGATTCAACAGGTACATTCTCATTTTCCTTTGGGCCACATAATTCCAAGCCATGAGGTCAAGAAATCAATCCCCTTAGTACAACAGAGTCAGTATTTCAGATTTATGAAGAGATATTCTAATCTTTGACTCTGTAAGGTCTTACAGAACAGCCACTCACTAAAACTTGGTGTATCCTTCAGGGATGCTTCCTGATGAACTCATAGCATTGCCAGTCTATCCTTCCCTCCTTAACAGATATGTTATGCTAAGAAAAATGACGTAATTATGTGCTAGAGGGTTACAAATGGAAGACTACCATCTCCCTGACTGCTGCAAGCATAAAATTCCATGAACGAAGAGGATGACATAATAAAAATTAATTTTATTAACAATTTTTATTTAAAAATTTACGACTGCTGTAACTAATCATTAATAAATATACCCCTCCCCCTAAAAATAGACTTTCAACCTGCTCTTTACCTAGAAGTAATTACACAATTTCATTGGGCCTTATTTGCAGGTAGGATTCATCCATACAAATGATGCTGTAGCACATGTGTAGTTCTAACCTCATCAGTAGTTTCACCCTTCATCATGATCAACTCAAGATAAAAAATAATGGATGTTTTAAATGTCTTGAAATACTGGACAACATACTGATGTACTCTGTGGTAGGACTCGGTTACTATCTATTGTATGATCAAATCTACGTCAAAATAAATTATCCAAGATCTTTTCAACACAATAAAATAGTTTATCTGGGACTTTTGCCCACTATGGATTGGGAGTGAAAGGGATTAGTACTCAAAAGCCAGCATTCCTTTACTCTCATTTAATCAGGGACAAATTATTTGGTGGTTTTCTGGTATTGCACATGTTCAATATGGTTTGAGTTCCATACAATATGACTGCAATCCAAAAGAGGAAGTAGTGAAGCATCTTTGGCCCAAGAGTCGTATTTCCCTTTGAGCTCAGGAGCTTCATTTCATTGGTGAAATGAAAAGCATGTGGAGGCAAAAGCAAAAGTGAACCAAGCTGAAAACGTCAAACATTCCACATTACATAGCTACCAATTTATAGTAGGAAGCATAAGTACCAGCATGGAATCACACCATATCACTTTCAAATTCCATCCCAACCATGAAGCCTATGTGTGTCTATTCAGTCATAAATGTGAGTTTGATGTGTACTCACAAGTAAGCAGGGGAAAACTCTGCATAAGTACCCAGATATAACCAGGACAAGACTCAGGAGGAAGTAGGACTCCATCATTCCACAGATTCTTCTGGCCCTGGCTCTTCTGACTTGCAGTAAAAAGCTCTTATCTCCAATAAGCAGTTGACTGGAGATAAGTGTTCTTATCTTCTTACCACTGAGAAAAGGAGCTGTTGGCAGTGCTATGCTGATAAGAGTACAAAGACGACCCTGGAAGAGGGAATGGGGCCAAGGGAGAAACTGCCAAGCTAGATGTCTTACCAGGCCTGTGGACCAAGGGTTTCCCATTTCTGGAAAGATTAGGCAACGAAATGTGCAGTTCTGGTTACTCATTCCCACTGCAATGGGAATTTCAGGTGTTGGGAGACACATTTTGGCAAGCTTGTCTGTTCAGTGTGGAATGCCTCAGTTTGCTATTTACATGAACTGGAAGAGAACAAATTCTGTAATGAAGGCATTTGCTCTGGTTTTCTTGAATCATACTATGAAAAGCAGTACAATTCCAAGCAGATTCAACTAAGCCTACAGAAGCCTATTATTCCTGATACACCTGAACAGCACATATTTATGGTGTATTATTTTTTAGGTTCATTGTCTAAGTCCATATGTAGATGACCCATAAGACAACAAGCATCCATGCCCTGGTTGCTGAACTGCAGTTTTATGATCTATTTAAAGAATGTTCAGTGGGAATATAAGGGAAATCTTATTTTAGTGTAAATGGACTGAAAAATCACCAGGGCATTGAATATGCAATTGCTTTCTTGTTAATATGTTATAATGTGAGGAGCATTTCGGTATTCAAATACCATTTAACATAGCACCAGTTTAATTAGCTATCATTTAACATTAATAAGGTCAGAATTTTTAAACAGTAAATGTCTAATTAACTATCAAGACTTTTATATTAAGATGCTTTCAGCTCAGGCCTCTGGTTAAACTGCCATACTAGAGGGATGTAAACCAATTTCTTACTTTGATCCATACAGACCACAACATTAAAAAATAAAATCAGATGATGGTTCAACAAGTATGTTTGGGATTGCTCAACTAAATATGCAAAGCATCTGCAGGGAGCTTTCAGGTGGCAAAGGACTGACTCTGTTGGAACATTTCATTTTCCAAAACAGAGCTATTAAAGAGATATGCTTGCTGGTGCTAAAGCCTATGAGGCAACAGAGACATGTACCAAATTTTGCTAGCACACTGCCACATTTATCCTTTGTTTGGTGTCCACATCACTATGATTTTGTTCTAATGCTAAAATCAGCTCATCTGCAACATCACGGGGCCATTCACTTTCACATCATTAATGTTAATCTAGATTCTCACCAACCAGCAATGCTCACCAGCAGTTGACAACTTCCAAATGAAGCTTCCTTACTGACGTTTGCCTGTCCATTACTGCTACAGGATATAATATCCAAGGATCAGTGTACAGACATTTCATAGAGGGCCAACACCACCATGATAAGTGTTCTGCCACAGAACACATGGCTGGCAATCACGCCAGAGCCAGGAGTAAGCATGGTGGACTAGGACTCGGGCTTACAAGTAGGCATGAACTTTTCATTTTAAAGTACAGTCTGAAAGCTGTCTGCCACCTCTCTGACATTTCAGATTCTGTATAACAAAGAAAATCCCTGTCTCTACTACCCACCTTGGAGCTCGAAAAAAGGATGGTGGCTTAGCCCATGCTGGCACCAGTCATGCTGCCATGGCAACTAGACTTACATCTGAGTAGACATGTATAGAATTGCAGTGGAAGATGCTATTTTGAAGACTGTTTCTTGCTGATAAAACAAAGGAAAGCCCTATCATCTGGTACTCTTCTGTAGCTTGGGGTCCATCTGCTTCTCCCAGAATATCCCAAGGTAGTTCCAAAGGTGTTCCCGCTAACCCCTTCAGCAAAATTTATATTTTTACAGAGACCCTTTTCTAATTGCAAACAAGCACATTATTTTTATTCAATGCACAATTTTATTGGAAATATTAGGAGGTACCATAGTGTAAATTACAAATGTGTCTGGCTTGCATGATGTTTTTTTGTCTGAATATCATAAAGTTAATGCAGACATTAAAAACCAAAGGCAAATGCAAATACCAGGCCAAGGCATAGTCTAAACAGTAGCTGCATCTATGCCATTCCTTTACAAAAGCTACATAATAAAATTAGTGTTAAAGGGACAGAAGAAAGGCAATGAACAAATAAAATGGGAAACTGTATATTTAAACTAAACTTCTACAGTGAAAATTATATTTAAAGTTTCCTCCAGAACAAATAGCAATTTTCAAACTGCTTTCATTTGTCAGCTTGAACTTTTACAGTGTATGTTTACTTAGAAGTAAGTCCCACTGAATCCAGTGGGGATTTGCGGTATTACCAGATGAGTATGCACAAGATTCTGCCTCTTTGGAAAACTCCTTTATTCAAACTAAGAAAGGAAAGCAACATTCAATCTATTTGCAAAGTGCAGAAGTGAATGACAATTCTTATATTGCCGAAGCACTATCCACAACAGAGGGTCTGCATATTTGGGGGACGCCCAAGGTTGTTCAGCATCTTCACTCCCACCTTGACGGATGGCTTTCACAATCTCCAGAGGAGAAAAAATCAAGCAGCTAGTCAAGCCTCAGAGAGGCAAGGTGACTTGTGATTGCTTCGAGAAGGGAGTGCTGCAGTGTCTGTAAGATTTCCCCCAAGAGGAACAACACTGGAGGAGGAGGCACTCTACACATAATGTGCCCTATTATCTCTTGCAATCTGCACTATGAACTTGGTGCCATAGTATGAGCTAATGTTTTGTCTGAGCCTGAACTTTTAGAAGGTAGGATAAAAAGGATTATGAATCTTTTTTTTTAATTGACCCTGCTTATGCTACTGACAGAGAAACCTTCTGCAGATAGACTCAGAAATACAGCCTACTCAAATCCCATTGCAGTCCTACGCTCACTTATCAGCTAGTGTATCCCACGCATCTGAATGAGACTTCCATCTGAGAAAACGATGGAGGTCTGCACTGTTGTTCAGTTAACCCTAATTAATAAATTAAAATTTCTTTTAATGTTAATATTCTGTCTAAATGTTCTATCTGAAAGAAATAAAGCAATATTTGTAAGTAATAACACTTCCAAATTTAATGGAGAAATAAGATTGGTTTAGTGGATATTTCATGAGGAACACATCTGGACAATTCTGAGCATTCAAATCAGCTGGGCCCACAGAGAAGGGGATAAATTTTCTGTTAATCATAGATGAGCAAATAAAAGAAAAAATAAATTGATACCTTTCAAGATGCGTAAGGGTTTATTACCTGGTTGGAGTTTTCATGCAGATATGTAATTGGATTTCTACACCAAACAAATGAGATATGATAAACTAAGTCATGAGGTCACAACGACAGTAATATTCTAGTAAAGCAAATGTGTGGGAGGTAAAACAGCAGGTAACAACAGAAACTGTCAGAAGTTATGAGTATGAAAATAAAATTTCCTGGAAAATTCAACTTGGACATTCACCTTTAAAAGGTGAGCCGTTTCAGTACATTTCTAAACAAGCAATGCAGTTCTATTTGGAACAATACCCTGAAAAGCATATCTTTGGAACCAAAATGACAGGCCGAAGAAAGGATTGAAAGTATGGCTGGATCTTTATATTTCTCTATCACATTTCTTATTTAGTTTCTCTGTATAAATCAGTACTTTGGGGACTCCAAGATTTTTGTGACTTTCTTGCCAACTTGGTAATTACTAGCTGGAATGCTTCTTAGAATGTATGGTGGTAAGAAGAAAGAGCATGTTGCATGTTGGTTAAGAGTCTTGGGTTGAAGTCCTGGAGTACAGATACACTATTTGACAATATATTCCCGAAGCTGGTCCACAGATACTACAGGGGATGCACTGAGGGACTTAAAGCTACTGGGAAGAATTATGTCAGAATTCGAACTCGTCAATTATAGGCAACTTCTTGATTGGATGGCTCACGTGTCAGTATTTTTATATGACCAAGAAAAAGCATACACTTATGCTTGTTCTTATGTATGGACTGGATCAAAATGGTGCACAGATACTTGAACTCTATTCACACAATTGGCTTTCCTCCAATGTATTCAATCCATCTGAATTGGTGACAAATAAAATATATACTTGATTTGCATCTACCTGAATAGTTCTAGACTTTGAAGCCTGCCGTCACCAAGAATGGTGCCATTACTGTTGATAGAAAAACAAGATTTAAATGAAGCTACGAAAGAATTGATTGTATGATCATGGCAGTTAGGCTAGCGATAGTTAAATATTGGAAAGACAATTGGGTTTTGCAAAGGCATGAATGGTACAATGAAATATGGAATATGGTAATTAATGATAAACTGACAACATAAATAAAAATTAAAAAAGGGTTAATGAAAGCAAATTAATATAGTGAAATTTGGGAAGATTTTGTAAAAGCAATACTGATAGAAGACAAAGGCTGTGTAAACCCAATCAAAATTTTATGAATTTCTGGAGGGATATGGGTATAATTGAAGTATATTATATATTATTAATTGTTATACTATGTGTATGATGGTAACATTGGTCTACAGGGTGGTGGGTGCACTCTTTCATTTATTCTTTTTTAATTATTGTGTTCCTGTTATATTATTATTGTGATTGTATTTATGGTTTTTTTCTGTCTAAAAATATAAAAAAGGGAGAAAAGACTGCCTAAATACCATATGTTTGTATGTATAATCCTTATTTCTTATATTTGAATGGATAAATGGTATTCCCAAAGTAGCTTGCAAAAATGTATACTGGGGATAGATGGAATTTCCATTTCAATAAAGGTTAGGACAAGCTTCAATAGGATGAAATCACAATACCACACAGCCAATCTGTTGAGAGGTTAGCATCAGTGTAATAAGAGTGTAATATAACTTTTTTCCCTCAAGTTATTGTAATTTTAAAAGAAATTTGTTTTAGAATTGGTTTTTAAATTTTGGCTTGTAAGCTTTTCAACATTTTGATGATTTAATGTAGTATATTTTATATTGTATTTGTAATGTGTTGTTGTAAACCACCCTGAGAGCTTCAGCAGGATTGAAAATCAATAAATATATAAATAAATGAGACAGAGCTTCTAATTGCCAAAGGGAGCTCTTTTTACAGGAGATGAACATTGTGAAAAATACGGACAAATGGATTAACTCCATTTTGGTTCAGCCTTAGTAAGACCTTAGCTAGGCTCACTATATGAACTCTTTGATTCAATTTGGAGAGTTTCCATGCCATCCAGTGATTATCCAGATATCCAGACAATGCCCTGGATGACACAGATATAAAGTCATAAAGAGGATATAACCTACCCTGTGAGAGAAGTAATGTGTAATTCAGCCCAAGATAACACTTGCTTCCTCCCTTGCAACACATTGTGGTTTCGGTGGTGTGGTTGATCAACTTATGGCCCTCCAGATGCTCCAGTATCACTCCCCATGGCCTAGGTTAGCTATCCAGATAGCCAGCTAGTGTGTCTACATCTGCACTGCACAAAGATTGATCTTAATGATCTGACATGATGGACAGTATCCAACAGTGTGCAGATACTAATGTGAAGAATGTTGAACTAGTGTAGACTACGTCTAACACAACTTCAGTAGCACTTTCTGGTGTACTGAGTTTCTTCAGAAAACTTGACACACCGGCAAATGCTATCACCACTGAGCCAGAGGTATTTTAAGTGAGGATAACATGATTTACTTTAATGATTGTTCCCTGTTAATACCTCCTCATGTATTTTTTATCTTAACAGACAATAGCAAAATATTTAAGAATTTCTCAGAGTCAGTAACTCTTATATATTTGCAATAAGAGTATTATAAATAAGCCCTAGAATTTGTTTCCTGTGGTAGAATGGAGTTGCAATAGCTCAATGGCAGATTTCTCTGGGTGCGTTCACACATAACAACAAGCCATGATGGAAACCATGCAAGCATGGCTTGTTGTTATGTGTGAAGCCAGCATCCATGGTGATGAAACCTCAGCAATTTGTTGTAAGGTTTCCATGCTTCACCATGGCTTGTCATTATGTGTGACCCCATGCATTTCCATGTGGTTTATGCATTGCGCTATGACTGCTTCAGATGCTCCGGCCTGCTGTTCTGTTCTGCCTAGCAACTGCTGAGGCAGCCACAGCCATTCTCTGATTGGCTGTTGCCATGTTCTGTTCTCTACCACGTTCATGCAAAAGGTCTCCTTGTGTGAAGTCTACCCTGCATGAGAGGGAACAAGGGCAGTACAAGAGACTTTGACAAAAGAGCAAGCATCCTAAGGAGCCAATGTCTCTCACTCTGTCTCCCACCCTTAGCTCCACTGCCATCTTGTCCCTGACAATTTTTGGGACTCCACACCAGCCTTGCTGTGACTCACAAGCCCATTTGCGGGACTGTCCTGAGAACCCTCTGGAAAATTTTCCCAGGAGGATGCCCAGATGGGCACCCTTGGGAAAGTCTGCCCAGCAGGATGCCTTCCCTCTCTTCCTGCAGGGGGAAGAGGCAGGCCCTATGGGAATCCTGTGTATGGGGAAGCACGGACATATGTGCAGGGAGGCATGTGTGTGTGTGTACACATGGCAGCAGCTTGGAGTGCTCCTGCAGTGCTGCTCTGGGGAGGTAGCGCTACTCCAAAGAGCAGTGTGTTGCTTCACTGGGCAGCCAGAAACAAACAAGCAACAAAAATGCAGGAGCAGCTGCACAGAGAATCAGGCGGGCCAGTGAGGAGAGGCAAGCATGGCAGGCAGGAACAGTACTCCCTGGGATTGATTTGGAACTGCAGAAGCTAATGGGATGACACCCACCTTTTGGTGGGAAGACAGAGAACCCATGCATGTGTGGAGACCATGAGTGTGTCTGCCAGTGTGGTGCAGTGGTTAAGAGCATGGGTTTGGGACTCAGGCGATCTGGGTTCCAGTTCCCACTCAGCCATGGAGCCAGCTGGCTGACTCTGGGTCAGTTACAGACTCTTAACTCAACCTCCCTCAGAGGGTTGTGGTTGTGGGGATAAGTGTGAGAGCAACAGGAGCAGAATGATGAAGCTGCTTTGAGTTCATTGTAATAAAAAAGGTAGGATATAAGTCTAATAAATAAATGCACCCAAGACACAAGGTTAGAAATCATTCTGTGTGTTTACAGTTCAGCATCAATTAGCATTATGTGAATACAGCCTCAATCTCTAGCATGTTTTGGCAGGTATATTTTAATGCAAAACAAGTCAGAACTTTTACAGAAGAAAAAGTGCCCTTAAAAGGTAGGTTTGATGCATTCAGGCATTAGTTATGTGATTGTCTGGCTGATTAATCCCTTAAACAGCAGGCAGTGGTACAGCTAGGGTTGAGCTCCAGAACTTCCTGCAGAGCAGTGCTCTTCCAATGAGCAGCCAGAGAGTAACAGGTGGGGGCAACAAGCAGTTCTGGCATCAGCACCTGAGTTGGCAGGGGTAGAAATATGAAGGCCCAGAAAAACTCGGGGGGGGGAGGATTCCCTTTCCCCCCTTTTCTGAAGCCTTTGTTGCTGTTGTAAAAAGGGGGAGATTGATAAAATAGATTATGCTAAATTTCCTTTCAGAATAATGGACAAAGTTGTTTATATATTGCAGACAAGTTCATATATATTTCCTTGCCCCAACTGTTTCTAATAACTATGTAACAGATGTTTAGGTACGACTATGCACAGTATCAGACCATCATAAATCTTGTGCACTGAGGACAAGCAATTCCTGGGTTGGAACATAAGCTACAACTTGCAAATACAAGCGCAAGATGCAGTTCCACCTCTAGGACAATGTGCCATTGCCACACAGGTAGGAATGTTTCAGTTCCTTCTTTGCGGACTTCAACTTGTTGGTGTAGCTGGTAGATGTTTGTCTTCTTGTCCAGAACACTAAAGATTGGGTTAAAGCACAAAGCAAGAAAAAGGAGCTGAAAGTATACTATTGTTTAACTGTATTAGTTCATTGATATTTTCAAAAACTTTATGTAAATCATAATTTAAGTCCTACTAATTTAATTTTTTTTGCATTTCTCCCACCACCAGATTGGTTGGTGTTAATGGCAAGCTGGCCACTTCATTATTTTCCCTTCCTTCCATTCAGAAAAAATGTGATACCTGCAAATACTTCCAAGTGCTATATGCATTTCCAAATGCTACCAGGATGAAAACACCTATCCTTCATCATGAAAGAAGTGTCCTGTGCACACGAAAAAACCCTTCACGGATCTAAATGAGAAGGACCATACTGATGAAAGTGCAAGTAGTGTTTCCCAATATTCTTATTCTAGAAGGCCATTTGCTGATCCTTCTACAGAACCAGCACCATCAAAGAGCTTCCCCGCTAGTCAAACCATTTTTATGTAAATTAATGTTGCAAATGACTGCATCCATAGAATTTTATTGGTAGTGAGTGTTATTGTAGATGAGATGGAACCTGCTGTGAACTACCCAGAACGTTTCAGCTATTGGATAGTATAAAAATTAAGTAATAAACAATATCTGGAAAAATTGACCAAGCTCTTGTAATAGCAATATATTCTTCTGGAACCCAATAACTGGTAAGTGAATACTGGCAGGAAGCTTTCAAATTGCTGAGACAATCATCCCCACAGACATTCTTTGAAGACTCTTTCAGAGTCATAATGTAAATGTACACTAAAATTTATCCAAGGCAAGACCAGTGACACAATCTGTCTTGTGGTACTTATAGATAATGGACAAATCTGAGGGAAGAAGGAGTCACAAACTTCTTCTCAGTCAGATTTTAACAGAAACGTAAAACAGGAAGGAGAGAACAAACATACTACGGAGTATATAAATTTTAATATATATGAAGTCTTGTAAAAATTGGGAATGGTTCAAGTATTTGCTTTGTTAAATGACAATGCAGATTGGGAAAATAGCATGGGTGATCATAATGATCAGTATTCAAATAACACTGAAACAGAATGTGAATATGCCATATGCTAAACTTACTTCTTAATGATATTGCACAAACTTTTCAAAAGGTCCAGAGCGGCAAAAGAAGCTACAAAATGTATAAAAACTGCTTACATGGTATCCGCAGTCTTCAAGAAGATTCCAAAGCCAAATTCTTCAGCAATCACTGCATTTGAAACAATGTACTTTTCTCAGAAATTCCATACCAAATAGCCAAGAAAAAAGGGAACCGATTTTGAGAATCGAAGATTACACTGAAGAAAGTAAAGCCTTTTTTTTAAAAAAAAAGGCAGGAAGAATGATGTTGTCATTCAATCCATGCTGCTACAAACCTACTGAATCCAGATTCAAAGGCAGAAATGTAAGTCATGATAGCTCTGCAGCTGCATACAAAAAGCACCATGCAAAGATTCTTTCAAGGGTTGGAGAACACAGAATACTTTCAGATTTTAGCCAGGGGCTGCAGTCTGAGGTTTGCCAAATATGTCTTTCCTTCAACATAGTGGCAAGGCCTTTGTACATCACAGTCTCTAACTCCTCATGCCTTTTGCCTACTTCAGGCAAAAAGAAACTGGTCAACATTTGGAAATGCACAATATCAAAGGGAAAAACCCACTGTGTAAAAGGATAAAGAAGCTTGTTTCAATCTGGGCAAACCCAGATTCAGTCAATGTTAAATATGATAAAGACAAAGTTGATAATGATGGTGATGATGAAGAAGAAAGAAAAACTGATATTGATAGCAATAGTTCAGAAAATGAGACTTCTTAAATTTCACTTATTTCACTGAGTTCAACCCACACTTTTTTCTCACTTCTTTCCATGCTATTAAAAGTTATATATAGGTTTGACACTGCGGAGGAGAGGACTAAAGGAGACATTATTTTGTTTTGTTCAACTGATATTAATAGTTCCTGTTTCTAGACTTGCAAAACAAAAGAGTTTTCTTACAATTCAGGTGTTCCTTACAATTCAGGGCATACTCCCACATATGCAAAATTAAAAAAGTAAATTCTGTTTGTAATTATTGTCTAAATAAATCATATTTTAATATAGCATGCATGATATTATATCTCAGAGCACGTTAAACACAACAAATCAGCCATTTTTATACTAGTAGCACTAGGACCAGTTTTTTTTCCCAGATTAGGGAAAATCAGCTGATTTTATGCAAACTTCTTTGTGGGGGAGCGGGTTTGTTTTGTTTTGGTTCTTGAAAATGCAAATTGTATCCCTTCCCAGATAGAAGTCTGCAACCTGCCACCCTGACTCAACCTGCTTTTGAACATCAGAGCTCACAAGCCAAATCTCCCTGTTTCACATATCCCTATTCATTACTACCAAGTCAAGTGCACTGTCTAGTGGAAAGTTCTGAAGTGGGAAAAGAGAGAATTGCTCTTAATATTGCTAGACGGATCCAGTAAGTTCAATTGATTGGTGACAATTCAAACATTCAACAGTTTGATGTCTGAGAAGAGTTTGGGAAGCATCCAATATTCTGATGGGCTGGAAATTCTTGCTGTGAGGTGAAGAACAGTTGGAAAATGACATGTAAGGAGTTGACAGAAATACTTACTTGGTAGTCAGCAGGTAGAAAGTTTGTTGGTTGATATGAGGGAAGGGATATTATAGAAAGATCTCAGAAAGGTAGAGAAGGTAGATAGTTGAAGCTTGAATAATAAGCTATCTCTTCTGTATGATAACCAAATATGGTGGCTTTTAATGACCAGGAGTGGACAGCAGGAAGCTGTTTCATGCCAGAAGACTACCAACCAGAATATAATTCATAGGTAGGATACGTGAAAATGTAAGGTGACCAACCAGCTACAACTACAAGAGGGTCTTTGGTATCCAAGGGTTATCATACCCAAGAGCTGGATCTGTTTGAGCGGGAGGTTTATGGAATTTTGACCTGAGGTAAAAGTTCACAGAAAGAGTACAGTCCTATACACAGCTAGACCCGGCCGGCTGCAACATACTGGGAGTTGTATTACTTTCTTTTGTTGAAGAGGTTTAGGTTTGCACTCCCAAAGGCTGAACCAGCAACACCTTCAGAGGCTCCTGCTTGTATCCTAAGAGGCCCACTCCTTGGGTCCTTGAGCAGCACCAGCAAGATAAAACAAACCTCCAAAGTGCTGGTGTTCGTCTCTTGTCTAAGCCACTTATACCAAGCTTCTAGGAGGTTTTAAGTATTTAGCTATTTGAGTATTTAAGAGATTTAGTGGCAACAGACAAGGGGCAGCTTGGGGAACTCTACGTTATAGTAGCAGAGTTCCTTAGGCCTTGAAATATGAGCATTTGGTAACAAAAATAGAAATTCCATAGATCAGATAGCCCAATGAAAGAACAGTGTCTCCACAGTCCTTATTCCCAAAGAAATGCATTTAGCATCAGGCCACCCAAAGCAAACTCCAATTTATTTTAGTAGATAAAATGCCATCATGTTTTAAGTTAATTTAAAATGTGAAAATGCACATGCTTAGATTATTATTACTTTTATTTTATCAAGATTGTCAAACTACTCTTGGTTTAGGTTTGCTGGTTGTTGCTGTTGTTAATAACATTCTGATCAACAATATTAGGAATGTAGAAGCCATTGTAAAACATGGAATTGCTGTCAGTTCGGTGATTTACAACAGAAGCACTACATGGAGGTATCTAAAAGGCACAGCAGTAGCACCAGGTGATTAAATCCAGGTTCTAAAATTGCCTAACTGCATTACTGAAGTTGGTGAAGTTGTAACAGTACCAGCTGCCAGGATTAAGGCTGCCTGGGAGAGTTAAGGTTTGGTGCATAGGCTGAACATGGTAGGCATGTCATGAGTGGAGCAAGCTAGAGCCAGGAGGTCAGACTAGATTGCCAAGGATACCCCTTCTGACTTGCTGTGTTTCTATGTTTCTATCTCCCTTCATTGGAAAAGTGCTTCTGATAGAATACAGAAGTAGTGAACATGCTTACGTGCTCACTATTGAGCCTATGCTGTGGTGGTGAGGGTGGCAAAGAAGAAATTCATCTCCACTTCCATTGCCTCCTCACAGTGCCATGCAGCAGAGCTTTTTCCAGTGGTACATGGGCTAATACATCCAGGCCCCAAAAAAGATTCTGTGCCACCATCGACTGCCCACTGTGACGACTTTGCCCAGCACTTCAAGGAGAAAATCACTCAGATTCATCATGAGCTGGACTCCACAGTTGATAGGGTTCTTTTAGGGGAGGTGCCAAGAACTCAGTCTGGTTTAGCATTATTGGATGAATTTCAGTTAATGAGGTCTGATGATGTGGACAAGGTACTTGGACAAGAACGTCCTACCACCTGCTTACTTGACCCTTGTCCTTCATGGCTACTTACCAAAGCCAAACATGGGATTGGTTCCTGGATCCTAGAGGTTATTAACACCTCACTGAGGGAGGGCCAGGTGCCTGCTCCTTTAAAGGAGGCAGTAATCAGGCCTGTCCTAAAGAAGGCGCCTCTGGATCCAGGGATGGCCACCAATTACAGACCGGTGGCCAACATCCCATTTTTGGGCAAGGTATTGGAGCGGGTGGTGGCGGGACAACTCCAAGTACTCTTGGATGAAACTGATTTTCTGGACCCATTTCAGTCCAGTTCTGGACCCGGTTATGGTACTGAATCTGCCTTTGTCACCCTGCATGATGACCTGTGCAGGGAGAGGGACAGGGGGAGTGTGTCCCTGTTGGTTCTCCTGGAACTTTCAGCGGCTTTCGATACCATCGACCATGGTATCCTCCTGGGCAGGCTGGTGGGATTCAGAGTAGGAGGCACTGCTTGGCAGTGGTTCCGCTCCTACCTTGCCAGCCGATTCCAGAAAGTGGTGCTGGGGGACTTTGGCTCTGCGCCATGGCAACTCTGCCATGGAGTACTGCAGGGCTCCATTTTGTCCCACTTGGTATTCAACATCTACATGAAACCACTGGGAGCGGTCATCAGGAGGTTTAGGCTGCGGAGTCATCAGTATGCTGATAACACCCAGCTCTACCTCTCTTTTTCAACTAATCCAGGTGAGGCAGTGGCTGTCCTGAACTGGTGCCTGGCTGAGGTAATGGGCTGGATGAGGGCTAATAAACTGAAGCTTAATCCAGATAAGATGGAGGTCCTGTTGGTTGGTGATTTGAGCTTCCAGGTAAGTGAGACTTGGGCCCTTCCCTGGATGGGGTTGCACTCCCTCTAAAGGTGTCATGCCTGAAGCCCCGACAGAGACAGCACCTCATGAAGAGGTCTTGCACTTGGGACCCTGTATCCAAAAGCCAACCCCGCAACCTAGCTTGGGGATGGCTGAGCAGGTAGCCGCACCTTCCCCTGACTCCCTGCCCATTGAGCAAACACCCGAGCCCTCATCAAAGCAAGAGAGCCCCAAGGGAAAAGACGCCACCAGTTCCACTCAGGAAGGGTCAGAGCAGGCTGTCCCTCCTCCCTCTAACACTGAACTTCTTGAACACGAAGCAGAAGATGCAGGGGGCATGACTGACTTTTCTCTAGTAACCAGTTGCAGAATTCTAAGAAGATATGAGCAAAAACAGAGACAGTTACGTCAGAGGGAAGAAAGGTGGGATGAAGGGAGCTAGTCCCATGTGGGCTTGGGGAGAGACACCACTAGAGGGTTAACATCTGCATTTCAAGGACCTCAGCTAAAGGTCTTATCTATTGAGTTGTAAATCTTGTAGACAAGTAGCAATAAAGGACTCTAGTTTTATTGCTCATGAACATGTGGGTTGTTTACATGTTGAGTGCCATCTCGACAAAAGGACAGGGTCCGCAACTTAGGAGTGGTCTTCAACCCGGAGCTGTCCCTGGAAACCCAGGTGACAGCAGTGGTGAGGATCGCTTTTCATCAGCTTAGCTGATCCACCAGCTGCATCCTTACCTGGAGGAGAACTGCCTAGCAACCGTGACACATGCACTAGTTACTTTCCACTTGGATTATTGTAATGAGCTCTACGTGGGACTGCCCTTGAAGACAGTCCACATACTTCAAAATAGAGCTGCCAGGATGCCGTAGGGGACTGGGCATTATTCTCATATAACCCCAGTCCTCTATCAGCTCCATTGGCTTCCCATTGAAGTCCAGGCTCAATTCAAGGTGCTGGTTGTTACCTATTAAGCCCTAAACAGCTTGGGACCAGGATACCTAAAGGAACACCTTTTTCCCTACATGCCCTCTCACCCCCTGAGATCGGCAACAGAAGCCCTCCTCCGGGAAAGAGGTCAAGAGACAGAGTACTCAGAGGAGAGCCTTCTCTGCATTGGCGCCCCGACTGTGGAATGCGCTCCCTAGAGAGGTCTGCCTAGTGCTGTCATTATATGTTTTTCAGCACCAGGCCAAGACCTTTTTATTTGGCCAATATTTTAACACATAGTAATGTAATTTGTTTCAAATGATGCTCAGTGTGGAATAGTTAATTTATCTTTATTTGTTGCAATCTGATATAATGTTGTAAGCCGTCCAGAGGCATATAATTTTTTAAATAAAAAAATAAAAAAAATACGGAAGCTCTTGACTCCCAACAGTGAGTGGGCCCCAGCATGGATCCTTCCATATTTTATCAGAAGCTGTCGGAGAACAGCTGGAGAGTGGCTTAGTTCACTGCTAGAGATTTCCACACTGTTTTTGCAGCTTTGGGCTGAGACCAGCAGCACTGCATTGCAGTGGTGATAGCAACGGCAAGCTGCTACTCAGCATGGAGTGATCCTACTTTATCCGTGGCCTTTGAGAGAAGGGAATAAGGTTGTCAATTATCTTAGAGCGGCTTCTTTAAGTTTAACCGCACCTTGGAAAAAATCAGCAGGGGACAGTTCAGCCAGCATGAGCATAGCCATTATTATCTAGTGACACCTGGCATCAAGCTGTGTTGAAAGGCGCAGCTGCAGCTGCGGATGGAAATGTTGGCAACCAGGTTGGCACGGCCTTTCCCATTTTATGTGACCATGCTGAGGATGGTTTTGCCTTCCCCTTATAAAGTTTGCCTATTATACAGCTGCCCGGGGAAAGTCTGTCAGTAGAAAAGCTAATAACTACCGTACTAAGGAAAAGACTGAAGATCTCGCCTTCCTGGAACCTCTATCCCACCCCATCCCTGTACATTAAGAGTTAATTAAGCAGTCTCCTTGTAGGGAAGAGTTAGAAGTCATTGCAGTCTTCTTCACATGACCAGCTGTGCTCTGCGTCATAAAGTGCCTGTGAATATACTCAGCCTAGCTATTCAAAGGCAATTACATGGGGTTGGAGCCATTCAGAGAAGGAAGGGCAGGAAGGCTCATCACAAGGGAGACCATTCTGAAGTTCAGAAACTGAGTGACGGAGGAGGAACTGGCAGCCTTGAAATATATAGTCTCTATATATCCTATACCAGCTGGTGGCACTGTAAAGTCATCTTTAGTTTCCCTATAATGACTTCCCTCTTTCACTTAGAAGCTCATAGAGGAAGAACACCACACTGAAGCCTTTTGCAATTTGTAGGATGGCCAGAGCTTCATTTCCTGCATATCTCCCTGACTCACAGTAAAACATCTCATCAGTGCTAGGCAGCTCTGCTTTGGAACGGGTAGAAATAATGATGAAGAATTACTTTCAGTGTGTTTTCATGGCAGTGCGTGTATCTGGAGGAAAATCGTGTAAGTTGCAAGCCCAGGCTCTCACTTACCTAGAAGTCCCATTGAGTTCAATGAGGTTATTTATGAGTAGATGTGTATAGGATTGTGCTGCTACAGGTGTTCAGCACTGTTTCTTCTTTTCACGTAATAAAATTACAATAGCATTTCCCAAAACTGGATGTTTCAGTTAAAAAAAATAATTGAACTAGGACTATATGTACTTACATGCAATATTTTGTTGGTCTTTATTTTTGTTTTGAGATCTACTCTATGAACTGCTCCTCCCAATTCATGGAGCTTCTTTACACAAGACATTTATTTGAATTCACCATTCCTTATTCACAGATGCTTATGGGTTCTTTAGATAATGTCATGGTTCTCTAGTTTCATTTTTTTTTTTTCATTGTTGAAAAATGGTCCTCCAGTTTTCATTATTGCTTCTTCACAGGGATGTTCAGAGTAGCAAAAATGGTGTGTTTGTGAAAGCAAATGAAAATGTATTTTCCTAGTTGTATAGCTGTTACTCAACTGAGAACCAGTGTGGTGTGGTAGTTAGAGGCCTAGATTGGGGAACTGAGAGATCCAGCTTCCAGTGCCTACTAGGCCATGAAGGTCACTGGGAGACTTTGGGCCAATTGCATCCTCTTTGCCCACCTACTTCAGAGTGTTTGTTGTGAGAATGAAATGGAGCTATGTAAGCTACTTTGGGTTTCCCATAAGAGGAAAAAGTTGTGATATAAATGCACTGTAGCAACAAGAACAGCTTCAGTGTAACATACCAAGCATAAAAATGTCTCATTGAAGACCACAGCCAAGATCAGTCATGCTATTGTATTTCTAATCACTAAGCATGGGAATGAAAACTGGGCAGTGAAGCAAGCTGACAGGAAGAAAATGGATTCTTTTGAAACATGGCTGAAGGAGAGCTTTGTGGATACTCTGGACTGATAAAACGTTGACCAAATGGGTCTGGATCAAATCAAGACAGAACTTTCCCTGGAAGCAAAAATGATGAAATGGAGGATGTTGTACATTGGACACTTCATGAGAAAGGGAGACTCACTGGAAAAGACAATCATGCTAGACAATGTTGAAGGCAGAAGAAGACCAAATATGCGATGGCTTGATTCCAGAAAGGAATACATATCCTTTAGTTTATAGGAGCTGAAAAGACCTGTCAGGTATGGGGCATTTTGGTAAACATTCGTTCATCAGGTTGCCATAGTTTGGAGGGAACTTGATGGTAGGCAAAGAACATAGTACCACCTAGAGGTTATGTAGGGGAAAAGCAGGAAAGGAAAAGCTGTTTGCGCAGACCTCCGACATCAGTTCTACAATGACATTGAAAGTAGATGGATTAGCAGTAGATCAGCAGACTCATGTAGAAAAGCTCTTTAAAATGTATCTCACACCATATCTCTGTTTTGGAGATGTTGCTAATTTGCTCAGATTTTAATGCTCAGATTTTCTCCATTCCGTTTATTTTCTCCCTTCTTCCTTCCTTTATCTCATATGCTTATTTAGATTGTATGCTTCTAGGTTAGGATTTGCATTTTCTGTTATTCCAGTTGGGGGGAAGATGAGAGTGCACTTGCATGTCTTATGTGTAATCACCGTGTAAAGAGAATGCCGGTCCAGGTAAGCCTTTGGTCTGATTTAGTGTAATTCTTCTTGCATCTTTAGGTTTTGTATTGCACAAAATTCTGTGCATTTATAGGCTTTGAAATAATATTTATTGTTTTTATTGTGATAAATTGAGGAGGAGGAGACCTCAAGCTTTTAACACAAATATGACAAACCCGTTTGTATCAAACCCAGCTACCACCCATGCACATTGGAAGATGGATCCATTAACCTTAAATGGAAAATGTTTAAAATCATTTTATATGGTTGTACAAGGCAAAACGACCCTAGATTTGCATCCCTGGATCTAAATGACTGAAAATAATGGGGATTAATCTTGAGAGCATGAATATGAAACAAGGCATTTGGGTTCAATTCTTCCTTAATTCCTCTAAGGTTGGGGGTTGAAACCCTGGTATGTGGTGCTCAGCATGGATAAATTTCTGTTGCTGTTTTCTGGACAAGCACTATACTGGGAACAAAGAGAGAACTTTAGGTTTTCAGACTTCTTTTATCTCAAAATCCTTTGTGAGTTTTGAATTCTCTCAAAACAAGCATAAGCAGAACAAGGACAGAACAGATGTCAAACATTTGAAGAAAAAACTCCATAGAACTATCAAAGTCTCTTAGTGGTGCAGTGGTGAAGAGGGACCAAGAAAAAATTTACTTTTTCAGGGCTTGACAAAATGGGATTTCATTTTGAAATAAAGTTTAAATAGAGAAGATAAAGAAATAACAAGAGCACTAATTAAAGAGGAGACTATTGCCTTTGGTGATGTATTATAGTTGTCTGAGTCACTTTATTAGAGCTGAGTCATACATATATATATCCCATCACTTATTTGGTGAAAGGTCAAAGTCACTCCTGAGAATTCAATCTTGGTTTTTTCGCTGCTGTTGAGCTTGGAATCGGGAGACACTTTGGGCTTCCAAATTCAAAAGCACTTCTGTTGGGTTGACAATGAGAGGCAGGAGGCATTGCATTTGTCAACCTCCTCCTTGCTGGCAAGTAACCTAAACATGCAGCTGAAGCATGCACAACTTTACTAATAGAGACAACTATCTTTTCATTGAAAGGGAAAAGATACACTCCACTGTGGGAAGATATCAGCTAAACTGGCCTCTGCTGTCATGGTAAAAGGGAGTGGATGGAATATTCAGGTGAACCAGAGATCTCCAGCCAACCTGCATTATGTGCAAACATGCATTCAAGCTTATCCACACAACGCACGTACTGTGATTAGTTCCACACTCCTCACCCCTGGGTCCTTCTATGAGAAGCACCATTCTTGGCATTGTACTTACAATGCCTAATCATGGTTTAGGCAAATAAATGGAAGGCTTAGGGTTGGCTCCAAATTGTGGAATCATGGTTTGTGCAGGCATCCAATATTAAACCTACAACAGATTTTGGAGAGCACGGAAAGATGAACAGTATCAGACTCATATCACAGCTTTAGTTTTCTATTTAAAAATAGATTTCTTTAAACTTTGTATTCTACAGGTGCCTGTGTTATTTTTTGTATTGTTCATGGAACTTGACTTACTCACTTTCATCTCCACATATTTGTCTTTTTAAAACTTCATTTACAAGTTCCCTCTCCATTTGATCTGTTCCCCTAACTATCCATGTCCACTTCTTGATTCTTAATTAATGAAGGTTATGTTTCCTTCTTAATTAATGGAAGTTATGTTACTACACTTAAAAATCAACCCAGTATTGACCCCTTCCAAGATAATGGCCAATGGCCAATGTGAATCGCTGGTCCTCAGCCATGGCATGAAAAGCTCACACCAGAAGATCATTCTGCTTGTTAAAGTGACTGTTCTAAAGAAGCTGCTCTGAGGATATCAGAGCTGAGTTATATTTGGTGACTCAAACCCCATCTCTTTGCAGAAAGTAGTTACCAGTCTTCAGGATTGCAGTTTGTTTTGCCTTGCTTGCTGACCCTCTTCTCCGAAGTTCTCTGCATAGCTCTCTCCATATGCCAGAAGTCATAACCTAACTGAACCTCTCATATCGAGGCATATCCTTGTTCAGTTTCTCCATGCCGATGATGGAGTGGAGCAAAATGCCACCTCTGGCTTAGGGCTGGGATGAAAGTCACCGGAGTCTATCCCTCCAGTGTTTGTAGACTGCCTCTCAGACTGGGCCCAGCCTTGCAAAGCAAGCCAAACTGAGAACACTTGCAGAATGAAGGCTGCACAGCCAGCAACTTTCTTCTGCATCAGGTGCAGCAGCACAAACAGCTGGGATGCTGCTTGTGCAGGGTGTGGGACTCTGTCCAGGTGAGTGTCCCATGAACACTGGACGTGCTTGCCAGGCACTCAGACCCAGGGCTGCTGGAAAACAGACTGGAGTCCAGGGAGCCAAGCCCAGGGACTCTAATAGATTCCCACCTATGGATTCCTCTCACATCCCTGCTTTGACTACGTTATAGCAGAACCTTCTATTTTCACTTTTAGGAAAAAAATGCACAAGTGCAAGTATCCATGCATGCATTCATCCTTGCGCATGTGCATGCACATTAAGTGGAGCCTGTCATCCAATATTCACTTACATCCGAGTAAGTCCCATCAACTCAGTGGACATCAGCAGGCACACCTAGGATTGTGCTGTTAAGGTGTTAAAGGATTCTTTTCCTTCCATACAAAGTTTTCACTAAAAATAATACGTATTCACGTGAAAGAAAAAAAACAGCAGTTTTGGTGAAGAGTCTCAAGGGGATTAAGTGATGAAGCTTTGTTTTTAGCGTCATATTTGCAAGTTAGACAGAAAAAATCAGCACTCTTAAGAAACCCTGGCCACACTAGATTAATTTATTTATTGAAGAATTTCTAAGCCATCATTCAGAATTTATTGCCTTTACCAGGCAGGTTGCAAATAAGATTTAAATTCAATTCATAAAACTTAAATACACAATAATCACTCACATCATTTCAAGAAGCGTATCATTTAATAAAATGTGCACATCCGATAATAAAATATTACATCCCTTAATAAAGTATTTCTCAAAACATAGTGTATCGGCCAGATGCAGGCTGGAATAATAATGATGATGCTGATAGTCAGAATCCTTTAGAAACCCATAATGATGGCAATATGTATTTCGCAAAGAATGAAGTTCTAAAGGAAAGGTTGCTTCTGGTCCATGCCAGTCAGATAGCTCTTTCCACGGGCCAGAGGACAGCGCTACTCACAGTCCTTGGGCAGACTCATGTGGATGCAGGCAGCCTTTAAGGTGGTTGCCAATTGTTTGGGCTGAGGAGGCCAACAGATTTAGGGGAATTCTTTCTGTGTGCCTAATCCTATAATAGGGAGTGATTTGTGGTACTGCCCATCTGCACAATATGTATATGCTCTGTGCATATTTTACATAGTATCTATTTTATCCTATGCCAGACTGATTAATGATTCCCATCTTCATCGCAGCCTGGGGATGAGATGGATTCTGAAGGAGTTAAAACTGCTGGACCTTCTCTGTTCAGCTTTAAATGCAGTTGCTCAGTTTCCCTGCCTCACCCTTTGAGCTTTCTGCTTGGTGCAGTGCCTTTCCCCCCTTGAAGGAGATTTGTTAAAATCCAGCATTTGCTTGTCATCTCTTCCATGGCTTTTATGCAAAATCATGCTACATCATGGCTGGGAATGTAATTGCACTGGTGACACACGGTAATAACACAGTTATCGTCTGAGTGATCACAGTCAATTTCACAATGCTTCCCGATGACACCATTTCCTCTGTACCTTAACATGGTGCTCTGAAGTAACAAATGCACACCTACCAACAAACTGAGGTTAGGAGACTCGTGTTCATACCTCAAAATAGCTCACGCTGTGCTTACTGCAACAGATAACCTGTTTGTTATCTGAAGGGAAACACACTCACACACCAATAACTGCATGTAGCTGGATCAAAGAACAAATTAATTTGGAGGGGGTGACAGCATAGGAATTCACACATGACAATCATGAGCTTAATGCCTTGTCATTAAAAGTGGAAGTCACTTGTTATTTTTACAGAGCGGGTGGGGGGGGGGAGGGAGAGTCATTTGTGTGAACAGAGTAATCTAGGAAGCTAATAAAAAAGAGTCGAGTCTATTGTCTGTTTCATGGGATAACTATTAAGCCTGATGGTAAGTTAATTAGTTTGGATGCAATGTATTGAGCAGAAAGAGAAGATTGTACTTCCTTTGGTCCCCAGACATGCCACTAGGGAGCAGTACCAAAAGTTGATCACATATAAGGAGACATGAAAAGAATCTGGTCCCTACTCACTGCCCCTCCTCATATATTTTTTTTCCTTTAGAAGTACCAGCTCCTCTTCTGTCTTGTAGTAGAAACTGCCAAATGGGAAACTTGATTTCACACAGGTTCTTAGTTATTCCTATGTTACATTTGTTGCCATCCCATGTTAGACTGTGATTGTGTTAAAAATTCCTCATGCATTTCTAAAAATTCATATGTATTTCTAAAAATAAAAGCAGTGTTTGTATGCATTATCCCTGAAATGTACACATTTCATGGGTACATGAAATGCAAATGTATGCACTTTTCCTGATTGAGTCAAGTTCTTCTGTACGTATTTTTTGAAAATACATTTTTACATATATTTCTGATACTAGGCAGTTTTGCCTTTTTGTTTTCTTCCCAATTTTCTTTTATTTCTTTTTTCCTTTTTGTGAATTACATAATAAACTTTGGAAATTTATGGATTTCAGCAGCATATCACATTCTAATTCATGCTTAGGTTCAGGAAGTGTGACTTTGATAAATCCACACTGAAGTGCCAACAGAACAAATTTCTTACCCATTTTGCAGAATCCTTTTTTTCCCCCTTTGAAGTATATTTATATCTCACTTTTTTTCTGACATGGAATTCAACCTGCAATACATGAGTTACCAGGTCTGTCTTCCATCCAAGCCCTAATCTAACTGAACCTGTTTTGCTGTATCATGTTCTCTGAATAGAAATATTTCTGCCTGCCATGAACTCCGCTTCTGTGTATCACTAGGAGATCATCAGGTACCTTAGTGTGGGACATGCTGTCAATCACAAAGGTGAGTCAGAAGCAAGTCAAGAGTTGCTCATAATGCCTACATTATTTTCTCCATGCCACAAATTATGATAGTGTAAGACTGAAGTGTTGCTAGCTTTAAGGCCAATCTAGACCTAAATGACACCACGGATAGAGTTAAGGATGTCACATATTCCTCTCTTGCTGCTAATTGTATTTAAGTATCCATGGAACTTCAAAAGGGGACCCTAATTAGCTTTCCTTCCCGCTCATCCTGGTCCCCTGTGAGACAAACCCAAATGTGCTGCTGCCTGCTGGAACAAGTCTAGACATCTCTCTCCATATTAGATCAGCAGCCAGGTTCACTTAATTATGTGTCTAATCCAGAAAGCTTTGATGACTATTTCTTATGTCTAAAAACGTGTAGAATACAGATTTGCAAGTCTTATTTATGCAAACTTCTTTGTGTAAACCAGCACATATTTTTTAAAAAGAAAAATAGCTGCTTCTTATGCTGCCACTGTGGCACAAACTTGGCAGTAATAACAGCAGGGGCAGTGGCACTGGAGCTGCTAAATAAAAAGGAAGGAAGGAAGGGAGGAAGGGAGGAAGGGTCAGGAAATCTTGATAGCACAACCAGGAGAATGTCCGCTCAGATTCACACGGAAGACGCTACACTCAGTCTCAGCACTTTAACAACCAGGTACCCCTCTCTATCAGAGAAAAACAACAGCACTATCAGGTAGCCAGTGTACTGACTATGAGTGTTCTAGAACATATGCAGAGTTTTTATAAGTTGTGGGTCACTTCTGGTTTCAGGGTGGTGATGAGATATGAATGAGGACATTTACAGAAGACTATACGAGAACCAATAGAACAATGTAAAGGTGGCATTAGAAAGGATGTTGCAAATATTACAGCCATATAGAATGTTCGAGTGACCAATGACCAGATCAACAGTTGAGTGAAATGAATTATATCATGTTCCAAGTGCAGGTTGCATCATTCAGAGGAAGGCAATTACATGTTCACAAAGAGAATCTATTCAATGCTGCTTCACGTAACTGAAGAGTTTGCAGGAAAGTGTTGGACTTCCTTCCTCTGCACAGGAGCAGAGGAATGTATCAGTTTGCCTAATCTGTTAATTCACGGCACACGTGAGCATTCCTGAGCAGATGACATGCTCTCTCCTATGGATACTTTGCAACTTATAGCCTTGGTCACATGTATGAGCTGCTCTGCAACAGAATGGACAAATAGTGCAGCCCCCTAGCACTGCCTGCTTTCCCAGGTGGCCGTGTGGAAAAGTTCTAGTCTCTTCAGGAGGGAGTAGAGGCACTGCTGCCAGATTTTATATTAAAATACACACAAAAGCATATCATTTATCTGAAGGGTTTAGTTGGACTTTTTCAACAGAAGGAAGGGGAGCAGGGGGGGTGCAAAGAAGCAGCAGTCATATATTATACTGTACTGTGGATGATTGTTACTGGGTTCCATTAATTTCTCATTTGCAAAAGATGCCACTTGTGTAATCTAGTTGTCTATGTTGTTCCATATTGTATATTCTCAAAGTTCCACCCACGGAATTCCACCCATTGAATTAGAAGAGTAATAAGCATAGGCAAATACTGCAATTAGGTCAGCTGTTACAATCTCTGAAATTAAGTAGGTATCGCAAAAGGTTGCTAATTCCTTCAAATGTGACATGTTTTTTCTGAACAAAGAAAAACTTGAAGAATTAATGGATTGAGATGCAAAATCAGTACCTCTCTCTTTTAGGAAACATTGATGAATCAGTGTCCAAGATACTGCAGTCCATGCTGCTGAAGACACTTGCTCTCCAAAATTAATGTAAAATAAGAGGAGTCTGTCCTTTTTCCAAATCCAGGAAAGGGCAAAGACATCCCAGAAATTGCAAGACACCCCCTACCATTTTAGAGCTTCAGCTTGCCTACTATTGTGCTCCAAGCACATCCAAACTCAGCGTGACATCACAGGCAAAATTTCCCCACCAGTGCAAATTGGTGACAAGTTAGTCCAAACTTTGAGTATCCAGTTTTTAAACTCTTCTGTTTAAGCATCCATTAATGTAATCCAACACCTGCAAATCTGAGCTAGTCTCATCCGTACCTCAGTTCTTCCATTACACTTCCATTCCACTTCCCCTCTCTCTTTACAATCTGAGTCAGCATGTTCTACCAACTCATCCATAAAGAGTAAAGAAGACATGGAAGTCAAAGTCACTTTCACATCAATAATAGGGGGCGGGACATCTTTTCTCCATGATGGTCAGACATTAGATGGCTTATTCACTTGTGCATGCAAAATACTTAAAGGACTGTTAGTATTTATGTCTTTTTCAACTGTTCCTTTTATTTTCTTCCCTCATCTTATTCCTGTCACGTTCTCATGCTATCACTATTGGACCCAGTGCTTTCCTTGACAGCTGTCCTAGAGTTGACACCTGAGATTCTAACAAGAGTCTGCAGAGCTAGGGGAGGAGTGCACCAACAGATTTAATGCATCCTGTCTTTAAACTAGTGCCATAAAATCTCCACTAAATGGTAAACCTTACCTGAAGCCAAACTTGGGGTTACATGCAAACACAATTATAAATCCCCAAATCTGCTTTGTTTCTTGGAGATCTGTTTAACAGCCTTGCTGTCAAAATACTCAGAACCCCTTTCCCTACCCCAACCGGGCTTCATCCATGTAAACATGTTTCGGGGAAAGGAAAAAAAAAAAAAACTTTCAAATGGGGAGGATGATTTGGAGCAAAACTGCCACAGTTAAGACATTCTCTCTGTACTGCAGATGGACAGAGGGCCAAATTCCATATCAGAGAAGCTCTGGGAAACCACATTCCAGAAATTAGTGAGAACAAAGGGATAATGGCCATGTTGCACACCCCAGCATAGTTTAGCTTAAAGTTTTTGTTACCAGTGACACTCCTTTAAAAGGGTATTTCATCCTTTTAGAACCAGAAAAACACAGTGGCTGGAAAGCCACTAAATGATGGTTGGAGAATGGGGGTAAGGCCAGAAGGAAGGGGCATCCATCTGGGAATCTCCAGGGTCCTAAACTAAAACCACAACTGGCCTAGATTTAACCTATAGGTCTGCGGTACTGTAGTTTAAATCCAGTTTAAACTGTACCAACGTAAAACTTTTTTTGCCATTTACAAAGCAGCCATTGGTACCTAAAATGGTACCTAAACATGCACTTGTGTGTAATGTGTAATCAGACCACCAGCTGAAGTATTTGTTTCATGAACCAGATTCAGATGTTCAGCAGGTGGTTAGTCTTGTGGAATGTTAATTCACAGTTCATGTCACTGCTAGTTCTGGGTCATACAAGCATACCCAAGCATCTATATTCTGCCCCAGTTCTCCTTACAGATTTTAAAATGAATAATACACATAGCAAAAGCTTGCAAAGACTTGGCTCTAGGGGCTCCTCTGTTATTCAGTAACCGTCTCCCATAGAATTTTCTCCAAACCCTCATTCAGAAACTTTGCAAGACATTTCAGTTCATGTCTGTAAGGAAAGGTGGCGTGTTAATTTTTAATATCTGAGCCCTTCCATAGAATTTTGCCTGTTTTGCAAAACATGGTTAATGGGATTATATCCATGATTAAGGTCAATTGTTATATTTTATGTGTTTTCAAGATGGGAGCAGGCTAGGGAGATTTCACTCTCTGGTGAGAAAGTCTATTCTACGTGACTGATGTGTGCAAAAGGCTCTCACTTTCATGTGTTGCACTATACATCTAAATGGAAGGAGAAAATCTGTGCGTGTAAAGCATCAGCACATAGATCTGCTGCCTCTTCTAGCCTCCAGGTGAAAGCAGCATCACATGAGTAATTGGAAGCAGGTGTGAAGTCCTGGCCCACAACTGGCATACTGGCTGAGGCTGAGTCTAGGCCCTGCATTAGTGTGGGCATCTGCAGAGAAAACGAGCAGCTCTTGAAAGGTGCTTCTCAGGAGTGTGCCTCCACTCTTGCACATGTAACAGTCCCTTTCATGAGAAATGTGTAAAAGAGGCTGCTGAAATGCCTTGATGCACACTTCAAAGCTTCTAACCTCTGAGGTCAGACTTATAGAGCATACTGTACCCGGTTATCTAGGGCAAGCAAGAATAACTTCCAGGTGATTGAACATGGAAGCATTGCTGGAGTTAGGGCTTTATTTACACAGATATTGTGGGTTGGCTGGGCCGTGGGTATCTAAAGGAACGCTTGCGCCCATATATGCCCTCCCGCCCCTTGAGATCAGCAACGGATGCCCTTCTGTGAAAGATATTAGGAGGGTGAGTAGCCGGAGGAGGGCCTTCTCTGTGGTGGCGCCCCATCTATGGAATGCACTCCCCAGAGAGGTCCGCCTGGCGCTGTCATTATTTGTTTTTCGGCGCTAGGCTAAGACCTTTTTATTTAAAACTTATTTTAATTGCTAAATTATTGTATTTATTAGGATTTTAAAAATAGCAGAGAATGCACCAGAGGTTTTAAATGTTTTTTTTTTCTTTTAAATTGTTATATTGTTATTGTTTATGTATGTTTTTCTGTATTTTTTGTGACCCCGAGGCTTTGTTGCGATGGGGGAGGCATAGAAAGTTTTAAATAAATAAATAATTTTATTTGTGTAGATTAGTGACTTTGGAGGATATATTTGCAAAGCTGTCATAAGCAACAACCTGGCACACCTAGTCACATTATGCTAACCCTAAACTATTTGCATTTGGTGTCTCTGAGTCTAATTGTTGATTATGAAAAGGTTCTGAGTTTGGAAGTAGGATATTTGAAGAAGCATTTATTTGTATGCAAATGTGCATATGAATTGAGATCATCAGTGGTTGCCTTGTTCTGACTAACCTCACCTTCTGAGATGGTTGTGGTATCTAAGTTTTGAAACCCTAGTTAGGTATGTGAAGATCACATTAGAATCCACTCTTCTGTGCTTGCAGGGTTTCTTTCCCATACTTGGCAAAGGAAGCAAGCCAAACTGAGATCAGGACCACAAATGCCCAGGAACACTAGCAGATTGTTTGTGCAAAATACTCCAAGTATGTAGTTATTTGTCCAAGATATGCAAAGTATGCATATCTCTTGGAAAATATGCAAATTACATAGTTCTTTGCACAAAGTATTCAAAATCCGCAAGTTACATGTGTGAAAGGAGAACTCACTTGAACTTGCTTTGTGCTGGACACCCACACAAGTATTCAATGTGAGATTGAGAAAACAGAAAGCATACCAGACTCTGGGGAACTGAGCTGAGGAATCAGAGGGATTCCCATCTTCAGACGAGTTTCCTCACATGGCCCTGATCCCATTCTCACAGAAATGCACTTAGTACCACTTAGTTTCCATCAACATCAAGTTATGACTTTTGTTTCTCCCCTGACCATTTCTGTCTATCATTGTTCTGTTTCCCTGTTTTAATTTTGAAGTTTTAACTATGCCATTTGCTTCAGCATTTTCACTAATTGATATTGGTATGATTTCATGTTGTCTGTTTTTATTCCTGAAAAATGCTGAATGCAGGGTATACAGGTTTAGAAACAAACCACCTAAATAATGAGCAAAGCAAAGAGCAGGACATATCTGGGCATGATAGCAAGAGGTTCTGCCATATATTTCACATATGCAGTGAATCCTGCTATGGCCATTGCTGTACACTAGAGTTGTCTCCTCCAAACTGGTGGCCTTCAGAGGCATTTGGACTGCA
>NW_025336087.1:40966630-41076903 GCF_004798865.1 Varanus komodoensis | reverse complement strand
TCCTTTTGTTCCTTTATCTGGGTCTTATTTTAGGGGAGTATACAGAATCTTTCCATCTAATGTTTGTTGCCTCTCTTTCAATACTTGATCCTGCCCTGGAAGGTGAGCTGAGCCAAGAGGAAGTCTGTGAATGCCTGCAGAATGAAGAATGTGCAGCCAGAAACCTTCTTCTGAATCACGTGCAGCAGCACAAAAGACTGGTGCATGTGACCTGGAAGAGGGATGTAATCATCTATAGGGGAAACCTTGCTACGATTTTTTTAAAGCTAGTTGGCCAAATTATTCTTATATAGAGAAAAGATCAAGAGGTCAAATATCATTATACAGATTTTCTTGTTTTGCATATCTCCAGAAACAATTATACTTAAATCACATGTATTGGCTGATAGCTGAAAGCGTTTCTCATTGTGTTCTCCAGAGAAAACATTTCAGCCAGAACAAAGGTTTTCATATGCAACATTTTTTTTCTTGCTTGTTTGTCTGGGGTCAGAAATGACCCCGGATGTGACTAATGTTAGTTTCTTGTTGAGGCAGGAAGCATTAAAAAGAAAATAAAAGAAAAAAATAAGTTGAGTTCTTTTGTCAATAGCCTGTGCTACTCACCTAAAATGAGATGCTACATTAACTAAAAAGGCAAACTGCCTTTTTGATTACAGTAGGATTGACTTAGTCTCCAAGTGAACTTTTCAAAGCATGGCTTGCTTCTCCTTTCTGAAAACAAAGCTGCAGGAGTCTGTTTTGCCAGTGGAAACTTGAGGGATTTTCAACAGTGATTACATTCACAAATATTAGTTCAGAGCCAAATCCTACCTAAAATGATGCCTGCAATTAGCATGCAGTGTCTCCCCTCTGGGAAGGGAAAGAAAAGCTTTCTTTTCTTCTACATTCAAAGCAGAATGTAAGTTTGCTTTGCCAAACAGACCTTACATTCAGCACCAGCCTCCTTTTGAAGCATAATCATACATATGGTGCAACAGTAAGAACTTGAATTGCTTGTTTTGTAAAATGCTGTCACGTAGAATTATCCTTGCATCATCCGCAGTGTTTCTAGACAAACAGCCGCTGTATGGGACATGATCTCTTGGAAATATTGGTAGGAGATGGAGCTCATCCAACGGAGCCAGAGTCTGTAGCCATTAGAGAGAACTCAAGACTAATGATGGGTGTGAAACACTGAAAAGAACAAAGGTTAACCATGCACACCTCTCCGAATCAAATACAGAGCAGACACTTTTTGCAGTCATAAACCATTCATTTCTGGCCTTATTATGCATCTTGTGAAAGAAAAAGAAATGTGTTTGATAGCATTCACTTATTTGAAAACTGCAGGAAAAACTACTGTAAACATTTCTAAAATATTTAAGAGAGGAGTTTCCTCCATCACCACCAAGCCCACTCACAGAGATCACTGGATGGCATTTCTCTGATGGTCCACACAGACAATGGTCCAACTGGAGTCTACCCAGTATTGGCTCATTTCCCTGGAATGCTGTACCTCTGGAGGTGAGACAGGTGGCAACATTGCATTGTTTCATGTCCCTTGAAACTACATATATTTCAGGAATTCAGTCTTTCCAAATTAAGCAGCTGCAGTTTCATAGATCTTGTTTTCATTTGATCATCTTATTCTTTACCTGTTTTTATCTTTTACCTTGTACTCTACCCTCAAATATCCCTATTGAAATATGAAGCAGTATAGGAATGGTTTTTTAATGAAATGGATGTCAGCACGCTTTAATCAATGGAGCTTTGTGTCCATTGAAGAATCCATTTGAAAAATGCACATAAGAATATGTGCAGATCTTTTTTTTTCTACTTGCAAACAAATGTCAGATGGAAGCAGCATAAAATAGACTTGGCGTATACCTTCTCAAGACGTACACTGGATTTTCAATTTTTCTAAATATGCTGACCATTCCTGTTGAGAAGGGGGAGTGCTTGCGTTTTTGCCAGTGTTGTGTCGTTTAACTCCATTCTGCCCAACCTGATTTGTCAGTCCTAATGTATGTGCAGTTGGAAGTTAAAAGCTTAGCTTGCACTGTGCATAAATCAATAATGAACTAGCAGCTTTCAGTACCTGGCAACTCATGTGCTGCATAAATATTCCACATGCATATTATGGCAATCACCACTACAACCGCTTATGAAACTACAGATTTCAAAGGGAAAGTAAAATAATTAGTGATACCGATAGAGGTGCATCCTGCATAAAAAGCCATGGAAAACCTTGATCTGAGTTTACAGCTCTGGTAGACTTTTGAGAAACTGCATGATTAGAAAAAACAGAATGGGATTTTATAGGACAGTGATTTCTAAGCTGTGGAGGCTACCAGTAGGGGTGACAGAAGCTGTATAGTTGGTTTTCAGGTTGCAGGAAAAAGATGTTTAATAGATGGCACTAAAAGAGCAATTTTAGAACATGTGATGGGATTAGTACGTAAGATCAAAGATGTGGTGTGGATTCTCTTTGTAAACATTTTGATAGCTCTTATTACAGGCTTGCAATTTTCTCCTGTAGTGAAGATGAGCTTCTATAGCCTAGACTCTGACAAGAGGTAAAGAATAGGCAATCTAGCACATCACATCTTCATCTACTTTTTTCCAACTCTTTGAAAGTACCTTAGCATGACATATGGTAAGGAAGCTTTATATGGAGAAAATGTAGCTAGGAAGATGAAAAGCCATATTCTCCTAGATACTGCAGTCTATTACCCATTCCAGGGTCAGCATATTTCCAATAGTAGGAATGCTAAGTTCAGCCACTGCCTTTTCTTTTCAAACTCATTTGTGAGTGTTTGTGGCCAGCCACAAGTAAGATGGACAGGATGGCTCATAGAAGAGGCTGATGAAAATAAATCGAGGGTGGATTTTAAGAAAAAATTCAAGACTGACAATAGCTTTGGATGTGATGTGAGTGAAAGTATGAGAGACCTCACTTCACCATCTGTCCATGTCCAGTTTGAAGTGTGAAAATGGCATTTTCTCCATGTATTGGGAGCTATAAACCATCTTTAGAGCAGCTTTTGATGTTAGGTTGTGGAAAACTCAGCTTTGCAAAAGTCTTAGGTATTTGCTTTTGGTACTTCAGCTGTAACATTTGAAAAGGGGTGGGGGACTTCAGAGAGATGCATCATCTTCCAATGTAGGTGTATCACAAGAGAGTTATACCAACTTTCCCATCATAGGTACTGTAAAAGTGGGCATATGAGTAATATTTATCTGCTGTTTTATTTTATTTTATTTTATTTTATTTTATTTTATTTTATTTTATTTTATTTATTATAATGCTTAACACCATCACTGCACAGCCAAATTCTAATAATTAGAAAGTATAGGACTTTTACAAAGGCTTTACAAAGGCTAATGCTAAGTCATTGGTAGCTTGTAGGTCATTATTTCCACATTTATTCTGTTGTGTTTTGGAATCAGGCAGTATGATTGTAAGTATGGTAATAAATATTATCACTGCCAAACAAAATATTTTGAAAATGTATCACAGGTAAATCTTACATTAGGGACTCAAAATTTCAGAAAAAATGTCACATTTAATGCCACTTATATATGTGGTTCTTGGCGAACAATTTACATTTTCTTAGCAGCAGATACTACTGGCCACATTATGACTGTGTTTGGACCATCACAATAAACCATGCCAGGAATGATTCTAAACACTCCTGGGGCTCACATGAAAGAGGATAGCCAAAGCTTACATTTTTATTTTTAATATCATAGTCTGGTGTTATACCTAATGCTTAAACTGTGGTTAATTTTAATAGTTTTTTGTTGAAAAAACCAGGATTTATAAAACTCAGTTTGAAGAAAGTCAATATTATATTGCAGTTGGAGAGCTGAACAGGGGATCTGGATGATTTGGGTTTAGTCCTTACTTGGGAAGTCCCCACTCACTTGGTGACTTTGGGCAGGTCACTCACTGTCAGACTAGCTGTTGTTCTGAAGAGAACATTGAGTGGGGTAGAACCAGGTAAGCTGCCTTGGAAACCTGGCAAAGGCAGGATACAAAAGCAGTGCGAACAACAGCATCATACTTAATATATTAACCAGAATTTGTTTTCTGCAGGTGACAGAGCAAGCTGTGATTAATAGGAACCAAATGGAGAAGCACCCAAATGGAGAACTCTTCCTGAAGGAGAAAAGGAAAGGAGGAACATGAGCAAGCCTGAGAAGAGCTCAGTTTATCATCTGAATGAAGCCTGTGTGTCATTATCGTATTAAACAGATATGATATGAAATTTGGGAAGCTTGCAACTACAGTTTAATAAATGAATTCAGACTGTATATCAGAAGGCAGTCTTCTCTGTGTGTTTTGCATTGTATTTATAATACACCTTGTGTGACAAGCCAAAATGCAGCACATTCCCAAAAAAGAAATGAACAGCTGGAGTGTTGGCTTTCAGACCTGATCCTTCTGGAATCAAAGCATTTGCTTCATATTTCCAGGGCTGTCAGATAAGCTGAGAGGTTTTTACCTGTACTAATTACTGTAGAATATTTTCAGAATGGCAACATGTTCAAAACAGCTTAGACTTAAAACACAAATTTCAAAGGAATAGAGAGAAAATGGGGCTTCTCTTGCAAACAGCACTGCTGCTTTGTAGTTCAGGAGCTGCAAAAGTGGTTGGCCACTGCCTCCCAAATAGTCCAAAATGGCCGTTTGTGGGTAGGTTTGGAGGCGGATGGCAGCTTGCACTGGAGGCTACTTTACTGAGAAGTTCACTTTCAAGGTAGAACTAGAATTATCCTGTGGAGCTCCGGAAAACTTTTAAAATGCACAGGAAGGGTTCGTAAGCAAAAGAGTGGAAATGTGGCAGATGGACCTCTAATCCAATAGGGTGAAAAAGTCAAAAGCAAGATATATTGATTTGTTATTCATTAAGGTTTTTTAGTTACTACCTTTTAATTGTAAAAAACATACTCAAGGCAACTTACACAGAAACATTAAGTATTCTGTGTCCTACACTCCAGTATCAGTGAGAAGAGATCTTGACCTTTCTCTTTGTGACAGTCTTTCAAGTACTTATAAAGTGATATCATGTCCCCTCTCAGTCTTCTCTTCTCAAGGCTGAACATACCCAGTTCTCTCAATCTCTCCTCATCAGGCGATGTTTCCAAACCTTGGATCGTTTTTATTGCCCTCCACTGGACCCTTTCTAATTTACCTGCATCTTGGACCCCAGAAATGGACAGTGTTCCAGATGAGATGTGACTAGTGAGGAGTATAGGGGAACAACTACTGCTTGTTAGTTGGAAGTAATGTTCCTATTAATGCATCCCAAAATAGCATTTGCAACATCACATTGTTGGTTCATATTTAGCCTGTTGTCCTGTTGTTCAGTCCTGTTGGGCCACGTATCCCCTATTTTGTATCCATGCATTCCATTTCTTTTTCCTAGGTGCAGAACCTGCCACGTGTCTCTACTGAATCTTTTGTTGCTTTCAGCCCAGTGCTGCCAGCAGTGCTGTTCTCTGCTCGCTTGACAAGGAGATTGCAACTGGACCAGGAGGCACAGCATCAGCTGCTGCTTCTTTTCACCATCACACTAGAGCTGAGCAAGAGCAAGGGGAAACAATGTGATCAAGCATGTTGCAATGGCTTGGGTCCTGGTTACCTGAAGGAGAGCTTACATCCATATATGCCCAGCCGCCCCCTGAGATCGGCGGGAGAGGCCCTTCTCCGGGAGCCCTCCGTGAAAGAAATCAGGAGGGTAGGGACTCGGAGGAGGGCTTTCTCTGCGGTGGCGCCCAATCTATGGAATGCGCTCCCAAGAGAGGTCCGCCTGGCGCCGTCGTTATTTGTTTTTTGGTGCCAGGCGAAGACCTTTTTATTTAAGCAGCATTTTAAATGTTAATTTTATTGAATTTTATCTGACCAGGGTGGCTTATTTTATATTGTATGTATTTTATTCTAATGTTTATATTTTTAATTTATGATTCTAATTATTTAACTTATTGATGTAAGCCGCCCCGAGGCTTCGGCGAATGCGGCGGCATAAAAATGCTTTAATAAATAAATAAATAAATGAATGAATAAATAAATGGCAAGGAGGAGGATCAGTGCCAGGGGCCTCTGGTCAGTGGGCTCTGGGGAGAGTATTCCTATCATTGCTCCCAATTCTGTTAATTACACAACTCCATATGCCCCCAGACACTTAAGAGAGACAAGGACTGCTAATATTGGAATGCCTAATAATGTGTGATTGGCACAGGCATTGAACAAGGGTGTGCCTGTCTCCCTGAACTGTACAACAGATTGACTAACCCATGGCTAGTGCCCTCCAGACATCTTGGACTACACTCGCTAATCTCTATTAGCCATGCCGGCTGGCACTAATGGAAGTGTAGACCTAAACATCTGGAAAGCATCAACTTATCTGCCTTTGGGATGTGCACACACTGCTGAAATAGGCCTCATATCATGTGGCATCTGTCAATAATCAAACATGAGCAAAACTAGCATTAAGTTTCCAGCATTTCTAGGCAGTAGACATATTCCCAAAACTTTCTTGTCATATGATAATTACTCCAGGAAATCCCTTTGTTGCATCAAAAGAACCGGTGTTCCTCTGGTCCTGCCTGTAGGCTCACACAGAGTGAGTAAGTGTGAAATAATTTACTTTGATTACTGACATGAGCAGATTGTTGCTTCAGAATGCCATGTCGGCAGACTTCCTATATAAACCACTTTTTCCTAGACAACTATGCTCTTCCAAATTCATAAGAGTTCCTTAATGAGGGCAATGGCTTGTCCATCTGGTTAGATCTATATTCATTGACATACTTGGAATGAAGTAGCAAGAATTTCAGCTCTTTCTCTCTAAAATGGTAGACTGGTAGGAAACCAGCAATTGGAAAACTTTCCTTCATTTGATTCACATTTGATTTAGGATTTGATTTAGCATTTTTCAGCTTGCTCAGAGCCTGTTGGTGAGGGAAAAGCTAATCTGAGAATTGTAAAATAATGATTGGTGATATTGCTCATTCTATTACATTCTATTTCTATTTATAAAGATCTTCATAAAAAAATCTGTCTGATTTTAAGCTTAGGAAGAATTTTGTTATACCTGGTGAATTTGTATGTTTCCTGCTGTTTGATCATAAGGAGTGTGTTAACTTGTGTGTTTCCTTATTTTCACTGGTGGCTAGGAAACAGAGAGCTAATGTTGTTGCTCAAATCTGAATATTATTTTATTCTGTTATAGCTAATTGCTTAATAACAAAACTGAACTAGTACTGCTGCAATTAATCCAGTTTGAACATTCTTGCTTGGCTGATAGGATCCCATGCACATATGTTATCATATTGCCATGGGAATTGTGGTTTCTCTGCACATGCCGTGGATGAGTTTGCTTGAAAATTCAGCTGCCTGCTAACTTGTCAAAACTTATACAGCCAGGAACAATAGATCTGGATAAGGGACAACAGCAAACACAAGAATGTGTTTAGGAAACAATAATCTTTTGCAAGAAACAATTATCTGGAGAACTGACTAAAATGGAGAAGGTATATGGCTATTCACTCAAGTCATCTAATGGAGAGGTAATTTAAATTTAAAAAAATTAAGCCCTTTTGCGAAGTGTATAAGCCCCTGAACTTGGCGGACTGCAGAGCGGAAGTAGCAGTGGAGTTGATATTTGTCTCCTTGTCCTCCCACTTTGCAGTTTTGCATTTTTGCTTGACATGGTTTTGCTAGACTGGTTTCAGCGGGTTGGGAGAAGGGGCTGAGCTCCAATTCGCAGTTCCAAGGTTGGGGTGCAGTCTCTGGCCTTGGAGGTGGGAATCCCCCCCCCGAATCCTACACCCTCTTAGAAGCTGCCTAGGGACTACAACATCACTCTTTAAACAAAGCTATTAATGAATCATTCAAAAGCTAAGTAGATGATACATTAAGAGCATTCTCTTTAGGGTCTAATGCTTGATAGACACAGGAAAGCAGACTGAGGCACTCCTTCTATTCCATGCCCTGTCAGCAAGAGCAAGGCAGAGTGGAAGACTGATGGAAGCTCTTACAGACTTTCCGTCCTCCATTTAAAACCTTTGCAGCTAGATAGCCCTCCCAGCTTGCCTACCTGGGAGTGGGCAGGGATGGTGACAGAGAGGATCTTTGATCATTGGTATCAGAGGCTTCTTCCCCTCCTTCCCATCTCTGTCCACCAGAATGCTCCCTGTCCTCCCTTCTTCTCATCTCTCCCAAAGTTGTGAGCTCACAAGAAGCTTCTGCAAAGCTTTCCACAGAGAAAGGGAGGGGAGAAGAGGGTGGGCAGGATGACAGAATCTCTTCCTCTGTAGTCACAGTGTTGTCTCTGGCCATCTGTACCATCCTATGGCTTCCTAAATGCTGCCTGGAATTGCTTTGCAGATGCAGCCACAAAATCTGACTTTGTGGTTCTCATCATTTACTTTCACAGGCATCAGTGACAGTTTTATCAAGAGTGTGTGGATAATGTTAAGAACTGTTGCTCATGTACCCACATAGCAGTATAGCCAGTCTGACAGCAAATGTGATGAGTCTTATTTTACATCCCGAGTCTATGAAGAACTTCTGGGGAAAATGTGACTTGATTCATAATATGCCCAAGTTTTATGAGCTGGACAAAGTCCAAATCAGCTAGTTACAAACTTCTGTGATATCTCTATAGGAAACTATTCCAATGGACTATTTACCAGAAACTGAACAGCTATGGGGTGAGTTTAAAACATATTTAAAAAAAAACTATGTGGAATGATTTTATGCTATTAATTATAAATATTAATGCTACAAATGTTGTGCCTCAGCCAAAGTACTTATATAAGAATTTTTAAAAGTCAGATATATGCATCATATAACAGCATCGCTTGAACATAAAGCAGATTTATAAATAACTAGGCAATCTTCCAATGAACCAGCTGGTGCCTTCTTGTTAGAGTCTGAAGGAAAAAAAAATAACCCCGTAGCAGTTGGGTTTAGCTCTAAAATACCGTTCCAGTTTAAATAAAGCCCTGGGAAATGACAGTGGGAATTGATGAAGGGAAACTTTCGTAATCACTTTTAAACATCCTGGATTCGGTAATCTGTGAAGTTTTAGATCAACTGATAGATAGCTAGAGAAATCTAGAACATCATTGCCACAAACCTGGGCAGCTATACACAGAACTGCTTTTTATCTGTCTAGTGAAGTATCAAATCTATCCTTGCTACTTTGCAAAAGCCTTCATTTTCCCATTCCCATAAAAGCAACAGGTTAGATCCAAAATCAAGCAGTGGAAGTCCTCTTGGGTTTTTTTCTCCCTCTCTGCTCCACACTACAGCTCCCTACACTATCCCAAAATCTTCCCTTCAGAGCCCTTTAGAGTAGATTTGGATTGTATGGAGAGGGAATTGTTCTTCCTCCGAAATCTGCTAACAGAACTGCTGAAAGGCAGCTTTGGAGACAAGCCAATCAATGTGCTGCTACTTAGTTGTCATTGTCTCTTTTAAATAAACAACCATGCAGTGTTGACATTTCCTTGTAAAATAAGGTGTTTCAGATATGCACATAGCACATAAATGGACCCTCATTTCTTCATGAATCAGAAACCTCTCATTCATGCCAGACTGTGGGAAAACTTGGTATACAGGTCTTGTTCATATTTCATCCAGGAAGCTCAGTATAGATCTTTGATGACATATATTCCCAGCCCAAATAGCCAGTGATCATAACTGTGTGTGGTGGAGGAGGATCTTCTTATTTTCTTGAATGATCTTGAATCATAGAAACTCTAGTAACATAGAGAAACCGACAAGACAGAAGGGGCCTCCTGGGCCAGCTGAAGCCAGTTCTGCTCATGACATGCCTACCATGTGCTTGCCCAGCCTATCCTTAAACACCCTCATTTATGGGGCTTCAACCACCTCCTGTGGAAGCCCATTCCATGCCCTAGGGGTCCTAACTATCAGGAAGTACTCCCTGACATCCACCTCTTGGTTCCCTGAGCTTTGCTCCATTGGAATGCAGTGCCGTGCGCATATGTTCAGAAAGTCTATCTCGTGTGCACAAGGGAGTGGAAATTCTCGTGAGAACCAGAGCATCAGAGAAGAATTATTCCTTGTTCCAGCAGTACAGGATTTTCACCACACTCTCCCAGATGTTGTGACTGGCATAGAGACAGGTGGTGTTTTGCCACTGGTAGATGAGGTGGAGGCGCAGGAACAGGCCTCTTTGGGGGTAGATACGGGAATGAATTCTGATATGGAGTGTGAGAACAAAACGGATAAGGAGCAAGCGGAATATGAGGATGCTCGTTCTCGCAGGCACACCCAAAGACTGGGGCAGATGGAGTCTCGTTTAGAAGAATGGCGATGAGAGCGTGTTCAGAGTGCCCTGCCTCCAGGGGTGTGCCCTCGATGGGTTCATAAGCAAAGCGTGGGGTGAAGTTAGTCAGAGTGAGAGGTCAACTTTCTATTCTCTTTCTATTCTGTATGTGTTAATAGCGGTTTGTAGCTGTTTAGAATAAAGACCTTGGTAGTATTTGCTGGAGTGATTGCTTTCGTTGCAAAGGGGCACCTGGCTCATGACACACGTCCTGCCCTCCACACAGCCTGTTTGTATCTCTTTCTGTACCTCCACTGTGTTGATAGATGGTTCTATCTATATGAGTGGGCTGCCTCTCCCAAGCTGATGTCTGCCAAATGTCAGCAGTGCAACTCTTATCATCCCAGCAAACACACAGTGCAACATACCTGGAAGGCTTCAGGTTGGGAGAGGCTGGTTTGCTTGGAGTGGCGAGGATGGACAGTCCTACATCACAGATGAATGCATCACTTGAAAAGCATTTGCTTCTCTTTCATGTCCTGAGTCCAGGACTGAGTCTATGACTTTATGGTAAGTAAGTAACATAAAATGGTTTTCCAGACTGTTTTAAGTACCTTTAAATTGGAGCTATTTAGAACATAGCAGGGATAGACAGATTGGTCAGTGTTGCTTTCTTCTGCCTTTGAATGGAAAAGCAAGAAAAAAAGGTCCGTGCCTTGTGATGGCTTAAAGGAGGAACCTCAGCTCATGGCACTATGTTTGCATGTGAGCTTTGTACATATACCTCATACATAGCTTGATCTTCTACGCTTAGGAAAGGAAGTCCTTCTGGAGGAATGGTTATTGCCCTATTTCTGCCGGAGTACACACTGCTGTCAATCTGGTAGAACTGGTCAAGAAACTAACATGATTTCCAAATTATCAGAAACACAGTGATAGGTATTGGGTTTACACAGTAGCAACTATTGATAGGATTCCCAAGAGCAACAGAGAACTGGATCTTGAGGACTGAAACACCATAATGAGTTTTTAAAATGTTAATTATTTAATTAATTTATAACATTTCTGTACTTCACAGCAGCCAAAGCTTTCTGTAAAATTCATTAACAATAAGACCATAAAATATGACATTATAAAACATAATATATAACCATTGCAGTGTTTAAAACAGAATTAACCAAAAGTTTGTGGGGGGCGGAGGTGGCTAGAAGCAGTAACAGATCAAATTAGTCAAATTACTGAAGGTATCTAAAAGAAGTCAGAGCTGAAAGCTGCATAATAGGATCTGAGCTTGGAAAGGAGAGTCAGAGCACAGTGAGAAGCAAAAGAAGAGCGGAAGGGAGGGAGGGAGGAAGATCAGGCAGATGGAAACAAGTGGTTGAAAATCTCCTTCTCACTAAGTCTCTTCAAGGATGAGGAATGAAGGAGGGATTGAAGAATTCTCAGTGGTGAGATTAAATCCAGGTGTCAAATAGAGCAGATATTCCTGCTGCTCAGCTGATGGGAAACAGATGAGTAGTGGGATAAAATGAGATGCAGAGTCCTGCTTCTGAATGGGGCAATCCCCTTTCACTAACTACTTACCTGTTTTCCATCTGAGCAGGACAGTGCTGCCCAAATAATTCCTGGAAAAGAGCCGAGCAGCATGGGGAATCGTGCGCATGTATGGGAAAGTGGGAGCCATCCATGCACAGGGTGTCTATGAATGGGATGTGCCATGTGAAGGAAATATCTATGTGTGCACATACTTTGGACTACGGCTCCATTCCACCTTCAACCATGTTCCCCAGGGGAAAGTAGTGCAAAAGGTCATTTTCCTTGACTCAAATGCTAGTCACGAGGCTCTGCACTTTTCAGGAGTTTTATGTCACAAATGCAATATAAGAAAGTCTCATGGCTACTTCACTTTTAAGGCTGAATGTACATGCATGCATTTTACAGAATTATTTTTTTGTAGCACGTGCACACACGCGTGCGCGCACACACACAACATTACAATCATATCTCAATAATTACTTCCAGAAATTTATGTCATGTTGCTGACTAACTTATTAACTCAGTTAAGTCCACTGTACTTAACTTGAATATCGAAATGGCTCCTTGTTGTGTCTTGAAGATGGAAAGGAATATAGTCCAGAGTTTATGAATGGGTTTTATATGAACTTGTATTCAATAAATCAATGTTTAGTTTGATTTTACTCAATCTTGCTTACCTCTGCAGATACAAATCAAGTGTCTGAATTATCTTCATATATATTAATAATTGCCAGTAGGGGGTGTCATGCACAGCTAGTCACTGTCTACAAATGGAAAATTTGTGTTCATTTCTTTAGTTTTTATTAGCTTAAAAAATAAATAAATCCAAAGCTCTTTGAAAAATGCCGACTGAAACTTTATGTTAACACTAATCAGTGTTGTATGCTTCCCTATATAAACATTTTATTTTCCTTCTTGAGAAAAGACAGTACTTTCACGACTGGCTATATACAATTCAAAAGAAATATTGTGAGCAATGTGTGAAAAGCCATTGCCTAGACTTTATTGCTCAGAAGCATCTTAAGAGGTACCAATACCTAAATATTCACAATAAAATAGCTTGCTTGGGTCTTATCTACACACAGAGAGAGTGTGAGAGAGAGAAAGCTAGAGCGAGAGAGAGAAAGTTGTACTTCAAAAGTAACATCTATTGTTAATTTAATGTCTACTGTCACTGGACTACCCTACACCTCCCACATTACAAGGGACTACACAACATCTGCCCATACACTACAAGAGGCTTCTAATTACAGTGTTTATTATGTCAAAGCAGGCCAGCCAGATAGAAAAAGAACATTGCAGAGGTCTTCAGCAAAAGACATCAGTCAAAATTTGAAGCAAGCTAATTATACAAATTGCATCTCATGCCAAGAAGTTGATTCCAAGCTCTTTCCTTCCCAACTAAATAGAGTTAGCTCCACCCTCAGGCAGGTACCTGCTTCCTGTGAACCAGATGGTAGGAGTGCCAGGTGTTGCTCAGTTGGTCCGCTCTTTTGATTAGAGCAGTATGACGATGGAAACAATTACCTAGGGATGTTGTTGGTTCCCCCACATCCTTCTGAGAGGGATGGTTTAACTTGGAGTTCTGCACTGGACCTGATGGCCTTCTGACTCTACTATTTTATAATTCAATGATCTGTCTCTGAATAATGGGACTGATTAGGCTACATCCTTCCTTCCCTGGCTCTGCCTGTTTAACAGTGTCTCACACAAACATGGGAGCTGCTTGGCTTATCTTGAGGCATATGGACCTTGACATTTCATCAAAGAATTCTGACCCTGCCTCGTCTTCCAGTTCAGACACCATAGAATGCATTTAGGGAAAGTGGACCCAGACCCTATATCTATCAACAAAAGCTTGTGTTGCAAATATCAGAACTTCCTTTAGACTTATTTTCAGCAACTAGAGTGTGATATTTGCTTTGGCCTGCCCCAGCAAGGGACTGAGCCAGCAACCTCTGTGTTTAAACTTATTAAATTCTCCATGCCAGAAATATACATTCTTGTCTTTCTTGGAAGATCCCTAGAAGCAATGGCACAGTTAGCTAAACCCTAAATTATTGAACTGTTGTAGCAGGACCATTTACATTACTGCAAAACACAGCATAAAATTGCCAGCTTCATTTCCAAAATTGTGCATGTTACAAACATACAGCTATTACAGACAGCAGAGAACAAGTCCACCGATCTTGTTCACCAATATCCTTGTACATGATGAGGCTATACCAATTAATAACAAGAATTTCATGGAAAGCTTGTTGTATTCATAAGTCCTAAGCAACTTCCCAATATTGTAATACAATGCAACAATTACTACAGCTTGATCAGCTCTGGGTATTCAACATTTCTCTTATCCCAGTTAACTGCAAACTGCTGTATATATGACTCTCAGCACTCTAAAAGCCAGATAACATTAGCATGTTTTCTATGTATTATTCAGCAAGCATTGTAACTGTTTCTCCAACCTTACGGCTTCTTGTTGTTTATCTTACTCAGCGGGGAAACAACAGAACAGAAAAAAAGATTCTGAGAATATTCCTATTTGCATGCACCATTTCCAGTTCCTGTTCATTTCTACTGTTGCTTCTCTTCTTGTTCCCCTGATGTATACTTTCACTGACCTTACACCATCATATTGATTTTTGAGATGTAATATATGCTGAATGATGGATCAAAATTAGAAGGACTGTGAACATATGGATTAAGCAGAGCAGCCAATGGCCATTATGAGATGATCAGGAAGAAAAGTTCATATTCTGAATATTTTAACCTTTCAAATTTCCATTCCACCAGACAATGTTCCAAGCTTCTTTAAACCTGATTTCCAAATTAAACATTAATCAGGGTTTTGCCTAAGGCTGACCTGAAGGCACGGCTACAGTCCTGACCTATGCCTAGTAATGGCCATCTCCACAATGTTTCCTAGTGAAATACATCTTTGGCAGTAAACAAGTCAGAATAAGCTGTTTTGCTTTTCTGACCTTCAACAGGGTTTATAAAGAGAAAATGTAAGCATAAGCCATTTCCAAATGCTTTCCTCTCACATTTTCAAACACTTAGTGGTGGCTGAGTGGGTGGAAGTGAGGTCAGATGATAGAACTACAAATGGGGAAAGGAGCAGGTCAGGAAGCTGTCAGCCCCACAAGTAATGCAGAGAATGAGTCCAGGCACTAACTGTAACCCCAGCGTCTCCATCTTTGCTGGCTCCATCCTAATTCTTATCCACTGGAGCCAAAAGTCAGATGGCAGATGAGGGAAGGGCAGTTCTGTAGTCCATTGGGATTGTTTGGAGTCTTTGGACGCTTCTATCATCTCAGGATGGGATCTCTATGAATTCCTGTTTCCACCCCTCTCTGCTGCCACGGAAAGAACTGCACTTGTTGCTTCCCAAGGTTGCAACAGTAATCTTAGAGGGACCAGAGAAAAGGCATTCCAGTGGGTGAGCAGGAGTGAAAACAGGAGAGAAAAGACAAGGTTTCTGCAGCCCCCAACCCAGCTTTCAGCAGTGTGTTTCTCTGGATGAGCTGGAACACTTTAACTCAATACATTCAGTAAGCAACTCCAAACAGTAATATAAAAAGGCAAAAATAAATATTTTCAACATATTAATTGGAAAAGACAGCTAAAGATAGCAGTATGCATTGATTTAAAATGTACTTTATAGTTATTGGTTGTGGAGTTTTAAAGCATCCAGGTGTTATTGAGGATCTTACTGTCTTGGAAGACTTGATACATGGTATTTGGCATTCATACAGTTGGAATGCTACAATCTTTTTTGCCGTGCTTCTTTAAATGCAGTTATTATAGTCATTTATATAATGTGTTAAAATTTTAAAATCTATTCCTATTTTAAAGCCATCTCCTACAATCATTTTACTTACTATTATATATTTCATTTATTTGAGAACCTTTTATACTACGTTCCATCAAAGAAAAAAGCCAAAAGTTCACTTGCACAGCACCTTTCTACCAATGTCCCATCCCCCAATGTGCTCAAGCTGGCTTACAAAACCAATCATGATGAAATACATTAAGATTAATCAGTACAATAGTAATGAAATATATCATTACAATACCAAGAGTACCTGGTAATGCTACTGGAAAAGAAACCACTCAGAAAGGCAGATACATCTTAAATTGTGAAGAGGAACACTCTGCGCTAGGACATTACTGCTCTCAACATGGAGAACGTTCTCCACAATGAAGGAAGCCCTCCTGTGCATCATAACCAAGTGAGTTTTAGGAAAGACTGAAGAAGCCTATACTATATTTCCAGCATATTTTCTTCATTTTACTCTGAAGTGGCCTTTTAAATTGTGAACGGTCGAAGTTGTGGATTAATCATGAAATCCATCCCTACTATTTTGTTGCTCCAACAAATGTTTGCTGGCAGACATTTATAAGGAAAAGGAACAATACAAATGCAAAACTTGGCCTTAGTGTACTAGTGTACTAGAATGAACTTAGCAAGAATACGCTTGTATGCTTTACATGAAATACTTGACTTCAACATGAATGGGATCCGCCCATTCAGTTTTTGTCATCCTTGCTGAGATCAGTATTATAGATGACTGGTGAATCCCAAAGAATCCTATTTTCTATTGCATTGGCTGTGGACACTGTAAATGCAGCAGATCCAAATTTATATTAAATCTATTCTCTAGTCAGGTAGGCACTTTAATTTGACTAAGATTGATTTGAGACTGATTCAGATATTGCTATTCCAGTATTGATGCCAAATCTAATATATTGTTACAAAGTGAGTGAGAGAAGACAGAATAAGTTGGGTTATTTAAATATTAAAAATTGAACATTCATACTTATTCCTATTTTCTTTTTATGTGAGCATTATTTTCATTTATTCATTTCCTTGTAGGTATGCATCATTTTTCACTGTAAAAGCAACCAAGAAATTTACATACCAAAAAGAGGCAATTCCCCATAACTAATATAGAGTCTTTTGTAACTCCTGAAAAGCTACCCTAGACAGTTTGGCAACCCTCTAGAATAAAATGGGTGATAATACAGAGAACTGCAGAGGAAAGAGAAAGCCACAAAATCAAGCCCTTCCTTAGTCAGTATCCTGTGCTGCATCAAAGATCCTTGTCCAAATTACAAAATTCTCTTAAAGTGTGGAAGCTTATTTAAAATGTAGCAATCAAGATTCCTAAGTGTCAAATGTTTCACTGTACTTGTACACTATCATGTGTTTGATCAAAAGTAGGGAAGTATAATCAATTTGTTTCTCTTAGTGTTTACTTAATTTATTCAGGGATTACGCTGTTTCTACCTCCCAAAATGAACATAGTACTTGTATGCATACCACATTCAAAGTTGTCCATATCTGAAATTGCAATGCATTTATCAAGTGTACATATGAAAAATGCACATGACAATGCATACTTTAATAATGCACAGAAATAGACTTTTATCAATGGGAGGAGAATGCATGCATTTTAAAGTTATCAAAAAGCCTGTTATCCAAGCTGAACTGACACCATTTAATTCTCAGCTTCAGCGCATTATGTTTAACATACCTGCCTGACAGCATTAAGTGCAGGAGGGGGAAATCTGTGGTCCACAGGCCAAATATAGATGCCCAGACTTCTTAACCCAGAACTTTAGATTCTTCCTCGGCCATATGAGCATGCACTTCAAAATTATTGATATATTTATTCTGTCACTCAGCTACAGAGTTGACAGAGAGAATCTTGCAGAAATTGAGTGAGGAGCGTGCCTGAATCTAATGTTCTTCCTTTCTTTTCATTATGCACTGAACAAAGATAAGAGTCACATTTGCAACTCCACCACTTTTGTCTCTGGCTGCCCGGGGTGGAAAGATTGACGAGTTTGGAACTACTTCAGATCTTAACAGGAAAAGAGTTCCTTGATCTTCGTTTAATATTAATTTAATAATTTCCTAGTGGGTGGAAAGGCCAAGACCTTTTTATTTAAACAATATTTTAATTCTTAATTGTTGTTCTTATTTATTGGTTTTAAACTATTGCTGAGATGCTCCGAATTTTTAATATTATTCTATCTTATGTTGTTTAGCTATTTTTGTAAGCTGCGCCAAGGCTTTCTGCGATGGGGGCAGCATAAAAATGCATAAATAAATAAATAAATAATCCAAGACTCACGTTATGGTACAAATTTGGGACGCATTTAATAAATCAAGATCTGCAAAGGAAAGAAGTGTGGGTTCCGGCCAAGACTGACTACTCAGCAGTAGTTGCCTCAGGGTGGGACATTCAGCCCTGAAAATGGTGCCTGTGACATTTCCTCACTTCCGTTTTACACCATCCCAATGTTGGAGTCTCACCCTCTCATCTCCTCTCAGACTGACACAAATCTGAGTGTGTGAGGTATGTTGGTCTCAGAAGTGATCCATTTCTGTCTACAAAGTCCTGAGCAAAGACTATTAGGAATCACTGGTTACTGAAAAAGTGCCAGCAGATGCTCACCAACCTTAACCCCACCACCTGTTCCTGCACATACATTCCTCTGCTGAGAGACAGACCTGTGCCTGCTAACAATCAAATCCAGCATGGTCCTTCACAAATTGGCTTAAAAAATCACCCCTAGCTCTGCATCACATCCAGTACCACTTCTCTTGGCCTTGGGAGATTTCAGGGTGAGAAATGACCCTATTGCTGTTTGCCAAACTCCAAAGTATTTCCCTGATAACTTTCTGACATGCCCTGCCCAAACCCTTAAAGTCTACCCTGCATCTCCAATAAATGCAGGAAGTGAATGGGATTCCAAATGCAAACACCTAGTCAGTGCTGCTGGAGAACATCAACACAGCCCTTTAAGAAACCAAGATCATTCCTCCTTGATGAAAAACTGACTCAGAAAAAAGTGCATCAGCCAAATGGCAGTCACTTGGGCAAAAGGTGCTGCCATTTCATGCTGCACTGGATAACAGAAAATCAACAGAGCCCTAGATGGACTTGCTATGGCTGCTCTCTGCCCCAGCAAGCAAAAGCAAAAGCAAAAGCAAAAGCAAAAGCAAAAGCAAAAGCAAAAGCCTTCCTCTGGATTGCCCTCCTACCCAACTTGATAGCATCCTCCTGATTCAAAAACCAGATGCATAATCTGTCACACCTGTGCTTTGGACAAAAAAGCAAGACCTGCAAGCTTACACATCACACCTTTTAAAAAACTCACAAAGCTGAATAAGACATTCCAGAGGAATGGGAAGGATCTGCAGAAAATGGGGAGCCCCCAAATTCCCTACTTGCTTTATTGTAATCAGCTCTGCTATGAAGGGGTAAGGACTGACAAGTAACTTGCTCTGTTGTATTACTCTGTTCTGCCATAGTGAGACTGGCATCACCACTGGATGCACCTGGGTCTAAGGGGTAAGTTCCTGGGATGCCTGTACCTGAGCTTGCAAAAAATCATCAGCAGTGCCATTGTCAAGTCCCAGAACATGTTCAGCAGGCAAGCAAAGGTTTATTAAATCTCAGCCAAAAGCAGGCAAACCACTTACATGCCTCTAGGATTCCTGGAGGAGAGAGAATTCATGACCTACACAGCGACCTGGCTGTCACACCAAAAATGCACCACTAAATTAGACAATTGATCCTCCCGGAGGTACACCACACTGTAATTGGAAAGAATTCCAAAAATGATAGGTCACGACATAACTTGGCTGATGCCGAACTAGCATACCGCATGGCGGAATACCATTGATCCCTGAAAATTATTCCAAAACCCAAAGCTCCACAAGCATCAGAATGAATGCAGAGTTGCACTTCTAATAACAGCTCCTACCTCCAAAAGCTATGGCAAATCATACTAAAAAGCAGAGACATCACCCTACCAACAAAAGTTCGTATAGTCAACGCTATGGTTTTCCCAGTTGTAATGTATGGCTGTGAGAGTTGGACCATAAAGAACACTGAGTGACAAAGAATTGATACCTTTGAATTGTGGTGCTCAAGAAGATTTCTGAGAGTCCCTCAGACTGCAAAGAGATCAAACCAGTCAGTCTTAAAGAAAATAATCCCCGACTGTTCTTTAGAAAGTCAGATACTGAAGATGAAACTCAAATACTTTGGCCACCTAATGAGAAGGGAGCACTCACTGGAGAAGACCCTGGTGCTAGGCACTATGGAAGGCAAAAGGAGAAGGGGACGGCAGAGGTTGAGGTGGCTAGATGGGATCACTGGGGTGGTGGGTATGGGCTTTGGTGGACTCCAGGGGATGGTAGAGGATGGGAGAGCCTGGAGGAATGTTGTCCATGGGGTTGTGAAGGGTCAGGGACAACTTGGCAACTAAACAAAACTAACAACCTCCAAAAGGAGATGTTATTCAACTTTTCAAGGAAGGTCAGCCAAATGGCCACCTTGTCCCACATGGCAAATCTCAATGCAGCAGGGTTATCTTAGCATAGCGTAGCAGTCTGAGGGAAGCATGATCTGGCACCATAACATAGCAAGCAAGCCAAGGTGTTCCACCAATTCCTGCAACTCATGTAAAGTGGCTTTAGGGGACCAAAAATCTCAAAAATTAATTCAGGCACTGAAAAGCAATCTTAACACCCAGGTATAATATGCATTCAGGAAGCATGTAGAAAGGCACCATTCAGTATGCTCTTGATAACTGCTCTTGTTTGTCTAATCAACAAGATTTCTGGGTCCCTGAACATGTGGAGAATCCCATGTATTTCCCATTCTGTCCCTAACCTGAGTTTGAAGCTTAATCCTAGTCTTAACATGCCAATTTAAAATTTATACATTCAGAAAAATTCCCAACAGGGAGAAGTCAGGGATTTCTTGTAGACTGCTCCCTCTTTGCCTAATAATTGCAAGGTATTTCCTGGCCCAAATCATGAATGGGAACCCTGCTTTTCCTTACTCTAACCTAAAGCTGAATCCCAGCCCTAACATCCAGATATAATCTGCTGCAATTTGTGCATTCTTTCCCCCAAACTATTAGTGAATTTTGTGAAATTAGCACCCAGAAAACCACATGACTCTAGTTTGATTTCAGCAGAATCATCTGATTTATGCCAATCACAATTTGTGCAAATCATAATTTGCACAGATTACAATCCTATGGCAATAGGCTGATTCTGTATGAAGCATACTATAGCCATGCGGTTGGCAGGTATTTAGAAATTTCATCAATGATTAAAATGTGCACTAATTGCAGTTTGTCTGCAACCCCTTCCGTGCATCTTGATACGCTTCCAAACATTAGTTTGGATGAGGCAAGAAATCCATCAAGCTCAAATGAGCTGGATTTCCCTGTTTCCATACTTCCCAAGTTACAATGTCTGGGGCTATTTGACTTAGAAAAAAGAGCTGATATGATAGAGGCATACAAAATTAAGTATGTGTTGGAGAAAGTATATAGGGAAACATTTCTCTTCCTCTCTCATAAAGTTGGCTTCATCCTTTGGAGCTGAGTACTAGGAGATTAAAGGAAGTACTTCTTCACATTTTGGTGCCAGGCAAAGACAGCTTTCCCCCAGTTATTTTAACAATGGATTTTAATGGATATCTGGTTTTAATACTGATCCCATGTTGGTTTTAGTTGATTTCGGTTTACATTATTTAATTTAATAATTTATTGAATCAATAAATTTATATTATATTTTAATTTTGGCATATTCTCTTTATATTTGGATTAGATTGTTAATTTGTTTTAATGTGTTGATTTAATGTTATTGATTTTAGAATGTTGGATTGTTTTTATATTGTGAGCCATGCAGAGAGTCTAAATATATGTAGCAGCATATAAATCCATTCAATAAATGATAATGCATGGGAATGGGGTGTTGCAAGGAGTACTGAAATGGGTGTGCCAGCCTTCATCTCTGGTAACCAAACTTCTTTCCTGTTTGCTGCTGCTGGCAGTGGCATGAGTGGGAAAGAGGTGCTATTTGAATGCATGTGGGGTTTAATTCCTGGTGGGACCCCATGAACATGGACTCAGGGATGCTGCAAAGCAGACTGAAGTCCAGGGAGATTAGCCCATAGAATCCAGCTGATTCCCTCCCCAAATAGATTTCTTGCCCATCCCTACTGGTGGTTACATGTTACATCCAGCATCAGAGGCCATTGCCTCTATTGTTTCTATCTTGCAACTGCTAGTGAACACAGGATGGCTGAGACTTGGCATTCATGTCCATAGGCAGTTGGTTGGCCACAGTATGAAAGGCATATTGGAATAAATAGTCTCATTTTTCTGATCTAGTATGTCTCTTTCTATGTTCTTAAGAAGGAAGTGGAATGACTGATTCAGCAGCTGCTGGTAATCCATGAAGGCAGCTATTCTAGCTGTCAAGTGGATCCAGGGTGACTCACAACCATATTTCTCCAGACAGGAACATGTCAGCTGCCACAGGTGTGTTGTTTCCCCTCTCCCGCAAAGGGACTTTGCATAGCGTGACAACTTGAGTTTGCAAACCAAACTTAGTTTATCCTGTCCTATTCATTACATCACCTTTCTGACTGACCTGGAAATAAAGGTTTATATTAATATGAGCCAGTGCAGCTATAGAAACCATTGTGCTGAGATAGAACAAATAAGAGGTTTATCATTAAACCATATAATCACTCAGTCGACCTCCATTAAAAAGCCATTTTATAAGGTTTTAAACCCAAAACGAATGCTAATAAGTAACTAGCATGTAATTTTCTTTTCATGATTTGGAATGGCATTCCACGCCCTGCTTTCCACACACTTTCTACCTTTGCTGCTCTGTCTTAGCTATTAGCATTTTTATTTAGGTTTTAGCTACCTGATCCAAAGGTACTGGGGATGCACAATACTATAGTGAAGCATATTATACAATGAAATGTGAAGAACATAATATAAGAAGTCTTGAATAACTACATTCACTTTAAAAGCAATGGTCTTTGTCTGTTCCATCCCTTTAAACAAGCTCACACAACAAAGGAAAGTGAGATTACCTTTAAAAGGGGGAGGGACTAGAGCACTCTGCGGGATCACAAGCCTTCCAGTCTGTGGTTTGTGGTTGAAACAGAAATCTGCCTCAAGACAGAACTGGCAATACTGAGCTGGACAAACCAATGGTCTCAGTCAGCACAATGCTGCTTCGTTTATTCGGATCACAGCAGCATGTAGTGGCAATTATCAGTCTGTGGTATCAGGAGAAAGAGCACATTTTTGTTTCATTTTTTAAAATGTTTTGCTCCTGCCTCTACATCTGTGCAAGAGGTTCTCTGTGAAGACAAGTATCTCATAGCATTGGTCTTGTGTAGGGAAAAGGGAAGGAAAGAAAAAAGGAAGGAAGGAAGGAAGGAGAAAGTTCAGAGTGCTAAAAAACTCAAGGCAGGTATTTGTTATCAAGGTCCACTATGGAAGTTGAAGTTCTATGAAATTTTTACCAGATGTGAAGATGAACAAAATGATGAGACACCTGAACCTTCGCCAAAATGATGGATGGGAGGACTTGTATGGTTGCTGTGGTTGTCAAAGTGGGACAGTGACACATCTGGAAGAGGAATTTTGGTGCTATGTTGCCTGACTCACCTGAAACACAGTAGTTTGTAACTGCTACTATTGTTACAGCCCAAAATAAAAGTTGACACTCCTGAGATAATTTTGCAAGATATGTTCAGGGTGGGAGAAAATAGATTACAAATTATAATTTGCTAAATTTAAGTACATATGAAAATATTACCTACAAACATGAAATGCACAAATGACTATCTAGTTTAGTATTCTTTTCTCACAATGGCTATTCTGGGGTCTACAGGAAGTGCATGATATGAGTACAATACCTTTCCTTCATGCTCCTCAGCAAATGATAATGGGCATAATATAGACATCATAACTACTAATCATTGGTAAGCTTATCCTGCATGATGAGTATCTTGTAAATATATAACAGAAAATTTGTGAATTGCCCTTTTTTTTCTTCCTTTGGTTTCAAAATTCAGCATGTAAATGATTTATTCCATTCCATCTTCCATTCCATGATTTATTCTACCTTCAGTGGGGCTGCCCATGTTGTGTTTCTTGGTATAAAAATAGCTTTACAAAAGCTTTACAACCGGTCATGTTGTCATCCACATGACCTCGTCAGGAATTTATTATTGTAGAAAACAGCTATCAACAAAATCACTGAATATATGAAGTTAGATTTAAAGTTGGAATTAATTTTGTGTTGTTTGGATTGGTGCTCATACAGGAAAATGTGGGTGGGTAAGGAAAAATAGGGTACAGTTTTCCTCCTGTATTACTAAATATTCTATTACCAATGGTTTTTCAAAGTTAGAATGATTCAATCAGAAAAGAGGGGTCTTTGAAATATCTGCTTGTGAAGAATCTATGTATCTAAATATAGCATGTAAAGGAAACAAACATGTATGGAACTTTTTATAGGAATTTATACATGTTTCGCATACCAACCCACGTTTTATTACAAATGAGGTGGAAAGCTCCAGTTGTACTGGGCTAATGATAAAGCAGGTGTCCTGCTCTGTGCCCACAAATGGCAAGTCCCTGTGTTACCTTCCAAAAGATTAGTCAATTTAGTGCAAAGGTCAAGGCCATATGGCTGTGCATCCTGAGTTTAAATCAGGCAGGGTGTCCAAAAAAATGTCCAGGAAGCAAGCCAAAAGTCTAGGTATCCGATTAATCTTACACGAAGCCAAAGACTCCAGTAACAATTCCTGTTGTTTGCCATGAAGAGCAGGCTGTGGCTGAGCTAATTTATAGCCAGCTGTAAATCAGTGCAGCTGGCTAATTAGGCCAGTGTGTTGTTTTACAAGAGGCTCCATGCTCAGCCTGCTTCTTGGACTTTTGCTGGATCCATGAACTCCTCCTCCTTTCTATGGGATGGATTCCTTCTGACTCCAGCTCCTGTCCTTGAGGAATCCCAGGGACTGCCTAAGAGGACCCTGGCTGCTCCTTTGCTGGAAGGCAGTGGACTGCAGGATCAGTCCTTACATCCGACTCTGTCTGGGACCTGCTGTGTTGGATCTCTTCACCTGAAGAATCCTCCCAGTAGGACATGGGATTGGGATGCAGAAAAATTGGAAGTGTATATACTAAGACTCAGAAATTTCAGAGGTGTTCTTTAAGTCTTCATTCTGAGAAGTCTGACCTTGCAGCTTTTCAAATTAAGTTCAGCAGGGTTTAGTCAGAAGTTTATTGCTTGACCAAAGATCTGAAAGGCAGAAAATATGTGTAGATGCCAGTATCCTCTTTTCAGTACATATAGGCAGAGCAGGCAAGGGTCATGTTCAACCGAAATGATCCATACTACTGCTATATGGGAAGCATCGGACATCATAGGTCTTCTATCTATTCTGACCTGCTCCTATAATGTTAATCAGAGGTCACAACATTATTTTAGTTAGCATTTAAATCTAATTAGATTTAAAATCTAATTTAAAATCATTTAGTTAGCATTTAAAAGTGGAGTCTACTCCACTTTCTCTGCACACCAAATTATGGTGTCTTATTCCATTTCTCAAACATAATGTGTTACTGAAAAACATCTTGCTTAACCACAGGACTCTGTTGTAGAGAAATTATGGAAGAGTTCTATGGAACCATAACAACTAACAAATTTATTTACAGCATGAGTTTTGTAGGTAAGAGTCTACTTCAAATGAATGTGAAGAAGGAAACATATGTTTACATAAGCTCATGCCACAATAAATTCAAAGCACGGCTTTTGGAGAAATATGCTTCAGCTATTAAAATTCTCTCTTTAGTTGATCCATTTATTCATCCTTTTAAATATGGCTTTCATATTGTTGATTTTTCAAGACTTTCAGTCATTGAAACTCAGGCACATGTAGCCATTATATCACATAGCAATCCTTTGCTTTAACTTGATGCTTGCTGTGTCATTCTTCTTCTTCACATGATAATAGCTACAGAAGTTGAAATTAGCCATCAAGGCTGAATTGAAAACTGTTGCCTTTGGGTTCAAGTACTATTTTGGCAAGCGCTCTTATCTGCACAACTGCAGGGTATTTTAGCTCTGGGGAAGAAGTCATCTTTGCAATGTGATTGATGTGTGGCTCGTTAAAACAGAGGGGGAGAGAGCGTGTGCTATTTGTACAACCCTGTCATTAACTCCTACAAGCCGTATTTCTACATTGTCCAATATCCTCTGACTGCATGTACAGTGAGAGCTTTTCACATTTTAAATACATGATTGATGCTTCATGAACATGTTAGCATGGGTGAATCAACAGCTGTTAGGAACAAAATGAGATAACCATTTATTTTATACACCAAGCACTTGTCAAGCAATATTAATATTCCTTAGTCAATAAAAGAGAGCACAACAACTATAACAAGGTCCATGATAAACAGATGGCAAGAGTAATGGAGTCAATCTTGTATTGACTTAACCACTTTCATCCTATTCCTCATGTCCTGTCCCTTAGGATGGACTTTTATTGGAAAGCATGTTGAAAACTGAACCTCCTTCTTAATAGCTGCAGCAGCCTGCCGACACTAAATGCTCATGTGGTTTTCTACCAACTCATCCTGTGTGAATATGTCTGAATATGATGACAAGAGAATATTGCAGGAAATGGGGAGATTTCCAGTAACTGTTTTGATGCTTCTAAGTGGCTAAAATCATAACCATTGAACAAGATATTCTTGATGAAGAAGAAGAAAGGGTAAAACTATTATCCTTCCTAAATTATAGAATATGTGCAGTGAATTCCTGGAATTACATGAATACATTTTGTTGGGTGTAGATAATGCATGCTTATATATTTCGGCATTGTATGTAACACAGAGACACCTATTCACACTAGCATCCTTTCTTCACGGTGGCCAACCAGGTGATTATGGGAAGCATACAACAAGATGGTTGCAATACCACCCTCTCTTCCATTTTCCCAGCAACTGGTACTGAAGGGCAAATATCCTCCAGTACTGGACATAATATCTAGCCATCATGAGTTCTAACTTTTAATATGCTTTTCCTGCATCAATAGAATATATTATAAATATATAACATAGACATTATTGTTCTCCTTTTTAACCCTGTGATTTTCTTTTCACAGAAACAGAATTCAGAATGTAAATGAATTATTTAATTGCCAATCTAGCTGTCCACTACATCTCATGGTAGAAAAATATTATTTATGCATATTCTTCACCATCCCCAAATCTATTGGATGAAGGGTGACATATAAATGTCTTGAATAAATAAAATATGTGAACAAGTATTCATGTGGGAACCCAAACAGCCTGTTACGTCCACATACTTTGGGATGCTCTTAAATCAACAACTGTGAGAGTTCTGAGTTGAAACTGGGTGGCATTTTTATTTCTTGCTTCTTATTTTTTATTCAAATGCACCAGACACTTACAAGTCACTAATGTTAATAGGGGATTTATTAATCCACTTTGTCTTGTCATAATTCCATGAAATGCATGTTCCCTTCAAATGTTTTCTGGATCTCAGAAGTCTACAGAAAATGGTTATCTTCTTTAAATGTTGGTGGCAGACTGATGAAAACATCACCCCTGACTTATGGCAGTCTTCCAAATAAAAAAGACACAGTGCCGCTATACTATACTGCTATTATATATAGAGAGTGAGCAAGCGAAAGAGAGAGTGCTAAAGTGATTCTTCTGCACAACAGTGGTTCTACTGACAGCCCATCATAATTATAGGTTATTTACATTTCATTCTATAGATTCAAAGATTTTTTAAAGGATTCGTATAGCAATAACCTATTCCATGAAGCCCGCTGCATCATACCCATAAATGTAATTAGTAGTGATCAGTCTTTTTCATTTCCATTCTGAGACACTGCACTGAGTAGAACTAGCAGTAAATTTCCTTTTCTATTTTACCAATGACTTCAAGAGGTGAAAAAAACTTTAACAGGGAAAATACAGTTCTTGCCAAAATGCCAGCTACAAAAAAAGAATCCTTCCTGAACATTGGTCTCAATCCATGAACGGATTTGTATGAGTAGTAGGAGTACACATAGCACCAGCGTCATCCATGTGTTCAGTCATATTCTCTTTAACGACTCTTGATCATTGCTCTAGTAACATTATAGGTCTTTCATTTTACAAATTAAATATTTCTCATCTTAGATAAGGGACTCAAATGTAAGACCTACAATTGACATACAACTCAAGATTATTTTGTAAGCGCACGACCACATCACAGTCTGTTTCTTCTGAATTAGGTATTATAACATTGGAATTCAGGTGATTGCTATCTTATTGAGAGAGAAAAGGCAAGATCTTTTTTAGAAAAACTGGATGGGTTTGTTTTCCTAGATAATATCATCAATGCTGGAGTTATTTAAGCTCTCTCCCCTTCAATATATATACCAACATTTTTGTTGAATCTTTGATTTACATGTATGCTGATGACTTTGTCTTGCAGTTATCTGGAAGAGCACAGAAAAGATTAACAGTATTTTTCATGCTCTGCTTGTGAAAGCAACAAACTGACTTCATGAAAATCAGCTAACACTCAATTTAGATAAGACTGCTGGATTATTGCTCACTTGGCAGCTTCTGCCAAGTTGAAGGTTTCCAAATTAATGAAGACAGAACAAACAAGCATGCCATATATTCTATGGAGTATGTTTAAAAGATTGTAGTCAGTGATTTGTCATGCAAAGAGGACACTTCTATATTATACAAACTAATGTGTGACATAAAGTGTGACATAGTTATTTTCACACTACTAATATGGAAGAATTCTCACTTACTGAAATTCAGAGCTGTTTCAGATGATATGATGAAGGTCAACTTATGCAAGAGCAAACAAGAAAAAAAACTGCTCACACAAGTGATAATGCTTAACAGCAACTAGCGCATATAAGTTTATCAGAAGTGATCTCACAAGAATTCCCTGTCCCTTGTTAGCTGGGTCAGAACAGTAGACCCGATGTGTGCACAATACTTTTGAGGCTGGCTTCCAATTAACCATTGGAAATGACCCGTGTTTATCTGAGACAGTAACTTTTCCATTTATTCATAGCAGCTCTTAGAGCAAGCAGATTGTTTCAGTTGAAGATATTGATAGAAAAGGGCAAATGACTGAAAGACTTTGAAATAATTTAGATTATCATCATCATCATGTATTTCATTTTATACTGCATAATAGTCAAAGCTCTCAAGCTCATAAAAGCAATACAATAAAATACCATAAAATCTCATCAAAATGCAAACATTGTAAAATGATAAATTTAGCACAGCTAAAGATCAATCAGAGAAGAATAGTCTTGTAAAAAACACCTGGGCTTCAAGCCCTTGAATGTCCAAGTGTATCTTTCAAAGCTTCAGCAAAAGGACTACTTTAACCTGGCGTCAAAAAATATGGCAAGGTTGAAACAGGGCAGGCCTCCCTGGAGATGTCATTGCATAGGTGGGAGACCACCACAGGGAAAGCCCCCCTCCTTGTAGCTGCAAATCCCTTGGATCTGACACTGGGAAGAAGGCCCCGGATACTAAAGATGCGCTTGGCCAATCTTAAACATTGCTAAACACTGAAGTTTGCATGAACAGTAGTGGGTATAACCATTGCGATAGAGCTACTCCCTGAAAATGTGCATGGGGTACTAACTGGCCATTTCAATTGTTTAATAAATAAATAAATTCTTGTTTGATTATTCCTCAGTATATTATATGGGCTGTGCCAGAAAAATGACAAGAAATTTAAGGTTCAACAAGTAACGTAGTGAATTTTCCCAGTGACTAAAATGACAGACCATTTCTTGGAACCATGCCAAAGCCTTATGTTCTACAGGAAGAGCACCAGAGATAACTGCCTTGAAGCTATTTCTCCAATCATTCTATAGATAAGAGCTGCTTTTGCTGTGAGAGTGAAACTAGTTGCCCCTACTGAAGGTTCTCTGCCCTCCATCTTCCAGAAAGGGGAGAAAGGTTACAATCTTTGACTCACTGAGATAAAGGAATTTCATAAAATCCATGACAAGACTTGATGTGTCACTCACCCAGGCAACTGTGGAGATCATTGGAACATTTCCTGGCCTGTTCAAGGAACCAATATATCACAAACAAGGAGAGTGAAAGCTTTGTTTGATAGTTAAATGCTGCATCCATATTTCATAATTGCATTCAATGAGCTGTATATTATTGTCACAGGTGGTTTTATTTCTTCCAAAGCATCCTCAGACCTAAAGTTACATGTCTTGGCTGGAAAAGGCTCCTGGGGTTAAGACACTAGTCAATCTGTTTGCAGTTTGAATCTTGTACATTCAAAGCTCTTTCATATACAACACACAACCATACATACATACTCAAACTTTGTATTATTTAATTTCCATGCTTCTCAGGTTAATGACCTGAGAAAACTTTGATGATAGAAAGCTGTGAAACAGAACAGCTCCAGCAGTTCATCAGTGAAATAAATCATCACCAAGCATGTTCAATTTCCACATTCATAAAGCAAAGTAGATAGCAAACAAAATATACTGCACACACATGCATTCATTATATCTGCATAAAGCAAAAGAGAAGGTGAGTGATGGGGACCTGGTGTCCCAGCATGTGTCTCAGCAGAGAATATTAGGTGGTAAGATAGTTTACTGGATCTTGGAAGAGATAGGCAAGCAGGCAGCCTCCTGCGAGGGATGATCAGGAGAAGCCAGCCAGCCTAGTCTCTCTTCTGGCGACTTGCCACCTCACTCTTCACTTGAAGCAAGAGCATCCCGAACATTTTCAGTCAGAATGGCAAACTAGAAGTCTTGGTACACCTTTTCCTTATAGGTAAGTCTGACTGACAAGCATTCCCTACACTGTATTATACAAAGACACTGGTATGATACACTTGATGGACGTTTATAATGGACACTTGATGTTACAACTTCAGTGTGGGGAGAGGCCACTGTTTGAACCAGTGGGACAAATAAGCATCTAGGTATGAGGGTGCAGAAATGATATGGTTTGGAGTAGGAGGGAAAAGAACATGGGTGGAAACAAATGCTCTATGCTTGAGTCTGAGTTGCAGTCACATCAGGTCAGTCAGCCAGAGCCCTGGAACTGGTTCCTAATCATTCAAACACACACATTTCATGCTTCAGTTTTGAAACAGAATGCCAGTATAGCAGGCACAGCAGTACTGAATACAGCCCTTGTGCTTCGGAGAATTAGATACATGAAGCAGAGCCTCCTGAGTTGGAATTCCTCCCACTCTCTTGTCCACGCCCTACGCACTTTCTAGTGCACGGGGATTATAGAAATTCTGGCTCAAGGCCTTAAAGAATGTAACCTATAAAGTGAAGTCAAGGTCTTAAAGTAACCTATATAAAAAGTCAAGAATTCCCACAAATAGGGGTTAGGAAAGGATACCCCCAAAGTAATGGCCAAGAAAGCCATGATATTATCTTGGGTTGTATCCAACAGTCTGCCCACTAGCTGAAGGCTCCTTGATGAAGCAGAGGTTTCTTTCAGCAGAATGGATAAAGGAAAAATTTGTTGTTTCTCTTTTTAATACCACCCCCTTCTGCAGCTCCTTGACTTCCAGTTCTGTTCCAGAGGACCTGGGAGGGGGTCACTTTGGAACAGTGTGTGTGAGGTGCATAATTTAATCCTTCCAGTGCTGGATCAATGCAGATGCAGGTGCAGGGGGACGTGGAGGGGGAATTATCTCCACTTCCTGCTGACAAAAGCCTCTGCCGGTTCAAACAGCCAATCAACACACTATTGATTGTTCATTCACTAGCTTTATCGGAGAGAAGCATAGCATCTGGGTTCTCCGCCTGTGTTTTCTCCCAGATTAGATGTTAAAACTGCATTATTACCAAAAGGGGAAAATAGTGTATTCAATAATTTCACTCCTCTGAATAAAAAGAGCATGCCACGGATGCATCGTATGGGAGGAGGCACGACTCAGTGATAACACATATGCTTTGCATGCGGAAGGTCCCTGGTTTGGTTCCTTCCTCTTCAGGTGTGGCAGGAAAAATGCCCCCTGCTAACCGGGACAGTCACTGCCAGTCAGTGTCAACAATATTGTGGTTTATGGACAAATGGTCTGAAACAGTATATGGCAGCTTCCAACATTCAGATATATGTATACTGTAGCAGGACATGCTCTGGTTCACAGATCCTATGTCAATTGAAATTCAGACAGTCCTAGCACAGATGCAAAATGAAAAGGCCAATGCGAGAAAGAATGGGAGGAAATGTTGGGAATATAAATTCTGTGGTGAGTATTTTGCTACGTTTGTATTATGTTTTATGAGGGCTACCACTTGCAATTTCAACTCATTATTTCTGTCAAGCTTATTCAGTGCTAAGCTCCATTTTGTGTGGTGATAAACCCACAAAAAAATCATTTTAATGCAAATACCTACATATCAGGGTAGACTTAATTTTCTGAATCTAGCCATGTGTCATCCTGCCGTCTATATCTCACAAGTAGTTAGATACAGCCACTCAAAACCACCCCAGACAAAATGGATCTCACTAGAACATTTTTATTTGTATCCACCAGTGTCATACTGCTTTAAGTTCTTTGAATGTTTTGAGGGGCTGGGGGAAGATTCCTCTCTTTGACTATTGTAGCAGGAAAAAGATAAATGGAAGACACTAATCAAATATAAATTAGTCCTTATGCATACTATATCTTATCAAAATGTCTCAGTTAAAACCAAAGGCCAGCCTCACTCCTTCAACAACAGGCTTAGCTTGAAAAAAGCATTTTACACTCTCACAATTATTACATTTGTACAACCTGTTTCAATATGGACTAGGAATTCCTTGGATGATCTTGAACCTACATCTTCAGAAGAACAGACTCCAGTATTAACGGTTCAGGGAGAAGATTCAGTTACAGAAGGTACCATGACATTTCCAGTTCCCCAGTTGGCAAAGATGAATCCAGGGAACAGCTTCCCGATATCTAGAAGAGCTTGCATTGTTGTTCTTGAACTCTGTGAACTCCAGGTATGAAGAGTCCAGAACCACCCTGCCCTCCATCATCACAGTTTGACGCTTCTAAAACAGACCAGGCCCCCTTAAGAGAAAAAGGCTCGGTCAATGTAGAGGGAAGACTAGCCAGCCCAAAGGAAGGCTCTGCATAAGGCTGAGTCTCATCCTTCTTGTTCGACCACCACATATTCAAGCTTGCCTGGCTTCTAGTCTCATAACCACTCAGAGCTCTTCAAGGTGTTGCCCTGTTCCTGCCTCCCTAAGAAATCTGCTTTGCCCCAGAAAGCTAACCCATGGTGGACCCCTGTAAATGAGACCTCAGGAACAGCCAGCAGCATGAAGCCCCATCAAGCAGAAGCTGAAAAGAACAATGGCTGGGATTTACAAACGAAACTTAAGTCGTCCCATCACTGTCCTACATTCAGCTCACACAGCTCTGACTAGCTTTATTTGTTCTGAAATGTCCAGTTTTGCAAATTTCTTGCAAGAACTGTCCTTTCTCCCCTAAACAAATACAAATAGCTTCAGTGTGTTATCACTTAATAGAAGAATGGACACCTTATTTGGATTCTGTATGTTTAGTGAGGATTGTATATTGAGCCACCACACTCTCCGAAATGCTGAGAAAACAGGCTTTCTTCCATGTTCAATATAAAACTTAGATTTATATAGCAAAAAATAATTGGTCTTCATTCTGTCCCCATTCTGTGCTGGTCAGACAAAATTATTAAATAGTTTTGCTTGTTGGAGTAGTGGCAAGTTAGGAAATACTTTTTCACATAGGTATTGGTGCTGCAAGGCAATGTGTAGTTTTTGGAATTATATCAAGCAAAGAATAAGATTCACACGAAAAACAGTCTGTGTTGGGCCTTATAATGCAGATGGTTACTAAGCAACTGGTTTTACATATTTGGAAATCTTGCCTCAAACTGTCATTGAAAACTAGGGAGCAGAATTCCTCAAGCTGGCATTACAAAGTGTCTGAGTTACACACAAAGAAAGATAATGTTCATTTAACAACATCTGGAATGTCTTTCTGGAGTGCCACAGCCATGCATCAATCACAAGCATGGAGACAAGGTACAAAGATGCGGAAATACAAAGAAAGGGTACACAAAGGGGCTCAAAGTTTCAGGCTGCAACTTTATTATCAAATTAAGATCATGCTTGAGGATAATTATGAAAAGAAATTTCTGTATACATACCTATTGTCCAGCTTGTGAGATTTTTGGGAACCAAGCAGACATGTCAAAGCAGATCAAGAACATTCCGGAAAACGTTTTTGCCCATGCGTTTCTCTAGAGTGTAATTTTTCAGTGAAACCAGAGTTTCTCACCTGAGTGATGGAATCTTTTTTTGCTTTTCTATGTGCTTCATGAAACACTACCAGCCTCAGAGTAGAGACGGAGATGAAATTAATTCAGTCTTTATAGTGTAAAGTGAACTTATTTCATTTTTCACTTTTGAATCATTACATGAACCAAAACTGAGTTATCCTTAAAATGCCACATGTCTTTGATCAAATGCATACCAGCATGTGCATATTAGCAAAAAATAACACTAAGATTTATTATGTTAAGAAAACTAACTGAGAAATGTGTATGTTAAGTAAAATTACATAGAAAATGGTGCATACTATGAAAAGTGCATTAAAAGCATCTCAAAGTTTAGAATAATGAACATGTGATTGAAAATAAAATCAGTGTTCAAAATAAATCAAATTTAAGAATGAAGAAATGAGAAACTGGGGGCACTTCAAGTCCTTTACTCCAAGTCTCAAGTCTTTACTTTGAAGTCCCAGTTGAGCCTTAAGAAATTTTTGAGTCAAGTCTTTTCTCAAGACTCCTCCTCCCCATCCCTCCCTCTTGTTTCTCTCTCCCACTGCCTCCCTCATGCCAAAAAGAAGAGTGGAAGCTTTGCCTACCCTTCCCCCTATGGCAACCTCCTCTTCCTTATTTTCCCCTTGCCCCCTTGAAACTCCTCCCAAGGCCTCTGCTGTATTTGTGCTGCCATCCAGCCCATCACAGATGCCTTCTGCTGACATTGCCCCAGGATACCCTGCTGCATGTCAGACATGGGCAGTAAACCCTGGAGCGACCTAGTGGTAGAAACAGCAGAAATCTCAAGTTGAGGTGCTTGCTCATTGCTCCCTAGTAGAGCTGCTGATATGATCTGACTTGGACAAGAGTTGCCCAACTCAAGTTCCCAATACTGCTGCTAGGGAGCAGGTGGGAAGACAGATGTATCTTTCCCTGACCCAGAGTTCTTTGTGCCTAAGGAGGGAGGGATAAGTTGTGAGAGTTACAAAGCACTATCATTAATTACACTGAAATGGGAAACTGGGCTGCTGGTAGGACTGATACGTGAGTAAAGGCACAGTCCTAATCCCCATAGCTCCCAGTATTCTTAGTCAGCACTGGGGGAATGCCGACAGCTGTTGGATGTTTTCTTTCTAAACATGCATGATATTACAGCCAAGGGCACAGTCTCATGGCCTCCTGACATTGTTTAGTTGAATTATTTGAAGCCCCTACTCTGGGATCTTGAGATCTCAGAGTTGGGAATCTGAACTTGGAACTTCCATGCCTCACAGCCAATGTGGAAAGAATTGACTGCCTCTCCAAGATTGGAAAGTGACCTTGAAGCGTGAAACTGAACATGCTGGTGGCAGGAGGCTGGGGCTGCTGGTTAGTGCCATATTCACTAGACAGCCAAAAGCAATCAACTAGATGAAACGGAAAGTGTGAGGTGGTGAAAAATCAGTGTTGCCATTACCAGCTCCATTTATTAGACGCACACAAACTTCTGAGGGCTACATGTACTGAGTGCAGCTTATGCCCTAAATGATTTTCAGTTTCTTTCTGTCATGAGAGAGACAGAGAGAGCACACATACAGCCATGCCTGGCTATAAATATAAATTCCAGAAACGTTCATTTCACAAGCAAACACAGCTTTCAGATCTGACAGTTTTCCTTGTGGAAAATCTTGCATCTGGAAAAAAAATCTATATTAGGGAACGAGTATGAACTGTCCTCACTCATTAAATCTAACTTGTGCAGGAGAAACTTCTACTAAACTTCTGTACAGTGTGCATATTTCTATGGATTTTTTTGGGGGAGGAGGGATGGGGCAGAGCTGAGTAAAAATGTTATCTCTGCAAATTATCCAACTGTATGTGACCTGAAAAAACATATAAAATAAAAATAATACATGGAAAACTTTAACAATAAGATAACACTAAAACCATGACTGAAAGGTTTCTCTGAGTAAGGGTGACTTTAACAGACCCCTGAAAGGCACAGGGCAGTCAGTGCCTAACCTTCTAAGGCAGGCATTCCAGAGACATGTGGGTCAAGGTGGACTCACCTGCAGAAAGTTCTCTGATGACCTCAGTGATGGGGCAGTTTGGTAGTGGAGAAGGCATCACTATCCCAAGTTGCTTAATGCATCAGCACTGAAACCTTAAACCCGGCCTGGTAGGGAAAAGGGCAGTCCCCAACAACAGCCAAGGTGCTACATGCTGCACTATGGCTTCCTGAGCAGCCTTAAGGGCTGCTCCACTCAGAGCACCTTGCAGTAATCCAACCCTGAGATTACCTGTACCAGCATCCCTGTGGCCAAATTATCCCTTAGCAGGCCATAGCAGACAAACCAACTGTGAATGCCAAAGGGCACTCTGAGCTGCTGCAGTCCCTGGGCTCTCAATTGCCAGGCATCCAAGGAATCATGACCCAATGTTATTCCTGAAATTGACCCTGCAGGTAAGCCTGGGACCACTCCAACACAGGGCCTCCAATACCTAACCCACACAGTCAATCCAGGAGTATACATAGAAACAGAGCAAGTCAGAAGGGGCCTCCCGGGCCATCTAGTCTGACCACCCCCCCGGCTCCAGCTGGGTCCGCTCACGACATGCTCACCATGTGCATGTCCAGCCTATCCTTGAACACCCTCACTGATGGGGCCTCAACCACCTCTTCCGGAAGCCCATTCCACACCCTCGGGGTCCTAACTGTCAGGAAGTGCTTCCTGGCATCTAAATGGAACCTTGGTTCCCTGAGCTTTTCTCCATTGGAGCACGTCCTGTCTTCCTCTGCAGGGGAGAACAGGTCTCTACCCACCTCTGTGTGACATCCCCTCACATTGACCATAGTCAATGGTACCAAAATGCAATTGGAGATCAAATAGAAATAGGGTTGCAGTGTCCTATCCTTCTCCAATAAAAGTCATCCATCAGGGTGATCATAGCTCATTCAATCCCATAACCAGGAAAATCCAGACTGAAAAAGGTCTAGATAATCAGGATCCTGCAAGAATGCCTACAGTTTTCCATCACAACCTCTCAATTACTTTTGTAAAGGAAAGGGGTATTGGAAACTAGAGAATAGTTATTAAATACCATTGTGACTTGTTCTTGGGACTTACTTCATCTTTTCTTCAAGGATAGCAGGGACTACACCTTCATGAAAAGATGCTTTTAACCCTGGCCCTGCTCAGTTAAACCTACTTAGCTAGCCATTACTAGTTACGAAGGGCAAGGAGCAAGAGAATACCAATTCAGTCTCATTGGTATAAGCAGCTTGTCCACGTCTTTGGACTGGAGTCACTGAAATGATCCCATAAAATTAGGAAGATGAATGACATACATATCAGCTGCAGCTGTGTTAACAGCAGCATCAAAATCATTAGGAGAAAAGTGATATTGGCTGCAAAGTGTGATGCAAATAAATCACAGTGCATTTTTGAAAAGGGGGTTCCATTCTGGAGGGTCAATAGTCCCCCAGGGACAAGCTACAGGACAGCTACTCATGGATACAGTGAAAATAGCAAAGTAACATTTCTTTGTTGTCCACACAATTGCATTCTAGAGTGGTCATCTTCACTTTGAGTCTTACACCATTTGGGTTCTAGCCAATGTCCATCCTGATTCATTGACTGCGTCTCTCTAATGAACCAAGGTTCACAGCAGGCTTTACAGTCTCAGAAAAGATGCACATTTGTGAACAAGTCTATGATCTTCTACATCTCACCACTGCACAGTGAGATTGTGGCCTCAGCTACATCACTAACTCTGTTCACCGGGAAGGCCCTCAAAACAATAGAGAATCCATTGGACCTCATCAGTTTTCTTGGGCAGACAATTTGTGGGAGGAAAATAAGACTGTGAGTTCAAACATTACCAGGAAGTGACCTGAGGTTCCACACGTCTCATTTCATGACGTTGAGCAAAGACCAAGTCCAGGGCATGACACTTCACATGTGTTGGGCTGATGACAAACTGAGATAGTCCCGTAGATGTCATGGAGCTTCACTATCTACCTGAACAGGAATGGAGAAAAAGTGGAAGAATTGTTCAGTAGCACTGCCCTATTTTGACCCACTTTGAATTACAAGGCAACCATCCAGTCAGGAACAGCCAATTGGATTGCTAATGAAGATAAGTTTGTAGCAAGTAAACAAAAAACAGTTCGTTATAGATAGTTCCAAGTTCATTTATCTACCATAGTTGGGTTTTAGGAGAGAATCAGCAAAATGGTCAGAGGGGAGAGGGGAAAGGGCATGACAAGAACGCTGTTTTTGTACAGTACAGTGCAGACTGTGGAAAATGCTTAAATAGGTCCAGCAATTAGAACTCATTTTGCGGACATTCTACAGGGGAGCAAAACCAGTTAATCCAACTTGTTATTTTGTCCATTGATTGTGAACTTGCAAAATAAATGGAGTTTGAGGAGATAATTCGTGATTTTTCGGTGAAAAGGGCCTACACCTCCCCATGCTTTTAAAAGAAATGGTTTCTACAGGGATGTATGGAATCCAGTTTGGGGGTGGGAAACCATCAGTTTTCCTCAGCTTAGCTCCCTGGACTGTGGCCCACTTTCTGTTATGGGGCTCATGCCCAGCTTTTGGGTGGGTGTCAAACAGGAAGTAGGGACTGCAGGTGGCGCAGTGGTTTAAACTGCTGAGCTGGTTGATCGAAAGGTCGCCAGTTCGAATCTGCAGAACAGGGTGAGTTCCCATTGCTCTGTCCCATCTCCTGCCAACCTTGCAGTTCAAAAGCATGCAAATGCAAGTAGATAAAAAGGTACCACTTCGGTGGGCAGGAAACAGCGTTCCGTGCACTTTGGTGTTTAGTCACGCCGGCCACATGACCACGGAGACTGTCTGTGGACAAACGCTGGCTCCCTCGGCTGGGAAACGGAGATGTGCACCGCCCCCTAGAGTCAGGCATGACTGGACTTAATGTCAAGGGGAAACCTTTACTTTTACCTTACAAACAGGAAGTGAGTTCAAGCGAAGTTTGGTTCTGCACATGTGACTTCAGGGCTTTGGGTACTTTGTGCAAAGAATAATTTACTTTGAATACTTCACACAAAATACTTTGCACAATGTTCCTGAGTGTTTGTGTGTACGGTCCAGGGCATGGGTGGCAGGCAGGTAAGGTTGGACTGCTGGGACAAGGAGGCAGGTTCAAAGCGGAGTCCTGCAGCAGGTTCAGAGGGCCAAAAGAAAGAGGCATGCTAGTTGAACAGTCCGGGGTCAAAGGCAGGGAAACAATAGATCTGAGCAAACACAGTCCAAGATATCACAATCCAAAGGCACAGCCCAAAGTTCAAGTCTCAGAAAGAGTCACATTCAAAAGCAAGGCAGGGTCAGGGAGGATGGGTGCAGGTACCTGAGAATCAGGGTCAAGCTGGAGGCAAGGACAGAAGCAATAACAGGCTGGAAGAGGGGGCTAGAAGAGGGGGCCAGGAAGCCCCCCTCCCCCCAGCTGCACTACAGAATTGCTCCTCAGCTGTTCCTACAAGCTCCTGCAGAGGTGTTCCTGGTTCTGCAGGCACCTGCAGGATCACCCAGGCCCTGATCCTGACACTGTGGACTCGATCCCAGCTTGACTGGATCCTGGCCAGAGCCAAACATGGGAAAGAAGTTCAGCAAGTATAAGCCTGATCTTTATATCAGTGCTCTTAGGGATGCAATGAGTGCAGATGAATAAAATAATCAAAACATTGACTGGATAATGTTTTTCTTCTGTCCAACCAAAAAGTAGCACAATGATCAGCACTCTTCTTCAAAACAGATATTATGTTCAATGATAATAGCAAATTTGATGGAAGAGAGCTGTTGGAGACATGATTTAAAAAAAAAAATCCAAAAAAGTGGCTTAGTTTGGAAATGTAGAAAATTTAATTGCAGAATAAAAAAGTAACGTTCATTGCACATCTCCTAAGACTGTATACATTATAAGACTCATAAAAATGTATATTTCCAAGTGTGTGTACATTACATTATTATGTAAACTGTCTAGAGAGCTGTGTGGCTACAAGATAGTATATAAAAGTGATAAACAAACAAGCAACCCAACAAATAAACAAGTATATAATGAAATAGGTAAGCCTGTGGTATTTGTGTGAGCAAGTCCCTGTTACAGGCATGTCCTGGGCTACCCAAAGCAAAGATTGGGCCTTGCCCAATCCAAAGGTTATGATCTGGTCATCTGACTTCATACTGAGTTGACATCAACAGTGGGCTGAAATTCCCCATTACATACCAGAACTTTGTCACTTCGGGAAGGTAAGATAAAGCTATGTGTGTTGGCGGGGATGAAGAGGCTGGCTATTACTTTTTCACTTTTCAAAAAGGCTTTCCGTTCCTTGTTCTGATGGTGAGACCCTCTGTGCGAACTTGCTGGATGGTTCTTCCTTGGCCCGGCTCTTCCTTCTTTCTGTGCACTCCCTCTTCTGTACACAGCATAGCATGTCATTAGAAATAAATGCATGGTGGATTTCTAAACTGAACCAGCAGTGCAGCCTGTGGGAAAGTTGACGTCTTCCCTTCCCAGTTGTAAACCCAATGAAAATCCCTGCCTTCCTCGCCCCCTCACCGCCTGTGGCAATTAAATTTAGAAAGAAAAGCTCCCACTGGTGCTGTACACAGAAAGGAACTTGTCTATCTTTGCATTAACTGATAATATGTCACTGAGCACAATTACTGGATTATTTACAATTCCACAACACAGGCATAATTTAATTATAAGAGGCCTTTTATTTTCAGCAGTTTTGAACTATATTATGTACCTGCTTTTCAAACCTCTTGGAGATTTTGTTCTGATTATGAGTCTTCTTGTTCTGGTTTTTTGAGAGGTTTTTCTACTATTATTATTTTTTAAAATCTTAATTACCGATATAATAACATTCAGTGGGAATAACACATTCTTGATTCTTGTTCTGTATTGTATGGAAGATGAGCCCTGTATAATAGAAACTAGAAAACATGTTTTTGTGAAAATTAAATACAAGATACAGTATATAGAAATTCATAAATATAATAAGCTCATACTTCCTTGATTGGACTAATAAGATGATCTAATTTTACCTTGTAAAATCTCTTTGCTGCCCTCCATACAAGCAGCAGTTGTATCTATATCAGTTACTGAATGCAAACAATTTTATATGTTGACTTATATAATTTCAAACTTGAGAAGCTCTTGAGTCCTTAACCATAACAGTTTGTCCCAGTAGCAAAAGTTAATTGCACTGAGGATTAATGCAAATTATCACTTGCCTGATTTGGGAACTGCCCCAGTTTAGTAATCTTGAGATATAATTATTTATTAATACTGCATTTTGTTTATTCCTTGTTCACATAACTTAGGCATCTTTAAAACATGATTTTCATTCAATATAGTGTAACAAGGTTGGTAATCTTCAAAGTTCAGTAAGATTTTACAAAATGAATCGAAATTCCAATATATGCAAATTATAAAATAACTAGTACTTCTAAATATTAAGCAACTAATACTTTTATATATCAAGCAATGCAGTCATGTTCTAAAAATGTTATAAATGCTATATAATTACTATTGATGGATAAAATGGTTCATTTTTAAAATAATACACCTAATCTAAATCTCACTATTCTTTCATTCATCTTACATTTTCCAATATCAAAATTATATTTCTAACCAATAAATTCTCCATTAACTAAGCTTTCTAAATCTCATCCACATTTCCCTTTATTTTCAGATGAAACACTCTGGTTATGATTGCTTCATTTATTGTTGGAAGCAATCTTGAAACTTCTTTGAATTAGGATAATGGGATAATGTGTATAAAATAATGAATAAAAATAATGGGAAATTTTTATTCTCCCATTACCACTCACAGAAACAAGTGCTTACACAATATCAACAGTGCTTGAGTGCACAGTGAATCTCTCAGGAAATTTGAGATGATAGAAAACACGATTCACATCACACAAGCTTTGCTTGCCACTAGTACATCATCAGTAGTTAGCACTGAACAATTAGATCCTTCTCAGTGCTCCCATGTATTCTGGGCATCTCAATGTCTTGGCTGCTAACTTCTAAATGAGATGCGGCATGCATTCTCAGAGGCCAATGCCTTCACCAGTGAGGTCTTCCAAGCTCTGTCACGATCTCCGAGAATGACGCAGCTCCCACAGTGGCATGCTTGCAGGAGTCAGGATGGTGTGCTCTGTGAGTGCTGCAGGACCAGGATCAGACCTATGGGCACTTGCAAGGATTGGGGTCTGTGTGATCATCCAGCGCAGCTGGGAACCCTGGAAGGCTCAACTCTGCCACAGGCTTTTGTGGCAGCTGGGCTGCATACTATCCTGCTTTCCACCCCTGTCCTCAACTATCCCTTGATCCTGGCCTGCTAACCTAACCACTTGGGATCTGACTCTGCTTGTTCCTGTCTCTGCCTTCACTTTGGACCTACTGTGCCTTGTTGGGAATCTGACTGTGCCTGTTCATGGTTCTGTTTTTGCTTCAGGACCTGCCAGGCCTTGATGGGCATCTCACTTATACTAGTTTGGTCTCTGTCTTTGCTTCTGGTCCTATTATGCTTTGCAAGTGTCTGACCCTTGCTTGTTCCTGACTCTGACTTTGCCTCTGATCCTACTGCATCGCAACAAGGCCTCCACCCAGCTCCATCACCCCAGTCCTGGCCTTCCAGCCATGGACACCTGCTGCCTGTGTCCTGGACCTGACATTTTCAGACCAAGAGCTGTCTTCTTCTCTAGCAGCCTCAATGAGCTGCTGAGAGGATTTAAAGAGATGGGTTTTCCAGAATGATTGTGGCTGCAGCATCCTTGTACTGGTAGAAAGGAAGGAAGTTTAATTTGCTTCTTCTGGGCCAAAATGATTCAGAGTTCTGTTCCAAGACTAATGTCTGAGCGCTGTGGTTTGTTGCTGTTGTTATTCCTTGGTGGCCTAAGAAAAAGAGCATGTGGAAGTCCAGTGGCATTTAGGGTAGGGTTGAAAGAGTGGGTTCATTTGGAGTGTTGCTATTTCTCACTCTGACTAGAACCCCCTACTTCAAAGCTCTGGCTGTCTGTATGCAGATAATGCAGTGCTTACACATATTTGCAGGTAAATAGAAACTCCTTACAGATTCAGAGGAAACACATCTTCATGACATATAATTCTATAATGGAATGTGATCTGTTGTCATTTAGGGGCATTGATGGTGTAATACAGCATGGCAGATATTTAAAAAGGTGAGTGAAGTCTGGCAGAGAGAACCAATGTGGTGTTGTGGTTCAGAGTGTTGGACTAGGAATCAGGAGATCTGGGATCTAGTCCCCACTCAGCCAGGAAGCCCCTTAGGTGTTGTTGGGCCAATCACAGACTGTCAGCCTAAGCTACCTCACAGGGTTGTTGTTGAGAGGGTAACATGGAAAAGAGGAGAATTTTGTAAGATGCCTTGGGTTCCTTTGAACAGGAAGAAAACTGGGATATACATGCACTGTCGTAACACACAATAATAAAAAACGTACTTTCAAAACTGAAGCAAGAATGTTGAAAGCATTTTCCATATCTCAGCATTAACAATCAAGGAAGCTAAGTGTGTGCTTCAGGTCTGGTAAGATCCCAAACTGAATTGGGCTAATTTAGATACATTTATGATATGTACAAACTGAAGCAAAAGTCTTCTAAAGTGGAATTCATCTGAACAATCCTGATGTTTATGGTTTTAGATATTCATAGTTTTGGAAATGTGTATCATTTTATGCATTTTTTAAAAAATTGCAAATCAAATCGCAAGCTGTTGAACAGATTTCAGCAACAAATTCTGTTCCAGTTCATGTTAATGTTTTTAGTAAATATACATTGAAATACAAGTTTCTCACCAATCCATAGCAGAAGGTCTTGCTACATTTCAAACTATTTTCAATGGCACTTTCATTCCTTAGCATACAGCACAGCTTGAACTTTTCTACTTCCCAATGCTAAGGTCGTACTAGCTCAAGAATGTTTATTTTAGTAATCATTTTAAATATGTACTTTTCCAATAAGTTATACAGTTTATATTTGTTATGGCAGGTCATGAATAAAAGCATTAAATGCTTTTGGGGAAGGTTCCCCCATCACTCATTTCCATTAGAAGCACTTTTCATAATGATGAAAAATCATATAATAAAGATAAGAGCACCAAGTTGTTTCATTCCAAATCAATACTTTATGGTGAGAAGGGTAATTTCAAAGAAATAGAGCTACTAAACAAAATACCAATGAAATAAAATTAATATCAGGTATGAGAAAGTAAAAGGAGTGGTGGGGAGAAATACTTAAATTTTCTCCATATTGCGTATGTACAGTTTTGGCTACAGAATAATGTGTTTTGCTGCCTTCTTTATGGGTCTTCTAGATTATGATGAATGCTTTTCCTCTTGTGAACAAGTGCAGTGCTCCAATAAGAAGTAGGCATTCCTTTTGATATAATCACAATACCCTTTGGAATACTTGAACTATGTCTGGATTAGAAGAATAATGGGAGACAGGTCACATGACCTACTATCTAGGTTGGCCTCCTCCAACCTGATGCCCTCCAGAAACATTGGATGTTATGGTGGATGAAGATGATAGGAGTTATAGTCCAACACACCTGAAGAGTATCAAGGCTGATCTTGGCTTTATGAATGTTACGGTAGGCCATAACCCTATCCAATGAACTCTTCCCTGGAAGTAAGTCCTATCCAACACAGTGGGAGGGTTTTCTGAGCAAAAGCACATTTATGTTGCACATGTATACTAAAGGCACACGTGTAATAAGGACAGAGAAATACAAGCACTATAGTAGAACTTTGAAATTAAGGAGGAACACACACACTTCAACATGAAATTTTGGATAGCTAACCTGTACGCCATGATGCAGGCAAAGTGTGCATATGAAAGCAGTGGAGACTCCATAGTTATTAGGAAAAGAAAAACAATAGATATTATTCATTACTGCCATATTTGTCAAGGGTATGGACAATGCCAAATCTACTATGCTGAATGCAGATGTCAGTTTTTTGGATTCAATGATCTCTTTCTTTTCCTATATGTCAAATACTTGAGATATTACATTTTTTAAAAAATATAAATAAGAAATGTGGTTAGAGTATCCATTCATGCTTTGACCTTCTCCCCACACCCTTAATGGAAACTCTGAAAATATTGCAAAATTCATTCTCCAAATTTCTTTTTAAAATGCCTAAATGTTGCTCTATCTCAATCTTTGCTTGTGGTGGGAAATGCATCTTATAGTTGAGAAACTAATGAAGTGAGTAAATAAACTCAGCATCCAATCTTCATCTAAAAAACTGCAGAGCAAGGAAGAAATAGAAGTGGCTAGAAGTGAATTACTTGCTGTATGCTGTTGTTGCTCTGTAACTGGAAAATTCCTTCACTGAAGGGGGAAAATTTGCATTAGGCAAAGTGCTGTTTATAGCTTTTGAAATAGTAGTTTTAATTATTGATCAGGCACTTCAGCACAACATCTCTAAATGCAGCATATTAATTACTGAAAGATGGTTAGCCAAAAACTAAAAATAACAACAGACAGCATCCAGTTTTGTCCATCCATCTGCTGGCAGAATGGTGTCCACCAGCAGGCTGGATCTGCCCATTCTCTTGCAGTCAACCTTGACACCTAGAAATTTTCCCTGCTATGTTAAGGGATCCTCTGAGGAGCATTTTGGAGGTGTACAGGAAGGATTGGATGGGTAAGTTCTACTGGAAATGTTCGTTTGTTCAACATCAGCTAATATCCCTGACACATTTTTATCTTTCCTTTCTCAAACACCTACAGATATGTACTCTTCAGGTCAAATATTTATACTTTTTCTACATATGTTCCACCTAAAAGTGACTCAGGATGGCCTCTTAATAGTATGCTCCATATATCTAAGTATGTCTCTAATCAGTATGGATTGGATCCAGACTAAATTGGAGCATGGTTCTAACACTGAAATCTACTAGCTGGGATTTGGGAGGGGTGTTGCACTGTCCTAGAAGCCCAGTTTTTGCCGTGGAAGGCTCCCCGGCATTGATCTACCACTCACAGTAAGCTCCAAACTAGGACAGTCAGTGGGTGGGGGAAGATTTGGAAATGCTGGACCCAGTCCTCTTCTGTTTCTCCAACGTGTCCCTTCAGCAATACCTGAGCTGGGACCATTAACTCCACCTTGGTTTTAAGGGATGGATGTATTTAAAGAAAATAAAAAATTAAATGAAGATCCCTCAGGCTAAGCCTTTCAGCCTGGTCAGGAGGAACCACAGACATTTGGAAATATGAACAAGAAAACAATGAGGCATCTTTTAATCTGAGGAAAGTAAAAAAAAAGAAAAGACTCAGAAGTCTAAGCATCCTAAAAGGACAAACTTGATAGGAAGCCATAAATGTGTGAAACATCTGTTTCAATTCATTTTATAACCAGCATGGACTCATGGTCCATTCATTTCTACTCATACATTTCTTAGTTTGCAGTATGCTTTGTAAACCCCAAAATGCATTTGACAGTGTCCATTGAAAAATGTTCATGAGAAAATGCATACTTCCAAAAAGAGTGGACAAACATGCTTTAATTAATTGGAGAAGATTCCATAGATTTCAGACATGTGCAGAACTGATGTATCTATTTTGAATGCATAAACTTTCATGTACAAACAACAGCAAATCCACAATCTGATACAGAAATAGGACAGAATGAGCTCTGGGCTGTAATTGGATGAACTCTGCCAAATTTGCTACACAACCATGTTGTTTAGTGGGCTGCTGTGGGACTGAATTCTGCACCTCTAGTGGCTCAATAGAAAGTCCTTGCCCTGGAATTATTTCTTCAACATCTCCCAGGGATAAGATATGGAGCTCATAAAGAAGAAGTCCATTCTCAGTGGCTGCTAATCTGGAATGCAATGTTTTTCTTCATGTTTCTGCCAAATTCAGGCTAAGCCTGACCAATTTTTATGATGATTCCTAATTATATTTGCATAGTTCATCAACAGGTACTAAAGGGGGAAATGAAACCTAGAAATTTTAATTTGCATGGAACAATCCTATAGCTAGCACTCCCCTTAGAAGGTGGCCTCTGATCTCAGACGTGTCTGCATAACTCTCTGCTGCTGGCAGAGTAGGATTTTCATCTCTTTACTCACCTTTTAATATTTTCCTTACGATGCACCAATAAATAGGTAGAACTTTCATTGGTCATATCATGCAATCATTGACACATAACCAGGCCTGAGAAAACCCTCTTTTCTAAAAATCAGCATGTGAGCATCCTTGAAATGTAGCTGATACTGACCAGGCAGCAGTCCAGAGAAACTCGGTGGCACTTGACAGATAACAGCAGCTCACACAAAGGGCAATTCACACCAGCCCATCCCATCCTTCAGAGCATGTTCTTTGGCATGCAGGTGGGAAAAATCACACCTTGTAACTTCTTCTATAACCTATTGGAAAGTGCTAACTGTATTACATGTAACCCTCTAATGATCAATGCATAAAAGGACAAACTGAGGACTGGTCAGATGTGCCATCTGGAATGATTCGTTGGTAGCCAGTTATTCTTGAGAATAAATCCTTTAAAAGAAAAGCTTTCCCCAATGTGTAGTTTGGGCATATGCACACCAGGACATGGAGCTTTTGGTCAACACTTAGGATGGGTCTTTAAGCTTTTGAGGACATCTACACAGGGCAAAGTGGTGAGGTCTGGGTTGGGGCTGGACAGGCTATAGGATTTCTTGTATACTGGACTCTCCTTTTTCCTCCCAGCTGAATTCCTACCCTTCCTTTTCTACAAAGATCCATTGTGCCCTGAGGAAATATCTAGCACAGTTTATCCACCAGCAACCATGAGAGGAGAAGGAGCAGAACTTTCCTTCCCAAGGTCATGGCAATGTCTATGACTGCAGAGGTGGGTTCTAAACAATCCGGAGGTCCTAGGATGCTTTCACAGGGGCCATAGCATTGCCCTTTCATTTTAAAGCCTTCCTGCACTTCTGACTTTCATTTGAAGAATCCAAACTTCCAAGTGTGGTGTTGCAGCAACAGGAAACATGAAATAATTCACCTGCATTTTCCAACATAACTTTACCCACTGATGTACTGTACTGATGAGCCAGTGCAGCAGCAATACTCAAGTAGTCCAAAAACACTGATATTTAATTACCCCACTTGCATAATACATGAATACAAATACTACAAGGTGAAGTCCTATGTGGCTGCCTGGAACACTCCCAACCTAGATGGTCATGTGCATCCTATCAAGTGGAAGGAGGCATGCAGAGATAAGACTTGCCACTGGACTTGCCTCAAAGGCCTTTAGATGGCTAAATACTGTTCTCCTCCTTGCAAGATGAAGGTGCAGGGGCCACCAGTTTCCAGGAGATGGAAGCACCAGTGGAAGCTGCTGGTGCCTCACCCTTCCCCTCTCAACTCCCTTTGGAAGTCCCAAAGGGTTGACTTCCTTCTCTGGGGTCTTGGCTTGCCAGGCTGGCTGATGGAGGAAGAGCCCCCTAAAATGAAGTCCCTGTGGTGACCCAGTAGGCTGATTTCTGAGGACTCAGTGGGAACTCTGTCTTTTCCTAGGCTAGCCAGACAGCATAGGAGACTCAAGCTCTCCCCTTATACTTATTGTGCATGCAACTTCCGTAATGGGAGGCACAATGAACCAGCCCTTAGATGCACTACAATATTCCCTGATAAGCTTTACACTTCTGATTCTTATAAATTTAGATGGAGCAGAATAGCAAAAGTTTATTAGTTAGGAGAAAAAAACCCCTTTCTATAAGTTTTGTCAGCTTAAATATGTTCGGTATTTATTGATGTGATTTTGCTTTAGCCCTAGAAATCTAAATAGTTTATTGTTTTTGTGAACTTAAATAATACATGATATCATATTATAGCACACAATTTATTCTCTTTTCAGCTTAACTTTTGTTTATGAATATTAAAACATTCATTCATTTTTCTGCTGTGACCCAAGAGACCCTTTCAATTTACTCTTTCCAGCATATGCCAGAAAGCTGTCCTTTGAGATAAAGTACTCAAATGCTTTGGGATTTGTGTAGTAATTCAGAAACCAGGCAGATAACTAGACCTTATGACACCCTCTCTTTTTACTGCAGTATGACTTTGAATAAGGCTTAGCTGTTTTTCAGTATGAAGAGGCCAATACGATTGGCCTCTATGACAACAGTCTTAAGTCAACTTTTCTGTTTATTCTCATGAGGCTTGCTTGTTACGAGTGTCATACCAGACCAGAGAAACGGCTTCACTGCAGAGGCAGCCCTGCTGTGCAGAAACCAGTGGTGGTGCATCAGTAATCTTGTTATTCTGAATTTTCCAATAAAAAGGTAAATTGAAGGTATTAGAGAATGAACTAGTGCTACGCACATCTTGAGGCAATATGTGATGGCAGAATAAGAAATGCACTTAGTATGTTGGATCAAAGCAAACCTAATTGCATTGTTGGGCTAACTTGCTTTAAAAGTTAACGTTCTCATTCTATAGAATATGGAAAATTCTAAAATTGTGATGAAGACCAACACCCCTGTTTAGAACATATGAAGCCACTATCTTTGGGGTTCATTCCAATTCATTTTCACAATGTGTAGTGCAATCCTATACGAATCTACTTAAGAGTAAGTCCCATTAAATTGAATGGGATTTATTCCCAAAGAATGTGACTATGCATACTTACTTGAGAATAAGTCCTGTTGAAATGTATGCATAAACCTGTACATGGTCTTTCAGATGGAGTGCAACCCCATCTAATGCTGGTTCCAAGTCTCTGTTTAGAGGAATCAGTTTCCATAACCCAGGATTTCTGTTTTCTCTGCATAAAGTTTCAAATTGCTTGGCATTATCTCCCCCAGAGCACATCATGAGAAAGACGGGGCTAGATGAATCACAGATTGGAATTAAGATTGCCGGGAGAAATATCAAAAACCTCAGATATGCAGATGATAACATTCTAATGGCAGAAAGTGAAGAGGAACTAAAGAGCCTCTTGATGCGGGTGAAGGAGGAAAGTGCAAACGTTGTCTTGAAACTCAACATTAAGAAGACTAAGGTTATAGCATCCAGTCCTATCACTTCCTGGCAAATAAATTTGGAAGACATGGAGGTAGTGACAGATTTTATTTTCCTGGGCTCCAAGATCACCGCAGACGGGGACTGCAGCCAAGAAATTAAAAGATGCTTGCTCCTGGGGACGAAAGCTATGGCAAATCTAGACAGCATACTGAAAAGCAGAGACATCACTCTGCCAACAAAAGTGCACATAGTCATGGCTATGGTTTTCCCAGTTGCAATGTATGGCTGTGAAAAAGCCATACGTTGCAGCCTTTGGGCCATAAGGAAGGCTGTGCACTGAAGAATTGAGGCCTTTGAATTGTGGTGCTGGAGAAGACTTGTTGTGTGGCCCCTGAAAAACTTCGTCAAAGTTAGAGGGTGGGGCGGGGGGGACATGTGTGCCAAGTAGAAATCTTCTTGCTGTGAGGCTTGAGTCTCACTGGGAGCTTCTTGCTCTCTCACATGTGCCAACGACACCTCTGAGTTGTCGGGCACGACAGGACTCCTGCGAGTCCCTTGGACTGCAAGGTGATCCAACCGGTCAGTCCTAGAGGAGATCAACCCTGACTGCTCTTTAGAAGGCCAGATACTGAAGCTGAAACTCAAATACTTTGGCCACCTAATGAGAAGGAAGGACTCCCTGGAGAAGAGCCTAATGCTGGGAATAACTGAAGGCAAAAGAAGAAGGGGATGGCAGAGGATGAGGTGGCTAGATGGAGTCACTAAAGCAGTTGGCATGAGCTTAACTGGACTCCAGGGGAAGGTGGAGGACAGGAAGGCCTGGAGGAATGTTGTGCATGGGGTTGCAATCGGTCAGACACGACTTCGCGACAACAACAACAATAACAAATCTCTCCCAAAACCAAATCTACGCACTGGTACAAGTCTTCAACAGTCTTCCTTGGATGACTAGATGTAAATGGAAGATGGAACTGAGTATCATCCACATACTGATGATAGCTTACCTATATCTATATCCTAAAGATATTTAAAAGTACAGGGGATAGGATAGACCTTGGCAACATCACATATGCCAATAACAAAAGAACGGATGTCCCTAGGCCAGTCTTCCAAGACCAATCCTCCAGGAAGGACTATAATGAAATGCCTCCCATATCCAGCTGGGTAAATGATCCAGAAGAGCATGATGGTTGTTGGTATCAGAAACTTTTGATGGGTGCAAGAGGGTTGCATTCTGCTCATCCATTCCTCATTGTAACTGATCCAGCAGGGCAACAAAGATGTTCCCCTCACAAAACTGGACCTGTGATTGAATAGGAATTGTCCTAAAAAATCAGCATCACCCAACACTGTGTGAAATTGGGAAGCCACCATGTGCTGCAACACCTTCCACAAGAAAGGAATATAATTACTGGACAGTCATTATCCTGAGCCAAACCAATCTTCCGTGACAGCTATATTAATCAAAGTACAGTAAGGTTTTCACATGTCTCTTCTGGGCCTGATATATTCTAAAAAGTCTGAATGACCGTGTTTCTGATATGTTTCCCATATCTGTTTGGTATGGAATTTCCCTCTTTCTTAGTGTTAATTAAAATGCATAAATATTTCATGCCTTCAAATCTGTGAATTAAATGCATACAGGATAGTAAATAATTGGCAAAGCTGTAGATGCATGAATGTCAACTGCAGCTATGACTTTCTTGTGATAAGCTTATGCTACGTTTAGCTAAACTAAATTAGAAAAGCTGGAAGTTCTCAATTCTAGGAAGAAATCCAGTCAAACCTATTCATGTCCATATAATCCTTTATAAAACTCTTTCTAAAATCATCAAATGCTAATGTCAAAGTCAGCATATATTTCTGGGTGTTTTCCATACATAAAAGAATTACACCATTATAATAATATATATGAAAGCAATTGCTCAGAAATCATGCACAAGCACTATCAATATTTTGTCCCTCCAGAAATTCTCATCAGTAATGTTCTCGTACCCACCCTCAGGCAGAACCAGATATTTGTCTTAATTAAACCCATATTACCATTCAATAGACACAAAAATGGCTGGTTTCCAATTGATTAACTCTGCTTTGGGGATTATCCTACTGTTCAAAATGGTTTTTGCCCTGGGGTAACATAGATCACTTCAGTCAGCCTCTCACTACAATACTGGCTCAAAAATTCATTGATTAAACAAAATAACTGTACCTATACATGGACGATTTGGGTTATGCTCTGTAAAGTTATGGAAAAATAAAAAATCAAGGCATTTATACAGAAGTTACATTATTTCTCAAGGTTAAAACAATAGTCTCTGAATTTAATTTTATTTATGCCTGTGGGCTATTTGCATTTATGCATGGGAAGGTTTAGTATCTGTGTGGTCCTTTCCCCTCTGCCAACATTATTGACACATCTAAAATGTGTTACCATATCGTGTATTTGCATCTCCCAAAGGTTTCGGTATACTGCTCAGGAAGACAGCCTGGTTTCCCAGGGTTCAAAATCATGTGAGAAGTGTCTGTGGACATAGCTCTCTGCTGTACCTTCCACTCATGAAGGATGACAACAACTGTGATGGTGGAAAATTGAGCTAGCATGTTTGTTCTCCCTCTTCCTTCTTCCTTGAACTGTTATTTCAAGCCATATATAAAATGCCTGAATGGAATGTAAGGATTGCAAGCTAGAATAATGTATCTTCTGCCCACCAACATCTGTAGAGCAATTTCCTAGGTCAGAGATGGGGCCAGATATTAAGTGGGACCTTTGCCACTTATTTATACACTCCACAGTACATTGTCATCCACCTGGGAAAATGTGAGTGTTATTTTTATATGTGGGAAATATAGTTTTAAGGTCACTTTGATGACCCCAGTTAAAAGAGAACATATATAGATGGTAACATTTGCTTTAGAAAGGGTTGGGGGACCTCTTTTAGCTTGAGGACTGTAAACAATTTTGGAGAAGCTCTTGCTGGCTCCACTCCAGTAGTGAATAGGAACAATGGCAAAAGAGGTACGGGCAAAAATACAACAAAAAACAAACAAACTGACCAAACATTTACTTAAAGTTCCTACTTCCAGTAACTAAATCTCAGCAAAAGCATTCTGGCCATTAAGAATGGGAAGGAATTATGCACAAACCCATGAACTGCCAGATAATCAGTAGTCAGAGGAAATAGTATGTAGTCAAGATAATAACGTATGGCCCCTGGACTTGATGTTGCCCAGCATAGGAAGAGTAATGATTCCAGTACTAAGAAAACAGTTTCCTATAAGGACTGGTCAACATTTGGTTCATATAGTTCATTTACCAGTTCATTTACCAAAACTGGCAAATACCTTCATGTTCAGATTGGAAAGAATTTAGAATTAAGAGGAAGGAGGAGGAGATGGGAGAAACTGAGAATAACAGATTCTAGTCCCAGGTGTTTGAGTGCTTTGAGTCAGGATTTGACTTCCTTGTTTGGATTGCTGAATGACAATTGTCACCTTAGCCACTCTCCCACTACCAACTGAGTCTCATGGAACTGGCAGATAAGATACAATCTTCTGCATATGGCCAGTACAGATAGGAAAGGATTTTGTTTTGGATCATTTTTAATAAGAATGTAGCAACATTCATATATCTCATTATATTGAAGATGGGAGCAATGCAAGATTAAGCAATAGGATGCCAGAGAAAAAGGAACGGAAAGCTGTGTCCATCTACGAGTCCAACAGGTATCAGGGAAGCTTGTGCATCTGAAGTATCCTGACAGTGCTGGCCTAAAAGCAGTGAAACCCATCCAAGTCTGTCAGGGCACAGGAGTACTCAAGGGCATCATAGGCATTGAATGTCATTGGAAAGCAACTCCATCATACCAGATGTTAAAAAGTGCAAGAGAAAAATAGCTCTACTGGATATGTCTTCCCATCCTTGTTCTACAGAGAGCCTCTTCATGAATATTAACAAAATGGGCAGCTGACCTTGGAAAAATATTTATTTTCACTGGCAAAGCCATTGGAATGCCTTTACCTCAGTTTTTTTTTGTTTCTGTTTTTTTTAAGGAAGATTGCCAGAAGTTAATTAGCATTGTGAAGTAATCAGGACTGACAGCTCAACCACAGTATACTTGTTTTTCATAGTACCAGGAGACATATTCCTGCAGAAAACAGGGTCTGGCTTCCTCTTTCGTGGCAGATAGGGAAATCATCTTGGAAAAATGTGAAATATCTATGGCTGCAGATTTTGGAATCGTCTTCTAGCAAGTGCAGAGCCATGCAGCGGTGGGACTTTGGGTTTTGTTCTAATTTCAGGAGCACGAGCACATGCATGTTTGTCCATCCATATCCATTCTCATCACTGCTCAATTTTAGCATACGGTGTCTGTCCAAGTCCATGTCCAATATCTTGCAGTAATAGCCATGCTGCCTGGAAGCAGATTAGATAGACAAGCCTGGAACTGGTTTCTCTCATTACTTTACTCTGCTGCTGATTAACATCAAGCAGTATCATCTTGTTCTTGAACTCAAAGGCACCACCTTTGCAATGTGGAGGCTTTACATATCCTCTTGTAAAGTAGAGGCTAAGGATGTAAGCAAGACTGATGTGTATTTGGTGTGGTTTGCATTTGATAAATGGAGTTCAGACTTATAAAAGAATCTATAACACTCCTTTGGTTAACCAAATCGATTACATGACCTGGCACTGAATTCCTAAATTTCTGAGCAGTCAGGAGAAATAGAAGCCCTACTTGTTGTTTTCCATGAATGGAAAGTATGTGTGGCATAAGGGCCACTGGGATTGTGCTGCTCCCCCTGCCCCAAACATCCTGCATGGTCCTGGTCCCAGCCCTAAGTGCTCTGCACATTAGCATCTGCATTGGCCCTCTCTCTTCAGGAGTTTGTGCAAATGCACAGGCGCACAGGACATTAAACAAATGGCCCCAGTCTGGTTACACTGTCCCCATTTCCTCACGTAGCTTCTGTGTGAGAGGAATTACTGGTAGGGCTACCCTAGATTTTAGTCTTCATCACATCACAGCCTGGGCTGGTTTGGATGATGACCAATCTCACGGGTTGTGTATACAATTTTCTAAGGGCCAATCTGTACTTGACATAGGAGGCCCATGATGTGATTCCTGGGATTAAAATATACTTTTAAAGAGTTTTAGAAAATTTTGAAACTAATAGATGCAGCAACAGTGAGTGGGTTTTTTTAATGCTCCCCCAATAAACTGCTATTAATTCTGCAGGAGAAAAGTAGATACTACACCTATATGTTCCCCTGACACTAATAGTGGCTAATAATACTTCAATTAGAAATTATTTAGATTTTCCCTGGTGCTGATAATACCATTACATTCTGAGCCTGCGCCTCCCACAAACTCAACTTTTAAAGTAAGAAAAAAAGGAGACTTTTTTTTTTAATATGACAGAAGAAGAACCCCCAGGTGGATCCAGAGGCTGGAAACTAGCTCCACAGAATGCCAGTAGTTGTCAATCCCTGATGCAGATGAAAATCTCCTATTTCAGAGAGTTTTTAAACATCTCCTGACTGAGTTCTTTTCAAGCATGAAAAAGAAGAGATATGGAGAAACTTCATGGACTTCTAACAAGGTGCTAGTTCTCTAGCTCACAGATTTGCTTGGTAGGACATAGCATGCTGGATGGGATCCAGAGTTAATATGATGACACAAGGCCAGAGTTGCCAGAAATCATCCTGAAATTATAGTAATTCATCACAACAGAAAAATCGCAGCCAGGTATCCAGACTGAGAGCGATAATTGATGTTAAAGAGGATTATTCCCAAAAAACGCAGCTGTCTCTCAGTTGCTCTTCATCTGTTCTTAAATGCAGGAGCATGGAGTCTGGCATACTGTCCCAAGACAAGATATAGGGTATTAGATACATAGAAGGGTAAAAAAAATCCTGAAGAGAACTTTGGAAGCACAGGTAACTCTAGGCTTGTTTATTCTGCATATTTCACCTATAATGCCAGATGTTGCTCTTGGTCCGGTTTCTTTAACCTCTGTCCTTCAGATTCTTTGGCCTTCACCTGGAGAATAATGATGAGTGTGAACCATGATCACATGGCCTGGATGTGGCAATAGTTATAATCCATTGCAGCTAGAAAGCACCAGCTTGGAAAAGGCTGTAGTGGGTAGCACATGGTTATTTTGGCTTACTTTGGAAGGCTAGGCTTCCTAATGGTTTCATCTTTCTGCTAAGAACATAAGAAAAGTCCCACTGGATGAGGCCATTAGGAAACTAGTTCCTAATGGTACCATCTTTCTGCTAAGAACATAAGAAAAGTCGCACTGGATGAGGCCAAGGGTCCATCTGGTCCTACATTTTGTTCACAGCTACCCACAAGCAGACCTTAAGTGCAACAGTAATGTTCCATCCATGTTCCCAGCAACTGCTGTCCACAGGCATGCTGCTGTGCTACTGGGGTACGATATACCATCAGATAAGTATTGATAACCTATTGATAACCTCCATAAGTTGGTACAGTCCCCTTTGAAAAGCAACCACATTGGTGGCCATCACGATGTTTGTGCTATGTAGCCCATAATTTAACTTTGCACTATCGAAAACAGAAACTATTCTAATAGGGATCGACAAATGTTTCATTTCCCCACACTTAAAAAAATACTTTCCATCTGCTTTATGAAGAAATGTGTGAATTTTGATCCATCTGCACTGGCCAAATTCCATAGGCACAGCTATTCCTAGCACGGAAAGGACTGGGCCTGCCACTTAGCTGTCAAAGATGAGGCGTCTGTCAGAAGAAGTGACAATCCTCATTCATCACCACAAACATGGCTGAATACACTGAAGTTCAATGCCAGCTATTTAAGAGCTAAGCGCTCAAAGCCCAGATTGACAAATATATCAGTTTTATTTTCTCCTACATTCAATTCTCTCTTTTTTCCCTTTTACATTTTGGAAAAACGTACATTTTTTTGTCAAATTCTTCTGAAAAAAATGAAATGAATTCTTACTGATTTATAACCCCTAGAATAGGAACATTCTTGCTGGCCTAATATCTTGCATTTCACAAAAGACCCAGAGAAGGATCCCCTTTTAGATTGTGTCAGAGCAATCCAAAGAAGGGTGTTTTAAGAAAACCGAGAACTCATGTAAGCTATTGCATCAACTGATTTTCAATGGAATACTGGCTCTACCACTGTCTCATTATGTCCAAGCATAGGGGTGCTTTCATTTTGACTGTGATTTTAAGTGATCAGGCTGACTCAGACCTTTCAGACTTATACATGAGTCGGGAAGCAGTTATATTTCAGTTTGTACCTCTCCAAATTTTGTGATTCATAGGAAAGGGCAAATCAAAATAAATATTCTAGAAAGAGATGTATTTAATCCTGAAATAAAATGAGTAGAAAATGCAACTTATAGGACATTATGCAGGGAAAATAAGTTTAAAATAATACAGAGTTTCATGAATTAAACATCCATAGATTGTTGTGGAAATAAGATAGAACGGAGTTATGAATGACCACATACAAAAGTGACATAGACTGGGAAAAATGTTTTATCTCTACTCAGGGGTTTTGGGAGGAACTGGAAGGATAGTCCAACTATATATTCTGATGTAGGCTAAAACAGATGCTTATATGTAATGAAGAATACATTTCCTCTGCACAGAAAACCAGCACTTTGCCTGAAACATGACATTTAATCTTTGAAGGTATTTTATTTATTTATTTGTGCACAGGTAGGTGTGTGGCCATGTGAGCTCCTTTCTATGTTTTTGTTTTTGTTGTGAGCCGCCCCGAGGCTTTGTTGCGATGGGGGCGGCATAGAAATGTTTTAAATAAATAAATATGTCACGAAGTGCTAACACCTGGCACTTGTTTCCACCTTGGGACTAGGCTACAGGCTTCAGCACTGATATTCTATCAAAAGTCCATGTATTATGTACAAGCTAATTTTCCAAAAATATTGGAGCACTAGACTGAATATTACAATCTTCATGTTCTTAAGAAAGCTTGAATGTATTTAAAGTCTTCCCCCACCAAACCTGTCTTCAAGAAAAAACAGCTGCAAGGCCCCAATTTGTTAAACGGTAACAGCCTTGCTGGATAAGACCAATGCGCTATCCAGCATTCCCCAGCCTGGTGGTCTTCAGAGGCATTTGGGCCACAACTCCCATAATGCATATCCACTGGGATATCTGGGTCGTGCAGTCCAAATGTCTGAAAGGTGCAAAGTTGGTCTATCCAAGTCCAGCACCCTGTTCACATGGTGGCAAGCCAGCTGCCCAGAGTATCCTCAAGAAGGATGGATACAAAAGTACCCCATGTACAAGCTCCTCTGCAACTGAGGTACCCAGGCATAGGTCCTCTGATAACAAAGGTAGCACATAGACAACAAGGCTAGTAGATTTTGGTAGCCTCCTGCTCCATGAATTTGCCCACTCCCCTTTTAGAGCCATCCAGGTTGTTGGCCATGACTACTTGGGGCAATGAATTCCATAATTTAACTATGCACTGTGTGAATAAGAACCTGCTTTTAAATGGATTTCTTATCCATCAGCTCCATGGATGACCTTGGGTTCTAGTATTATGGAGAATGGAGAAAAAATGAATTCAGTCTCCAATTTCTCCATCCTTACTTACCCTTTTATACACTAAACAAACCTTATAGCTGTTCCTCATAGGAGATTCCTTCCAGCCCCTTGATCATTTTACTTGCTATTCTCTGCACTTTCTCCAAGTCATTAATATCCTTTTTCAGGTGCAGTGATCAGAGCTGCCTGCAATATTTTAAGTGCTGTTACACCAAATTTTGTAGAAGGGGAGTATCATCTTGGCACTTTTGCTTTCCTAATTATGCCTAACATGGAGTTTGCTTTCTTCACAGCAGCTGCACACTAGATCAGCATTTCCACTGAGCTGTCAACCACAACCCCAAGATTCCTCAGATGCCACCAACGTATGCTTGAAGTTGGGATTTTTTGGTCTGATTCCAAGTTTCGTCCATGTATCAGTTTCCTGCCAAAGTTTCCCCCCAGCTGTTTTTGCTGCCCAAGGTTTCATCTTCTGAAGAACAGAATCTCTGCAAACAAATAGGACTGGGGGATTTAAACGTGCAACTGGCAGAGAATAATCACAAACTCATTATATAGAGGGTGCTGTGGAAGGTTTTTCTTCAGACTGAAAGTGTTCTGTTTCAGCATGGTTTTTGTTTGTTTATTTGTGTGAATAAAACATTTTTGGCCCAAAGAATAATGTTTAAGTGCTGCTAAGTCTGAATATGAATGTAAGGCAGTCGGGATCTGAAAAGAGATCAGAGCCATGGTCTTTGTGTGTGACCAACACATGGCGGTATGTTCATATGCTCCTGTGGAGTTTGGGAGTTGAACAGGTCTTTGAGATGATTCATAATGATGAATGAAAGGTGGAATTGAAACACATCACCTTTTGCTTAGTAGAAAAAATTAACATTTTTGTGCTGCACATTCAGGCAGATATATGAAACACCTCATAAGCTCCTGGTCAACCCGCAACCAGATATTCCACCAGCACCAACATTATCATTCAGGGCCACAATGAACTGAGTGCAAATTTTGAATACTCAGTATGTAAAAATGTGCTTGTGCATCTGAATGTAGCATGGACAGCAAATATTACCATTCAGCTCCCTGAGCCTATGTAGGGATCCATCAGTCTATATTGACTGATAAGAATTAGCTGAAGTTAGCCTCAAAAATGCCAACTTTAAGGTGGTATATGATATTCAGTGTTTTGTGAAAAGTGAAGATAGGAGAGTTTAATAGAAAGATGCATTCATGCAATAAATGAAGACGTTAGGAAAACCTAGCTTCCGCTGAAGTTATTATTCACCTGAGTGGTTTTCTCATCTCAGATCAATGAAGACACCCTCAGACTGAACAGCATTTAAGCATTATAGATAAAATACATGTATAAGGGTTTGCAAAGTATCCATGACCATCCTATTCAGTTCCCAGCATTCCCCAAAGACCCCCTCAGTTGCCTAACAAAGAATAAGCAATGGGCAGGCATTCGAAAAGGTCATTTGATTCACTGCATGGAGACTGCCATCTGCAGCTGTAAGAGCATGTCTTCCAAGATGCACAGATTTGGCCTCTCACACCCCGCTTGCCTGTCTATGTTTTCAAATGGGAACAGTTTATCTTCTGAATTGCACTTAATGGTCTCAACTCCTGGGCAGATAACAATAATTCAGAGAATTTATCTGGATTATCTGGCTGACCTTTCCGTCTCATTGCTGTGTAAGTCTTGCTTTCACCATGGCATAGACCTTGCTACAGAAACCATGTGGTAGCCTTCTGTCTTGATATTCTTTGCATGAGCTTTGAATTCCTGGTGCTACTGTAGTCAGAGCGTGTCTGTGTGCTTGTAGTCCTGCATGTCCATTCTCATCCATGTATTCCAGTGCAAAGCCAGGCTTATGCAGTTAATATGGTCCCTGCTGCTAACTTGGTTGTAGCTGAATAGCTCAGGGCAGTTGGCACAACAGAATTACAAAGTGAAACCTGAATTAATGTACCAACTTGGCTCCATTGCATCAACAAAATAAGCCTTTTTCTTAGCTAGGTTACACAGTCCATACGTATCCAGTCAAGCTGGAAGAACATAATGTGGTATTGAACAAAATCTAAACTATCTGGGACATAATCCTTTGTGTGTTTTGATAGAAAAAAGTGCTGAATCTTCCAGCACTTCCCAGCTGGTTGGAAAATGCTGGAGATTGTAGAAAGTTTTTCTGTCTAAACATCTTTAATAACCCGGCATGAAAGTATGTTGGGTTTCTGAAAATATATTTTCCTAGTCAAGGGAACTATTATTATTATCCACAGTGAAAACAATATTTTTGAAATGCTTTTAAGCAACACAGGAAAATATATTAGTGTGGATCCCAGAAGAGCTGTGTGTGGTCAAATGGATGGATAGGAAACATTTTAATTGTTCATATAAATACATACATATGGAGCAGACATTAATGGCCTAGCAGAAGCCATAAAGCAGTCTGAAAGTTAATTATCTGAAGTGTGTGGTTATATAAGAGCTCTGAAGTGCATTTTTAAAACAACCACCCTGTGACTGGCACATCATAGTCCAGCTGCTCTTGTTCTATAAAATCCTTTTTCTCCCTCTCCTGTGAATGAGCCTCCACTTTCAGCGAGCACCCGTGTTTCAAAGAGATTCAATATGCTGTTAATAAGTTTGATCTGATATAAGCTAATGGATAGTGGGGATAATAGATGATGAGCACAAGCATTTTTTTCTACTGCTAATAGCTATATTTATATTTATGTTCACTTGAAATCTCAAGCAGGTTCATCAAAAACTCTGCAGGAGAAAAAGCAGAGAGAGTCACACTAATAGGGAGTAAATGCAAAGAGGGGACCTACAGTTACAGGAACTGAAACAGAATGAATTGGGTGTGGGCACTGTATGTGGAGAAAAGGGAATGTCAGGTTTGGGTTTTTAATAAGGTTTCATAGTTTCTGCAGCTACTTTCATGAGGATTTCTTCTATTCTCACTTAAGAACTTCCGGGAGCATCATTTTCTCCAAGGCTCAGCCGAACTGGGAAGATTGCTTCAAAGATATACCCGGGTCTTGCTGCCTTGTTTGAAGTCTGTAGATCTGTCCCATCATGGTGCTGTGCCTTACCTCACCCACTCAGATGAGCTGGAACTTCTGAGAAGAAGGGAAATAACTTTTTTAATATATATTAAAATTTGCAATTGTTTCTAGGTCACCTTTAAGAGTAGAACTCTTACCCGGTGCGGTGCAAGTTAAAAACCATATAGAACAGGTGCAGTAAAAATAAGGGTCCCATAAAAATAATAAAAAGCAGTGATGGCTTTTTTAAAAAAATCAATGAAAATAGATATTACCATTAAAAATGAGTGACCAAAGACACAACTTTTGCCCCCTTGTTTCCTAGGCTTGATGTGATGAGAAGAAAACCTAAACATATATGCTGTGTTTTCCTGAAAGTGGAGCTACATACATCAATCCATGTCTGTTTATAACCAAATGATCCCTTAGCAAAGTCACCTCGTTCATTTCTGTGGTATTCCTGAAGGATTATTTCCTAGAGATTGGGAGGGAGTGACTTTCCACCTTAGCTACCACTACCTCCCAACTCAAAGTCATCACTCAGCTCTTTTAAAGTCTGTGCACTCTAGAATTTGAGGTAGGGTTGTATAAAATAGGTGACTCCTAACAGCACTTCAAGGAAAGCTTCCATTACATATCGTAAGCAGCTGCACTGAATTTAGGGCGGTGCCTTGAATTTCAGACTATGACCTCGCATAAGGTGTTGTATATTGGTATTTCAGTCTTACTTTTGTCCATGCATATTTCTACACATCTCCATACCTCTGAGCAGTGACAGGTGTGGTGCTTACTTAATACATCTTGCTTCAGACAAAGGTTTGATTTCATACAAGCACACGAGTGGAGTTCTAGCTTTGGAGTTTCTTCCCCTTCAGGTCCACACACTTCAAACCCACCTATATGTTTCTGACTGAACAGGTTAAAATAATAATGACAAAAACAGAATGGCACCACAAACATGGAAACCAAGGAAGAAACTAGGCATTTCTTAAAATGGTAGAACCAGTGTATTTTGGAAGCCCTTCCTCAAATGTACTTTACATAATTCTTTGGCCACTTTGAGGCATTTTATCCTAATTTTCTTAAAGAGTATATTCAGGTGGTCTCCTTCCTGTTAGTAATGTAGGAGGCAGCTGTTCCTGGCATGTTTTTCAAGGCCAGGGAGACTCTATATGATCCTTGACCCCAGGACACAGTGTTGGGAGGGAAGGGTTAGCCGACTGGAGGGGCTCTGGGAGCCAAGGTACATGTCCAGACTGGTCCACCCAGAGGGGTGGGATCCAGGGGTACTCAAAAGGCGGGCTTTTAGAGTAGTTTCTAGTGTGAGTTCAACAAAGCACTCTGTGCATGCTCAGAGACCTTTTCTTTGCTGAAACTGCATTGCTGGACATACACAGGATAAGAAAAGGGCTTTTGCCAAAGAGCTGTCTGTTGTTTTGAAAGGATGAAGGGTGAGCCTAGCTCCTGACACTTTCCGCCCCAACAATGCCCCTGGACAAGGCTCGGTTTAGAGCATTATAGAAGATGCAAAACAGGGGCCAGGCTGCCATATAATAGTTACCTTTCCACTTGCAGCAGTGGGATAAAAACCTGTCCAAAGAAAGGAAGTGTGCTAGAATCACTGCCAATGAGAAGTCCCAGCTGTGAGCAAGAGGCTCTCCTACCCAAGAAGAAATTGGGTGAAATTGTCCCCAGTTTCTCTGTCTACACTCAGTGTGGAGAAGTTTGTGAGGCTATTTGTGTACAGCTCTAATCTGGACGTACTTTCCACAGTATTAGGGTATTACCAGGATCTTCAGCACTTATATTGGCTATAAATCATTTGTATTTCTGGTGCTTCCAGCTGACTGTTAGTGAGCAAAGTATTGGATCATAGCTCTAAGCTCCTTTAATCTACCCCCTTAATCATTTATCAATGAAGAAGCTAGTATAGGATTCCCTGTTATGTTATTCCCCCTCCACACACTTTTCAGCTACTAGAAGCAGCTGCTTTTCTTCTAACTATGGAAGAAACGTTCCAGAGGAATTATTATAGCACTTTCAAGCAAGGATTTCCATAAATTAGCACAAAATGAGTCCAATGGTTCTTTCCTGGTTCACTTTCTTTATGACTGGACATATATTTCTTGTCCTTTTTATTTTATGCCCATGTTCTGGCGAAACCTGAAGGAGATTTTGTGTCATGCAGTTGGATGAAAATGAACTAAATGGAACATGATCACAAAAAGTGGGTTTTTTCCTTCTCTTTGCATGGAATATCCTGCCCCATTCAGGAACTCAACATATGGATAAAGCAAGAAGGTGATGACAGACCAGCCAAGCTCGTCTCCCTTGATGCATTTGCCATGCTTCACATGAGCCACCATGCTGAGGAATCCATGTTCTGGCTTGTGGGAAGACCATTCCCATGATTACAGGAGTCTCTCCTCTTCACCGTGTCATCCTCCATGAGCAGAAGCTGACAGACACAACATCTGGAATGACTGAGTAGGACTGATGAGGGACAAAAGTACTGTAGAAAGCAGGCAGGTTTTCTTTTCATTGCCTCCCCCTTTTGTTTCTAGGTAGGGATGGGCAAATCAGCAAAACCTGAACTTGCAGGAGTTCTCTGAATCCCTCTTTAAATTTCATTCCAACTCAAGCCCATAACAAATTGTGAGCCTTATTTTTAATTTTTGCATGCAAATCTCTATGTATTTTTTGCACATTTCCCCAAATGTATTTATTTTATTTATTTATTTATTAAAACATTTCTATGCCGCCCCATTCTCCGAAGCCTCGGGGCGGCTCACAACATAAAGTAAAATACAAAAATAACAATATAAAATAAATAACAATATAAAATAAGACACCCTGGCCAGATAAAATAAGCAAATACTGTTAACATTTAAAATGACGCTTAAATAAAAACGTCTTCACCTGGCACCGAAAAACAAATAACGACGGCGCCAGGCGGACCTCTCTGGGGAGTGCATTCCATAGATTGGGCGCCACCGCAGAGAGAGCCCTCCTCCGAGTACCTACCCTCCTAATTTCTTTCACGGAGGGTTCCCGGAGAAGGGCCTCTCCTGCAGATCTCAGGGGGCGGGCGGGCGTATATGGATGTAAGCGCTCCTTCAGGTAACCAGGACCCAAGCCGTTTAGGGCTTTATGCAAATGTTTGCATTCCTCTACCATTCATTAAAGTTTATATGTGCACATTTTTAAAAGGTAGCCATTTTCATGCACGTTTTCAGAAATATTCATGCACTTTTTTCTTTAAATGATATTGTGAGCTCAGACATTGTTTTGCATCCATGTCCATGATTGATCTGAAATGTATGCAGGTGTAAATCCTGACCAGGAATGAACTGAAATCACTTTCTCAGCCATTCCTACTGCTGAGGCTTTTGGCCAGATGACAGAGATGAAGGTACCCTATGCCAGAGCACTGGCTGCTCAGAGGTAAGAGATGCAATGGATGCCTGCTGCAGACACAGCAGCCCGTCAGGCAAGCAATGCTACTTCATTTCATTCTATAACGCTCTAAAACTTGCTCCTGCTATTCCTCCTGAACCATAAGGACCAAGCTTCTGCTGCTGCTGCTGCTGCTGCTGCTGCTGCTGCTGCTGTATCTGCCATTCCCCTTCCCTGCCAAGACCACCTGGGCTTGCTTCCATTCCTTGAAGACCACTTATTTGATATTTAGCACCATTTCTGCCTTCGTCTCCCGCCTGCCTACATGAAGAATTATTTCACCTCCCTCCACATATTCTTCATTTCTTTGCCATTCTGGGCACAACCTACTTGCAGTGCTGGTGACATCTTAGCATTCAGTTTGTGAGCTGTATCTGCTGAGAAATATTGTGTTTGGACTTAAGTGATAGGAGATGCTATGAAATCGTTGTCTGTGGACTTTTGCTTGCACAAACTAGGCATTCTGATCATATTATACTTACTGTACACTGGCTGCCTTCTTGCTCATAAAATGCTGGTGCTGACCATTAAAACCCCAGATGGCAGTGATGTGGGGCAGAACATTTTCCAAGATGAGAAATTTCCCAATGCCATTTTTCCCATGGAAAATTTATATATATCCATAGTTGTTTGTGCTGCTGTACTGCAAAAAATCATGTTACATGGGCTAAATGCAGACTATGAGCTTGTATAAGCTATTCTTCTCAAGCAAGCATTGACAACCCCCAGTATTCAGTTTCCCCTGGGAGAACCGAAAGATAAGGCATTGCAACCTTGTTTGCGATGCAGTTGGCTTCTGCCTGGGTCTGGGCCAGACTTACTCAGATGTACTATTTGCTTTCTATTGCTTGGATTCTTCAATAACAAATGGGAGGAAAACTGAAACTAAGGAAGGCAGCAAAGAGCTGAGCTGGATCAGACCACAGATCCATTGAGGACAGTATTCTGTTCACACAGTGGCCACCCAGGTGCCCGTGGGACATGAACAGGTTATGAGTGTAATCACACTCTCACTCCCATCCTTTAGTGGGACTGAATGTTTAAATAGTTGTTCTGAATCTGATTTTATGCAGCTGGAAATGGAACAAATAAACAAAGCATAGACTGGGAAAAGCTAAAGGTACAACAATTACCTGAGCAGAAGAAAATTGAACCATTGGTAGAAGAAACAGCCGCACTCTTTGCCTAGATATCTTTAAAACAGTGAGCTCTTTCAGGTGTAGTCTTTTGTTTGCTTTTTGTTCTCATTAAATATGAACTGACATGGTAAAGAGGCATATTTATTTATTTATTACAGTTTTAAACTGCCCAAGAGTCCAAGGGTTCTCTGAGTGGTTAACAGAATGCTATTGACTTTATATTTTACAAATATTCCAAATAAGGTCCCCTTACACTTTTGAACAAATTTGAATATAACATTCAAATTCTACTGCATGATTAATTTCCCCCCAAGCAAATATTTCAGTTCAAATATTTTGCAGCTACTGGGAACACTTTTGATACATTTATTCTGAACATAACATTGACCTGAATTACATTTTTAGTTCTGTTTACTAAATATGAGCTATTTTGTGTGTTTTTGAAGGAAGAATGTGTACTGGGGTATTATAAAAACTGAGTCAAACAAAACATGCTCAATTGGATGTTATTTAGAGCTTTGGAAAACTTTCCAGAAGACTTTCTGGTTCTCCTCCCCCCCCCCCCCGGAGAACCCATATCACTGCTAAAGGAAGGATTGCTACATCCCTATGCAATGGCCTGAACTTTAAGAATAGCATCCGAGGGTCCACTTTCAGGTCCACCAATCAAAACAGCTAATTGGAATGCCCTTCTCAGGGAATCCATATGACTTTCATCTTTGGTGGTCTTTAGGAAAAGCCTAGTTTTTTTTTAGCTCTGCTCAGGTTTGGGGGCAATTTTATGGTTATGGTGCTTAAGGACAGTTTTATTTGCTACTTTTCTTTTAATGTTATTAACCAGTTTTACTGCTATTTTTAAGGCTGGCATTTTAATATTGTACTACTCCCTTAAAGGCAGCCTAGAAATCCATTTGGGGGTGATGATCACCTTTCTTCATATATGGCAGCCATCCTCTGATGATGCAGCTAAAAGAGGAGCATACAGGCATGAATAATACCAATTAACACAATAGAAATTTATAGCCTGATCCTATGAGGCTGTGGAGGCATAACCACAGCACAAACAGAGCTTAGCCATAGCATGGCTAAAACTGCATCCCAAGCACTGCAAGCAGGGCCAAGTCATTTAACTATCCCCCATTTGTCAATGAAACCACTGGAGAGATCTCGGCAGCTTTGGCTCCTCCAAAGGAAGGGCCAGCAGCTGTGAAGGAGAACATGAATAGGAAAGTTTTGCAGGCTGTGTTTACTTATGCAAATTCCCTTTCATACATTACAAAGAGCAAGTAAAAGCCAGCCAACAGTGGAAGGCATTGTGGAAGTAGCTGACAGTGCTTATTTGTAATGCTGGAAGCTTCCCTTGGTTGCCGCTTAAACTTCTTGGCATAAGGAATTATTTGCAGGTCTGTCACTTAATCACTTCTGGCCTACTCATTTAATTTGGGGGTTCACATGAGGGTTCACATGGGATTTGGGTTCACAGGTTGGTTGGTATTGGGCTGCATGACCCTGACTCCAATCAAGTTAATATAATAGATCAGAAGGTAACTCAAGGTTGTATTAAGCTTATTAAGAATGTACACTGTGCATCCACATGGGACAAATATGAAGCATAAAAGCAAAGAATTCCAGAAAAGCCCCAACATTTTCTCTATTAAGCCAGCTGAACAGTCCCAAAATGTGCAAGCGCTCAAGCTCTTCATGCCTCATCAACAGGGACGTTATTATAAAAAACGGGTTGGCAGTGGGGATAGGAGACACCCCCGCAAAAAATTAAATTCCTACACAACTTTTGTTGGACTCACAATGGTTTGGTTTTAGTGTGGATTTAGCTTGGATTTAATGTGATGTAGGACAAATGCAATAGCATTAGTTAATACCTGAGGCTCCAGTGTGCTTTATAACTGGAATGTCTCATAATAAAAGTCGGCAAAATATTCTTTTTGTTTATTCCGTTGGAACATAACTTGAGTTCACCTATTTTTCTTTCCTGCACAAATAATTAGAAATAATTCCCTAGTTAAAACACTTTGGCCTCCTCAAACAGACTTTAGTCACACCACTGAAAGTGAGCAGAAATTCTATTTAATAATTTGATGGCAGTAAAATAACTCCAGAAGATTAACCAAATGGCTTTATTAAACAACTGCTGTTGGGTGAAAATGTGTTCAATGATCTGCTAATCCCCAACTGCTTTAGAGAGCATTCATGTCCCCGAGTTCCTAGTACACAGACAGCTTTCCAGCACATCTTCAATATTTGAAATGTAGCTACAGATGTAAAAATTAAAATAAAATAAAAAGTGTAGCCGAGATACATTTAAACTTGTGGTTAAATTATTTTCACATCACAAAGCATTAACCTGTAATTAATCACCGATCCCTTGAACTATTTGGTACGTACATCACTTTAAAGCTATACTGTTTGCAACTTTTAGTAAAGGGGTGGGGAGGGGACACTAAAAACCCTAACTGTTTATGGCAGCTATTCTTACCCAGTATGTGACTCAAGCAAGGCAATCAGATTCCATTCAATTTTCATGCATAAGGCTGCAATCTGGCTATGCATAATTACTACCAGATAAATCCCATTGAACACAATAGGTCTTCTAGCTGAATACACATTCATTGGCTTGCATGCAATCCCAGAAAGTACTGTATGTTTTCTGTGTTTTATATTTATCTGTGAGTATTTTTATATTTATCTTTTGGAGTTACTCAGGGACAAACAAAATATTTCTTTATTTGCTTGAGTAGGACTTTGGTATGGGAATGTTTTCAGTTTACTCCCTTCAATTTTACCCCCAAATTCCACCAGTGAATGGGTGGTGGTGGATTTTTTTTCTTTAATTCTTCCCTGGAATAAAGGGATAGGACTTTTCCTTCTTTTAACACTGCCTCCACCCAGTGGGATGGTGAATTTTCAGGTGAAAATGGGAGGGTATAAACTTGAAACTCCTCTCTCAAACACACAAAACACAGGAAGCCACCCTGTATGGTATCAAGACTGGCAACATTGACTGGAAGGAACTTGCCAAGGGTTTCAGGCAGGATCATTTCTTACCCAGCCTGGAATTGAACCTGGGTAGGGTTGGGACAAATGCTTCCAGAACTAATCCCTTTAGTATCCATGGACTTTCCCTCATGCTTGGCTAAAGCAAGAGCAAGGTTGCAAATATTTGTGCAGCTGACCGGCTTCCCCATCAGCTACAGGAGGTGGAAGAGGAATACTTCTAGCAGTCTTGCCAGGTCCCATTCCCAGTGAACAACCTTCCCAGTTCAGCCAAGGGCAGCAGCACTGGGTACAGAAGAGAGCTGCTGCTTTCGCATTATGCGGGGCTCAATTTCTGGCAAGTGCCCCATAAACAGTGGGAGTGCTTACTAGGAACTTGGATTCTCAGCCACTGCAAGCCCAGGGAATCCAATGGATTTCTACCCCAAATGGATTCCTCACATACCCTTAACCATGGATGCTTTCTGCATGCAAAGGAGCAGGTTTACCATTGAGCTACACCTCTCCCAGGGCCGTGGTCACGCTTCAAATGCATACATGAAAATCAGTACTCCAATTATACATAGCACAGCTATGAAAGGACACTGAGTCGAGTCCTTAATATATCTGAGTAGAAAATGCAGTGAAAATGGAAATGCAATGGAAATAAATTAAGAGAAGGTCAAGTACAATAAGAATATGGGGAAGACAGAGAATTGGAAAATGAACCACTGAGTACTGAACATACAAAATGTACAAGTGCAATGGTGAAGTACCTATTATCAGGATGCATGGTAGTAAGTAGGACTTTTAATGACACTCAACAAATAAGAGATATTAGGTTCTTAGACTAGCAATTTAATTATGTTTGGACCTGAAATAGTTTATGTTTTCTCAGACAGCTTCAGGAAGAAAGTATTCAGCACTCTTTTGTGCAATAGCAGGTTTCTTTCTGCTTTCTTTATTTCCAAGGTGTTCTGGAGCATGGTCTTTCCCAGTTCTGTATAAATCCCCACATATATCTCCTCATTTTTCCAATCCTACGTATCTCACTCACAATTGGCAACTAGGGATGTGCCCAATCTTTCCCAACTAAGAGCCTTCCACACCACCAACAGTTCTCTAGATCCCAGCATAATTGGCTTCCTTGTGTAACTAAGCAGCCTGGAGATGATTGTGATGGTGCATAGATATGGAATATAGAATGGCCAGCTGTATTTTTGCATGTGTGCAAAGCCACACAGAAAGGGGAAACTGATGCTTTTTTGCCTTTTGCAATTACATTTATCCAAGATCCATGCCAATTTTTGTATGAAAACAAGGAAAATGAACCATCGAAACCATTCAGGCTTTGCATATTAATAACAAGGAATTATGAGTGATGAGCTCTGCAAACAATCAGGAGACAATTGGGAAGGTAGCAAGCTGAAATGTTTTATCCACACTTCAGTAAATATAGATATTTCTGCAAACCTTCAAGAGCTATTCATTGTTAGAACAATAATTTGTATCTACTTGCTCTTAGAGGCCAGTGCCCCAAACCTCTTATCCTACAGAAGTACCACCAAAGACTGATGTAAGTAATTTTTAGATTTCCAACTTGGAAATTTGTACCATTCTGATTCACATATTTAGGGCATGTTCCGTGTATTTATAGAATTTTTCATTATTTTTACTGTATCCCCTGACACATATTTTCAGGTTCCAATTACAGTTAAAAACCTAAAAGCTACCTTTGAAGAAGATGAGATTAAGGAGTGAGAATGGTTTCTGAAGCCTAATAGATTGCAACAGCAAGTTTCGGTATCAAGGGAAATCGTAGCTGAAGGCTACCACTTACGGTTCACCATGCAAATCCCCTTTGGGAATAGTTTAGTAGTGTGATAACATTTTAAGAGTCTATAGCTGTTGGTTTCTTTAAATCATAATAATGCTTTTCAAGCAAAATATATTTTGCAAGTTCAATGCAGTGTCATATATGTCTGTCATTCACTTTAAAGTCTCTCACATTCTATTCAGTTGCCAGCAACTTTGCTTTGCCTAAAGAAAATCTAGAAAGTCTTTTGAAAATATCCCTCATCATTTTGTCAAAGTAGGCTGGATTCACACCTGTCTTTTTTTTCTTAATGTAATGATCACAAGATTGCTCTTTATACCGAGACTGAATGTCTGCTCCATGCTAGTTGTCACAAACTAAACACTTGGTAAAGCGTGCATGCTGGAGCTATGCGTGTTGGCTTTCCCTGCTCTCCTGTAAGGGGATCAGGACCATAGTGCTCCAGGAAGTTAAACCATCATTCCATCCATGTTCCTCCTCCCCATTCTCTCAAGGGAATAAAAAAAAGAAAGGAAAGGATCTCATATTAAATCCAGATTTTAATATGTATTGTCTTATGTGCTTATTTATTCTGTTGGAAGCCGTCCTGAGGCTCATGCAAATGGGACGGCTTCCAAAAACTCCAAATAAATAAATAAAATCTCAAAGGAAAAAAATGGGTGGGACAAAAAGGTTTAAACTAACTTCTGAAGCACCATGGTCCCAATCTGAATCAGGACATGCCATTCACAGGACAGGTTTGTGGCTATTTATTTATTTAGTATGACGATGGTACAATTAGCCAGGAAGTCTACAGAGCTAACGCAAAGTAGATTGGCAGCCTGAGATTGCCAGCTCTTTTGTTCACGCTGGTGAGCTATTCATGGTGCACCAAAGGGGGTGGGCCAGTTTTGCACACACGAAGCAGATAGCGCTGGGAGGTCTACAGGAGAGTCGGTGTCCTCCAGGCTCTCTCCGATGCCATTGCTGATACCGCTGCTGCAGGTTCGATGCTAAAGGTCTGACACGACACAGGTCCACACACTTTCCGCTCAGATCACTAGCTTCTCCGCCAAGGTGCATACCCATTTGTCTGCTCACGCTTTTACACTTTCGAGCCACTGGGTGAGTAGGAGCTGGGACAGGCAGCAGGTGCTTACCCTGCCCCATGAATTCAAACTGCTGGCTTTCTGATCGGCAAGTTCAGTGGCTCTGCAGCTTAACCTGCAATGCCACCTTGTGTCCCGGTTTGTGGTTGTAGTTATGCTTATAGTTGCATTCATATTCTTTGTTTTTTCTTCTTGTGAAGAACCCAAAGTGACTTACATGACTACATTTTAGCTTTCCAACAATGACCCTCGGCGGAAGGTTGGGCTTGGAGCAAGTGACTGGCCCAAAGTTTCCCATTGAGCTTCATGGCTGAACGAAAGCTAGAACCTGGATCGTTCAGGTTTCCAGTGCCACACTATACTGGTAGAGAAGGTCGGCATGTATCACTTCATTCTATGTGCTTTACTGAATTTTTATGTAATGATGACAACCAGAAGTCACTTTATGCTTCAGCCATGATCTCCTAGCAATGCTCCAGCTGTGCTCCATTCAGTATTTGCAAGGTTAACTATGACTGTCTATCGACCATGTATCTGTCCCTACAATTTGTATAAGATATAATTGGAACCAGGCCCTTCGTGCATAGATGCCTCCCTGTTTGCATTACTAAGGATAAACATCAGTTATGATTACATGTAATAGAAAAAAGCGGTAACTGGCCCTTAAAATCCATGCCAGTTTTTTGGTGTTATTTGCCATGAAAAAGATGGTCTTCCCACCACAATGTGTGTGTTGGGTTTTAAGCAAGGCTGGGAAACCTGCAGTCCTAAGGGATTCAAGCAATCATTCAGACCTTTAGCAAGACTCATCAGCCATTTCCCAAGCAGCCTATTGGGTGAAGATGAAGAGGAAGACATGGCAGGAAGGATGGGACTGGAGAAGGAGAAGGGTGGTCCCAATTGGATTTGGATTCATCTACTGCTGCACTGGCTCTGCTCACTGCTGTTCTGTAGGTTCTGCCAGAGAGCCCTGATGGAATGTAGTCTGTAGTCTTTAGAGGTGAATGGTAATTCATCCTTGCTTTAAGCAAACAGATCGATGTTTTGCTGATTTTTTGCTTCCAAAGTTGCTGGGACTTTGCCTGTGGAGACTTAACAAGTACTGCGCAGCTCCATACCAGTCCCTGGTGAAACCCAACAGTGACTTCCCATGGTTTTGCTTCAAAACCCTCTTTGAAATTTTCTTCCTTGCCTAGAGGGCTTGGTATGCATAACTTGGCCAAACATTAGTGCTATTTTTCAAATTTCACCCCTAAAAAAACCTGTTCAAGCCTGAGGCCCACTCCAATGTCCAAGATATTGGATAATCCATCTGTTGAGGTCACAGATGGAAAAGCTCTGAGTGACTAAATGCACTCAATCGATGCACATGCATCAATTTCCCAAAGCGAACATTTGGCTAAGCTATGGACTGAAAGAAACCCACTCATTCAAGACTCTTGTGGTCCAAAATATCTCCTATTAGTAAACCAGACTTTGTTTGATCTTTATTATAATTGCTGTTTACTTAATTCTTACAGTTATTAGTCCAGACCCAGTGCTGGCATTCAGAAAGCTATTAATCATGTTTCGCACAAATCCACCAGTAGAAGAATAATTTCAATGTAGAAGTCGTTCACTGCTAGTTATTAAATGATTGTGGAGAACTGGTTTTAAAATGTATGAGATAGTTTGGGATTCTGGACATGTATCAAATCATTTCATATATGTCTTGAAAAGGTCATCCTAAACACCTGTGGTTTGAACAATTAAAAATACATCTTTGTATACCATGACACCAACATGTATAATGAATACAACTTTGATAATTCAGGCAACATCATATATTTAATAGCCATCTCTTTGCTTCTGTCATGCTCCAGCCCTTCCATCATGTTTGGGCTAGACTTAACTTAAGGAGGATACTGATATCTGAGGCTTATCACCTTCCCTGATGTTCGTTTCCCTGGTGACATTGCTAACCTGCTGGTTTCAGAGGACAGAAAAAGGCTATCAATTCCAGGCTATCAAGGCTAAGAGTTAGCATTATACACACAGAAGTATGCTCATTTATATTTATTTATATGTATTACATTATATTATGCATTATATCTAATTTAATTATATTAACGTGAGCAAGTGCTTCAGTTACTGGCTGGCGTAGAAATGGAATAAATAAATCATAGGCGTGTCCAGCTGCAACAGGCTTCCAGTTCCATTCCTGGCATCTCTGATTAGGAGCTGTAAAATCCTGCCTAAGATTCACCACCCTCTGCCAGTGAGCTCAGACAATAATGGCCTAAATGCAACCAGGGAATGCCTGAGATATTTTCCTGCCTGAGGCAGAGAAACAAATGTCATTCGCTCCCTACTTCATGCTGTAATACCCAAGGCTGGTCAATTTACTTTGCTCCCCACAAGAACCTTTCCCGGAAGGAGGGAAGGAAGAAAGGAAATATTCTACTTTTCCTTAATACCCAAGAGCAGGACAAAAATAACAATAATCAGCTGCCTCCTCACTCTGCCTAATTCAGACTTCATTCCCCTAAAATTCCAGCACTATAGCTATGCATGCATTTTAGGGACATTGAGAAATGAACTGAGCTCCTCATAATGCTTGATGGTAATTCATATAATGAAACCAGCTTACAGGCAAAGAGGGAGAGAAAATTTGGAAGTGGAGAGTGTTCGTACAGAAACAAGGAATGATTCCTCGCCTTGTTACAAAATCTAGGTGAAAACATTCTTTAAACTTGAGAGCTGAAAGGAGGGAAGGGAGAAATCAAATAACTATGAGGCATATTGATCTTTAACATAAATACAAGCTCCCCAACAAACCCTTTGTGGCCTGTTCCCAAATATTTGCTCAGGATCCTGAATTAAGAAGGGGGTTGGACCAAACATGCTGGGAACAATCGATGGCAAAAGAAGAAGGGGATGGCAGAGGATGAGGTGGCTGGATGGAGTCACTGAAGCAGTCAGTGTGAGCTTAGGTGGACTCTGGGGGATGGTGGAGGACAGGAAGGCCTGGAGGAATGTTCTCCATGGGGCTGCGATGGGTCTGACATGACTTCTCAACTAAGACAACATAACATAACACAATGGACCAGACAGCCTTACTGGCTACTTCCAGCTCGATGATTCCATGAAAGCTTGAATGAATTATGGATTAATACCTGGTAAACTTGCTGGAATGTGCAAGCCAATCCTATGCACAGCTGTTTAAAGCAGTGCTTCCTCAGAAGTAAAGTGGGTGTGGCACAACTGGATCAGCTGAGATGTGTATTTTCAGGACAGATAACTACCAGTGTGTTACCTGGTAGTTACCTGTCTCAGTCTCAAACAAACGCAGATAGGATTGCAAATCTGGGGGCAGTGGCCATTATGGCATGAAAGAATTGAAGAAAGAATGTAAGGCCTGAAGCCAGCCAATTCCACATCCATTAGAAGTGTTGAGGTGGCTTACCACCAGGTACAAGTTTGAGCATTCAGAAAGAAGGAGCAGTTTACAACAATCCATAAAATGAGGCAATAAATACAATAAAATATCATAAAAACAGAAACATTAAACGAACAAAAATGAATGCCTCTGTAAAAACACCTGGGAAGGATAAGCCCTGGGTATCCAGATAAATCATGAAAGCCTTGGCATAAAGGGCTGTCCTAACCTGAACCAGTGTGGCGTAGTGGTTAAGAGCATGGGACTGGGACTCAGACAATCTGGGTTCTAGTCCCCGCTCAGCCATGGAGCCAACTGGGTGGCTTTGGGCCAGTCACAGACTCTCAACCCAACCTGCCTCACAGGGTTGTTGTTGTGGGGATAAGATGGAGGAGGAGAATGAAGTAAGCTGCCTTGATCCCTTTGTAGGAAAAAGGCAGGATATAAATCACAATATAAATAAATAAACCTGAGAAGATGGCAAGTGTGGTGCAAGGCAGGCACAGATGCTTCAATAGTTGAGTGGCCACTGTAGAGAAAGCCCTCCATGTTTCTCCCTGAAACTTTTTACAGGAGCTTACTTAGAAGGAAATGTTTCCTGACATGTGCCTAGTCAGTTGGATTTCTTTCCTCTCCTGCAGACAGAAACTCAGTTGGGTTGCCTCCTCCTTCCCAGGACATGCTAAAAGGAAAGATGCTGCATCGACATGTATTGTGCCATTTTGAACAGCCATAGTAAATATTGGAAGATCGTCTTCAATTCAAAATACTTGAAAAAGTCTAGCTTTATATTTCATATACAACTATTCCAAATCAGAATATTTTTACACACATATCTGGGGAATAGCTCCTATGACCACTAACATAGCAAATCAAACAGAAAATTGGTGGTATTTTGATTTGGAGTAGATGTATATGAAAAATAAAGGTGTGTTTTTGCGGGTTGGAACCTTGATTCATGATTCTCAATATTTTCCAGTGTTTTCCTATCCTATCCTATTCAGAATGACACAATGCCTTTAAATGCCTTTTAGAAATTCCTTCTCTTTCCCCTCAGGTTGGGCTGGGAGCTACCACTTTTCCTATGGGTGCTTATTCAGTGGTCAGATGTGCCATTGTTCCCACTGTGATTTGCACTGGTCGGGTTCTCAGCTTCAGTGCACCAGAGCCCAGGGGAAAGTCCCACTGCTGCAGTTCCTGAGGAGAAAAAGGGAATTCCTAATCATTGGCTTTTTCATAGGCCAGCCTGATGATCTGGCTGGCAGGGCAACAGGGAAGGGCAGTGTAGTACAGTGACAGCTGTAGCAATGCAAGTCAAGTGACTCTAGCAACTGGAAGGGTGGCAAACAGCTGTGGCAGATGGGAACCCTTTTCTCAATCTGTCCCTCCTCTCAATCAGCCACATCATGGCCTCCTTTAAAAGCAAAAGCAGGGAAATAAACCCTTGACTTTGAATTCTCAAGTTGAGTGAGGTGAGAAATGTCCACTGATGCCAGTTTCTCAGTGTCATCCATCTCAACTTCTTTCCAACATTGTTAAGGAAAAACTTTCAAATTTTCTTTAATTTCTTCTTTTAAAAAATGGATCAATGGAAAAATGGCATCTATCCCTAAATAATACCACTTTTAAAACTCAGATTGCAAACTTGCAATCCAAACAAGGAAGCTTATTCGCCTGCAGGTAAAGCCAAGCTCTTATCACTTGTTTTTTCCTGGAGCCACATTCTTTGTTTAGAATGTCTCTTTTGTTCTAAACCTTTTATTGTTTAGAATGTCACTCCCATTATAGAGGCAGTATCAATGCATGTCCCTGATCAGGGCAAACTGAAACAATCTGCCAGTATCCTGTTTCCAGTTAATGGCCAATCAGCCTTATTTTTCTGACATTTATAAAGAAACAACCCCAATGTTATTTGTTTTCTTACCTTCCTCCCCTACATTTTTGGGCAATTTTCTTAATTTTAGGGTCCCCCTAGGACTATCTGACATCAAGGTATCACACCTGAAATTAGATTTCTGTGAGTCTTAATGTAATACTCATGGCCAAGCATTACCTCTAATCTCATTGCGCTGTCTAGGGTGTACATGAGTTCTGTGCTTATCGTAAATGATATCTCCTGTGCACCACAGACAATTTTAAACTTTCCATGCTTCTGAATAAAGAAAGGAATAAAATCCAAGCTTTCTCTAGACTTTTCATCCAAAGTCTCAGAACCTGTACTTAGGTTTATTGAATGGAACATGCTTTATTACCATTTCACTTTTTAAAAATTGCCAAACTGATAGAAAATACATTTCATAAACATTCCCTGTCCTGAATCCTGTGCAAATGTGTTTTAAGGAATTAAATAAAATTAATTGCAATTTAAAGCCTTATGGGATGATTTAAGAACCCTGAATAAGCACACAAATTGACAGGACTCATATTATTTTGAGCTGGGAGACCCCAGTTCAAATCCCCATTCAGCCAGGAAGCTTAGATTTACAGTTATCAGTCACCATTTTTGCAATGGAGAAAGGAATGCATAAGCCTGAGATCCTAAGAGAATGGTCAGTCTAGAAATACATACTAATACTTACAGGTGTCTCATTTCAAACTACGGATCCTTCGGTTTCAGCGTTTAGCACCTCCAGCCTATTCAAGTCCTGTACTTCATGCAACCACATGCATGCAAATTTTGGTGCCTGAGTTCAAATATCACTATTTTTTTAGGTCTTCACTGTGGCATGCCTGGAATATGATGCCTAAATGTGAAGCCAGCACGCATGCGCAAACTTTTCCAGTGCTTTCCTCAGAATTACCACCCCACCTGTCTTCCTTATGGCTGCCACCCAGCCAGTGACTGGGAGCACCCATTTATTTTATTTTCAAGGGGTACTTGCTATGGCTGTGCATTAAATAGCCATTGCTGTGGGGTAATAATATTCTTGCAGACACCTATGTAAATGCAAATGTTTATGCAGTGATCTCAACTATTATTGAAACCATTCAGGAAATTGCTGAAGCAAGTGGCAGTTCGTAGAAAAATAAATTGCCAATAACTCCCCCTTTTCTTTTCCTTAATGTTAGTGGTTCTTTCTCACAAGACGGTGGATTTGTACTTATATGCACAAGTTGTACATTTAGGCAAAATCATATTCTGATCACACAAAACCAATTACAACTGCACTGTTTTAAAATAATGGGATAAAAAAGCATTCAAAATGGAACTATCAATAGAAAGTCTGCTGCTGAAAGCAAAAGTTCTCAGTTAAATGAACAGCCACCATCTGGAAGGGCTTTTGTTTGTTTGCAGCTTAAGCTAGGAAGAAAAAAATAGCTAATCCAGCCACCTGACAGTTTAAGGAAAATGGACTGTTGCACAGCTGCCACCTTCTGTACTCTCAGCCTTGCATGTCAGAATGGAAGGCATGGCTCCAGACCAGAAGTCAGACAGTTCAGATAACTGCCTGGACATGAGCTACCCAGTCCCCAGATAATGTGACACAGTTGGAAGTGTTTGCTTTCAAGAGGAGCCAGCATTGTTTTTCCGTACAAGTTCACTTACTTTGTATAATGACACAGCTAAGCAAATCAGCATAGTATCTTGTCCAAGACAGTGTATAAATATACCAGGGATGGGCAAATCTGTCCATTTAGATTTCTTTCACTTTCCTGTTTTTCCACTCTTAATTTATCTTTGTCTCAAAATGTGGGAATTGCTCCAATCCTGAATTTTTTTCATTTTATACTTGGATTTACTTATATCAATATGCATATATGACATGCAAGTCTCAAATCCCCCCTTTTTTTGCAAACCAAAGCTGTACTGAACAGTTATCTTGCTTTGTTCCTGCTATTGGTGTTTGTATTCACCCTCCCTTGTTTTGTTGTGTTTTGGTATAATTCCAAATAAACTGTTTTTAGCAAGCTTCAGTTCATTCAAAAAGTTGAAGATTTTTAAACAAGTTTGCATGAGAATCCATCAACATTTTGGTTTATCTTTCCCCACAATATATACATTTTTCCAAGTATTTTCCAGATATGATGCCCATTTGCTTAAGTTTACTTATTTTGTATGACACTATTTTTAAAAACCACTACTGCAGATTTGGGAAAGGGTGAATGATAGCTGCTCCATTTGAAGGATAATTTAATTGACATAATGGTTTTAAAGTCCAAAATCAGGTAAGTTTGCATAAAATGTTAATTGAGTGCGTCTCCTCCCTACCCCTGATAGAGCCTCCCAAGCAAAAACCTTATAGTGTGGGAAGCACATCTGCTGAACAATGTGTATATTCAGTTATTCTAAACCAGGGATGGGCAACTTCTAAATGTGAGTGGACTGTTAGCCCTTGCTAGCACAGCCAAGGATGACAGATGATGCAAACTGCACTCCAGTCATCAGGAAAAAAATATTCAAGGAGAAGGTACGACTGAATGCCTGCCAAGGACCAGCATTTCCACTGACATGTAAATATTCTTCTCTTAAACTTTGCAGTCTGTTTGTTCGCTTGCTGTTTGCTCTGGTCCAAGGAAAGATGGTAGCACTAAGGGGATGCAGCGGATGCATGATAAGAAAGAGACTGGGAAATGATGGCATTACAGAGGTGGGATGGGGCCACTGAAAATGTCTTTCCCAAGGGCTCCTAAAAAACTGTAGCTGGTGCTGCTAAAACTCTCAAGGAGGCCACAGGTCACCCTGTTCCAGACAATAGATGACAATGCAAAATATTAATGGAGTGGCATCGCTTTTGACCAGCCCTTATTTACCAGGGTTAAAACCATGAAAGCTGTGGATCCATTCATATGGTTTTCAAAGCCACAGTTGCAGACATGGCTCAAGGCTGCTTTACTGTTAAATCTTGATATGCTGCCTTCTAGAGAGCCCTCCTTCTGTTGGGCCTGTGCTATAGACTCACAGCCCAGTCCAATGGTGTTAGGTGCACCTAAATCCATTGAAATCATAGTACTGGGCTGAAGAGTTAATCTTAGCTGTCTGCCACACTGCAGCCTTGCCCTGTCTCTGACACATTAGTTTGGTGTGTATGGATTAACATAGGTGCTCTGTGGTTTAAAATACAGTCCACTATGAGCTGCAGTTTGTTTCTACCGGTTGTAGAGCTCAGCTGTATGAGAGTCCCTAAAGTCAATAATATTTGATTGCATATTGTAGGCCTGCTAACACCATACAACTGCGCTGTATCTCCAGAAGAAACAGGTTGCACAGTCTTTTTAAGGCTATACTGCAGGGGTGAGCAAGAAGGGAAGTTCCAGGAGCCAGTTTTGGATTTCTCTGCTGCCCTAGAAGGGAGGACTCAATGAATGAATGAATACACAAATACACACAGATGCACAAATTATTTTGCTGCAAAATTCAGCATAGCACTCACTAATGCTCAAAGGACTAAATAGAGCTTGTTGTCCAGTTGATTTTGACCATTTTATTGCAGTCATTATGGAGTACCATTTTGTTTCTGAAAGATATCTTCTGAAGGCATGGCAGTAACGCACAAGAAGGTTCTCACAGGGGCAAGATGTATGTAACTCATGCCAGCTCTACTGCTTCAGTTCCAATGGGATACACTGTGTGTCTGAAATGCCAAGTACATAAAGGCCATGTTCTAAGTAGATACAGGCACATTATGTAAGAAGGTAGAATATATTTACTACTTCCATGGTAAAGCACTATAACTGGGACCTTTAATTTAACTGTTTCCATTCTTTGTTCTGGCTGGATATTTGGCATAACTTTGGAGGAAGAAATTGCAACCCAAAGTGTGAACTTAGCAGGGAAAACACCTGGACCTCCATTTTTTATATTTGCTATACCCATAGCAAATGACAAAGTATAGCCATGCTTTTGTAATGTTAGGATTGCCAATTTTACAGATGTAAGAGCAAACTAATCTGAACATTTGTAATTGAGAAGACTGAAAGGTTTTTCTTGAGGTACAAGGTTCAGTTTGCAAAGGAGATCAATTAGAATGGTGTGGACAGATTTACTGTCATTAATAGTTTTGTTGCTCATCTTAGAAGAATAGCTGATGAAAATTGTATCACAGTATTAATTACTACCATTGATCTTCCAGGGCTTTTTGTTCTAGTTAACTGTGGCATAATGTTAGCAGAATTTATGCTTGTTAAACCCCATTCTCCCTCTTTGTCTATGACTTATTTACATGAAGTATTGTGAGTACATTGACCTGCAATTACGTCTCAGCACTATAATGTATTTTTAGTTAGTAAATGAACAGAGAGTAGGTAGCTAAAGCACAGTATGCTGGCAGGTACAACAATGCAATAAGATATAATGAAGAACAATATTGCAAAGCATTAAAAGCCTTTCTTTGTTCTGGTTTCGTTTTGGTTTGTTTTTTTCCCAGGTAAATCAGCCAACTTAAATTGAATCCTTGCCAGTGAGAGAGACAGATATCTTTCAATGGAACTGCATTTTTATGAGCCAAAAGTGTAAGTTGTTTCAGGGGGGGTTTCAGAAATAACTTCAAGAAGCTGAAGGATACATCTCATTTAAAGTCCACAAGAGAAAATGTGACCTGAAGAAGAAATGCAAAATGAAAGGGAAGGATGGCAGCCTAAGATCAACAGACAAATGGTCAAGGAGCACCTTGAAGAGCTAGATGCATTCAAATCCCTGGGACCTGATGGGATCCATCCTAGAATATTAAAGGAATTGGTGAAAGAACTCACCAGGGAGCCAAAGTAGATGATACAGGATTGGAGTATGGGTGCCAGGCTAGGCTCTGCCTTTCCAAAAGTTAGCAAAAGTTGGAACCAGTTACTTTCCAAAGGTGGTCACCCACTAACGGGGTGACAGAAGGAATGGAAATATTTCCATTAAGTTCAGTTCCTTTCTAAAAAGAAGAGATGTCAAAATCTTCATTAAAATGATGCTCTCCAGTTATTAGAGACTTGTTTTCCTTCACACTCTATTGTAAAGACCACCAACAAAAATTATAACTACTGAAAAACACAGGCCAAATACCAGTTCTGCTGATATTTACAACGTGATAGCTAGTACATGTGCTGTAAAATGAGTCCCTTCTACATCATAAAGTTGTTTTGTATACTCTGATAGAAGCTCACAAAAAGCATTTACAACTGCAATAAAAACACTTTTCCAGTTCTAAAACTCATGGAAGGTGCCAGGTGCTCAAATGCAAGATATAGGGTATGCAAAGAAACAGTCTTATGACAAAGATCAACTCTTATTCGAGCATTCATTCTGTTTTAGGAGGGGACAATTGTAGTATGCAAAGGGGGCTGGGTTTATTCATAAAACTTGCCCATTCATAGATACAGATGCATGCAAACTCCATGATTCAAAGCTTCACAAATGCAAAAAGAATAGAGAATGCAGAATCCTCCCTTCCACAGTCAGTAATGGGTTAACCCACCTTTGCACACATAGTTTTGCATTTTGTAGTTCTTTTCCCAGATGTGTATATATCAATGCATTGTGGATAGTTAAGTAGATATCAGCAAAATTATGGTAAAAATGATACCAGATATATCTTCATTCTAATTAAGCCTGATGCGAGAAGCTGAAGAAAGAATATATGTTGCACTGAATCACATGAGTAACTATCTCTACCTATTTCAGTGGAATAGATAGAACAATATATAGGGCAGGCAGCTTAAACAGAACCCACACAAATTGCATTGGACTAATTTAAATCCCAATGTTTCTGTTTTTATGAAATTGCTAGCCTTCAGAGTCCAATGCACATTTATCTGTGTTTTCTTTGAACATAGTAGGAATTGTTCTGAGTAAATATGCAGAGAGCTGCTGTTATTCATTTATAGTTTGCTCTTATGTACATCCATGGGTTACCTGATAATGGGAGATACAATGGCTCACCTCGGACAGCACCCAAAAATGGCATCACAGACCTCATGCAAAGACCGTATTATGAAACATTTTGGGGTATTTTATCTGAGGAATCTCTTTTGCATGCTTGCTTGTCTGAACTGCAAAGAGATGGGCAAGGCAAAACCTTGGCCAAGAAGGATCTATGATCAGAACCTTGTAATGTGGTAAAACTCAAGGTGCCTGTGAATATATGAAAACTTGGACTCCCTCTGAGCAACATTAATGCTGATCTCATTAAAGTGCTTTCCCACAGAACAAACATTTGCAGTATTGCAATAATTGTGGCCTCAATTATTTTCATTACATTGAAGGTGTTTTGCATAAACTGTTTTATTCATGGTATTACAAATTATTGCACATCAGTAACAAAGACTAGGTTGTTTAATTTCCTTTTTCCCATTCATCTGTGACTGATTACTAAAAGCGCATTGCATGATCATGCAGATGAATTTTGTCAATTTTTCCATCATTTTGCCTTCCAATCCTATATGCAAATTATATTTCAGGGAAATGATTATTAACTAATAATGCACAATTTCCTTCTAGATAACTCAAATAACAACAGAAGTGACAATTTTCTTCTGCTTCTAAAACTGCTTGGCTGTAAACAAGTGAGTGGTAGAGAACGAAAAGGAGACGGGGATATTGCAATTCGGTTGTTTCGGTTGTTTCACTCAAGGTGGCAGCTGATAACAGGAACCTGCTTTCTAAATGAATTTTTTTGAAGAGTTGAAAGAAAAGTTAAAGCAACCACCACCACAACAACAAAGCTATAAAAGGAACCGTATATATTCTCTCTTGGCAATACATGCCAAATCGCCAGGGTACATACCAGATAGCAAGAGCCAAACCACTATTGATTTCAGAAAGGGACAAAGTAGAAAGAAACTCAATACCATTACAGAACAGGGTTAGTGAAGCTGTTATTCAATACAATAAAAGGTGATAGCCCTTGAAAGGCTTTAATCCCAAATAAATTTGTTGACAGCTGGAAAGCATAGCTTGATTCCTATTAAAGGTTTGGTTCTTCCCTGCCTATTCCACTAATAAGGTACACCAGTTGGGTCTTTTAAATGTGTCCTATTGGCATTATTGAAGTTTCTCTTTGCTTCATTTATAGCTCTCATGCCTTCCTTGGCCTTCCTTTCAAACTAGTCATTGATTTGAAAGGGATTTTCTGCTTGTTAGGGCCCAGTGGATGCAATCAGTACTGCCATTAGTCATTCTCAAAGTAGCCATGACCTGCTTCTTTCTCCTTTCTTTGTTTGTTTCCTTTGATTTTCTAATTTCCCTTTGTTTCTGTTTTCTGGAATATTTTCACTATGCTACACAAGCTCATATGTATCTGATTTGGCTGTTCTAATAGTAACTAATAGCTTGACTGTGTTTCTTTCCCTTTGATGGCATGGCTTGTAATGTTCCACGGCTGGGCATTTCAGTGGCCTCCAGATGATGCTTCTTTTGCAGATAATGCCCATTTTCAAGGTCGTTATCATCTGTTATAAAACCATGGAGCTATTCATCTGCACATCTTGGGAAAAATAAGTAAAAGGGAGTACATACGCAATTATTAACATTTTTGCTTTCATACCAATTTGTTGAGAAAAGCTGTGTTCTTAAATTTTTAGGGAAAAATCCTTCAAGGACAATTCTTTATTAGATTCTTCACTAAAAAGCTGTCGCCTTCTCCTTCTCCTCAAAAATGGATTCAGAACAAGTTGCTGTTTAAACACTCTTACAGTTGTTGAAAGTCTGTTCAATGAATTTATAAAGATCTTTCCTCAAGTTCACAATTTAAATATGTTCTGTGACACAGTGAGGTCTATAGAGCTGCCAGTGCTTCCCAGGGGTCTTCTCCTGTTGCTAGACTGCTTCCATTTTCTTTTAGCACCTTCCTTTTGTCTGTCCATAGTAGGAAATATCTAGCCGTTTAAGGCAATGATGTTTGCACCTTTCCTTCCCCTGAAAGGTAGTCAGGAGTGGCTCAAAGTAATATCCTCTGCACCCAAATGAAGCAGCACATTTGAGCTTAAGGTTCTCAGTGTTGTAGGAGAAGTTTTCCAAGCTCTAAGAATAAGAATCACCTGTGCAAAAGGTGGGTGGCCAAGAATCGGTTGGCAGACAACTGAAAGGGCACGTGACTAGGAAAGAGGCACGGTCATTTGGGACCCCACAAGGCAAGACTGGAACTCCAGTGGAAAGACCTGGTATTCCAAGTGAGCCAGATGTGGCTGGCAGTCCTGAAAGTCAATCTCCCTTATTTGTGTGCTGTTCAAACTCTGTATGTGTGCTATATAACACCAGTGCACATGCAGGACACATGTTTACTGCATGAAAGTCTGGGCTGCTCCAATACTGAGGTGCTCATTGTGCTAACATTTCAGCCACAAATTGTATTTTAGTTTTAACTCAACAGTAGTGATCCTCGTTTGTTTTGGGAAACTGGCGATCCCACTATCACCTACTTTCTAACTTGTATGCCATAATACCATTGCATTTAATTCAGAGAACAGAAAGATCAATTGTATTTACTTTTGTTTCCTATTTGCCCTTTAAAAAGTACAGTTCTTCTAAAAGCCTTCTTGGGTGTACATTCAAAGTAACAAAGCCGAGGATTTTATCCTCCTTAGACTGAAGTGCCGGTTAAGCATTCCTAGCTCAACATGCAGAATACATATAGATGCAAGGTCAGCATTTTGACTTAAGGATATTTATCCTAGTTGCATTTCTGAGCAGCTTCCTACAGAGAGGTAAAAAATTGGTAGCAGATGATGCAGTCCACAAGCCACTGCTTGCAAGACAGTCCCATTGAAGATAATGGGGCAACTTCAGAAGAAATTATTTGAGACTCACAGTCTTAGGTTTGTTTGTTTTAATGCAGCAACCTATCTGCAAATGTGTTAGTGTTGCTTAAAGTGCATTTCTCAGCACAATTTCAAAACACGGTATGTTACTATCAACTGGACAGATGGAACAATTTGAGATTCAATGAGTGTTAGGTGGGGAAATTCTGCAATCCATTTTTTAAATTTTATCTTTAAACATTGCCAAAAACAGTAAAGACAGTTTTGTACAGATATTACAAAGTGTATCCAGCCAGTGCAGATCAACATGGTATTTGCTTTTTGTAATCAATTGCTTAATTAGATAAGTGAGCACTGATTGTTTGTTAATTGTGCTTTGTTGTAGCAGTTAGGGTTTGTCAAACTGGTCACTGATTTTGTCTCCAGTGCTGTGACAGCCGCTCCCATCCTTTCAGTCATGTCACGGAAAAAAGGGGAACAAGTAGATGGATGTAGAAATCCAAACTTAACTGAACATTGGTGTGTCCCTGCTTGTCCATGCAAGTTTTTTCATTAAAAAATTATACTGAAAATGCAGCTCTGCTAATAATAATCATAGAACAACACCTTTGGAAGTAGGACCAGATGAGAGACTCACACAGATCCATACAGATACAGACACCTTCAAAAACCATGCAAGAAAAATACAGTGCTGCTTGAGACAAAAATAACCTCTACCCCAGAGGGAAGACAACTGACATCATTATTTAAAAGGCTGTGAACTGTTTCTGGGTCATGTCTGTCCACTGTGCATGGCTGCCCAGAATCACCCACATAAAAAAGTGGTCCCAGTTAAGCAGACACCATTGAAATCTGGCACAATGGCTCCTATATAGTATCCCCAAAGGAAATTAAATTATGACCACACAATGTCACTGCTGATGGTGGGTGACATTCTCCCACTGGAGGAAAACCAAAACATAAACCCTATCCTACTCAACCACAAAACCAGTCTTGTTCAACTTCTACCAACATGGTGAAACTCCTGTTTTAATTATTGGATTGTTCCTCTCACATTTAATATATGCAACTTTACTGTCTGATTTGGGTAAATTTCAAAATCTGAGTAAGCCCTGCTTTAGTCTACAAGGACAATTTCTGCAATTTGGAGGACTTTTCCTGTTTAGAAAAATTTCCTTGTTCACAAAAAATGGCCAGCATGAATATGAATTGAGTGAGAAACAAACTGGAAGTCAATCTTTGTGAACTTAGGCAATGAGAATGATACAATTGTAATGGTTTCTAAATAGTTATATTTTTAAACTATTCTGCCACACTCTTACTAACTACTCTTGAACTGAGTGACTCTGCAATTTGACTGAGTGTGATAATTTAAAAATAGGAAGTAGCAGAGGTTGATCCTTTTGGGTCAACAATGATCACAGTGACGTATTAAGAGCTTTTTAGAAACTAAGCTGCACAGTCAGTTCTATGAGAATGATTTAGAATCAAATGTATTGAACGCCAAGGCCCATGGTGAATTTAAGCAATAATTTAAGAAGGGGGAAGGCGTGCACTTGGATCCAAAGGTACCTTGAGACACAATGTGCACAAGGAACTAAGGCTTGTGCAAGGGAGTCCCCTTGAAGTCTCCACTTTTCTCCATCTCCTGCAGGCCCTGAGCACCACTCCATGTTCTTTCTGAGGGTCTCTAGACCCTCAGGAATGCCTTTGGGAGTGGTGGAGAGTGTTCTATGCAAAGGAGAAAAAGCTATTTGCATAAGTAATATTCGTCTCGTGCTTCTCTGAACAAAACACATCATGAGTAGCTTTTCTCTCGTTTCCTGTGAGAAGCTTTCCTTGTGAATGCACTCCCATACCAAGGCACTGGGCAAGAGGAACTCAGTAAGAGTGAGAGAGGACATAAAAACAAAAGTTGAGCTTATTCAGGTTTTACAAATTCCACCTCGAAGTCACTCCATTTCACGTTCTGATCCTTTTTTATTCCGTTTTGCATGGAAATCTGTATGTATTATCCAGATCCACCTCGAGAGTCCTTCTGGCTTATTGGTTAATGAGGATTTTAAATTCAATTATAACTAAATAAATAATCACTGCATGTATTTTTCTAAATGTATGCATCAGTTGGAAATATTTACCATTCTACAGTGAACTCTCTCAGAACAGTGTACAATCAACGGTTTGTACAACAGTTAACAACACACTATAACAACTGATCCACAGCACCAATCATCAAATGAATAAACACCAGCATAAAAGCAGAACATCCTACTCAACAATTAAAATAACAACAGGATAAAAAGGTTTTAACCTGGCACCAAAATGTATAAAGGGGTTGGTGCCAGGTGGTTCCATAGTTGGGGTGCCACAGCCAAGAAGGCCCTTCCCCTCGTAGCCACATTCCTTGCTTCTTTTAAAGGTGGCTCATGGAGAAGGACCTCAGTAGATTATTGTAAGGTACAGGAAGGTATACATATGTTGAAATGTACATGTTCTTCTCCCATTAATCAAAGCATGAAATAACACTCCCCTACCCCCAAATATGCAATTTTTCACGTACATTTTCCCAAGGTAAACATACTTTCAAATGCATTTTTTCAATCCCATAAATCAGATTGCAAGCTTTGAAATGTACAAAATGTCATTGAGATTGTGTTTGAGACCTGGACCAGTATGACCTGGATAATTCCTGATCAGAAATGAACTGAAACAGATTCTTCATGCATTCCTATGTTGTAGAGAGTTTGCAGTAGTATCCAGGAAGAGATTAGCAAATGAGCTTCTGTGGCAATAGCTGATATGCTAGAAAGGTGAAGCAAGGGATATTGACTTAATAGAAGGGGTTACACTATCAGGAGAGAGCCAGAGTGGCTTAGAGGTTAAGCGCACGGGACTGGGTTCTGGTCCCCACTCTCCATGGAGCCAATTTGGACAAGTCACAGACTCTTAGCCCAACCTACCTCACAGGGTTGTTGTTGTGGGGATAAAATTGAGAACAGGAAGAGGAGAATGATGTCAGCTGTTCTGAGTTCAGTGTAAGAAAATTCTATTAAATAGAATTTAATAAATAATAAATCAGCTGATAAATAAATCAGCTAAGGACGGTGGTATAAATAAACCCACAGGGTGAATAATTTTGTGCATTACACAGAATGAAGTGTATATAAGCAGAGTAAAATCAGCCAGGCTTCCCATTTCAAATTCTGGTCTTCTAGTAATTAATTCTTTTCTGATAATTCAATATTTTTCTTTTCCCTCTGCCTTTTATCATCCTTAGTGCTGTCAGAGATGATGTAGGTATGCAGCAAAGAGTGACAAAGTGCTGAGAAAAGCAGTTTTGAAAGACATTAGCCAATAATTTAAAGGCATGTTCAGTTCTTTTAATATTAATGGAAATTACACATGTGCAGTGGTGGGTATAAGAGAACCACTGATGAGCCAGAATGGCCATTAAGGATTAAATCCCAGAAAGGAAATGTTACCTGTGAAAACGAGTTGCTGCAGTATTTAACCTGTGGTCCACAGATTATCTCTAGGTTTATTTCCAATTACAAATGCCTTGGGAAGCAGTCAAGGAAACTTCTGTCAAATAGAAGAACCAGGTTGCTCTGTTACATATTGTGTTTTAACCTAATGGTAGCTCTGTGTTCCTTTTGACAGACATTGGTCACACACTGGGCCAGTTCACATGTCACCATAAGCTCCACTGAAAATAAGCCTTGGCAAGTGCCTGATCATTGCCTGATCATTAACCCCTGGAACTCCTGACAGGTGATCCGTCACTCTGTACTTATTAGGTCTTCCTTCCCCCATAACTCTCCCACGAATGTGCTCATTAGTAGAGTGCTTTTTGCAGATTTTCCCCTACTTTTAGGGAGAGATGCACTTATTTAACGTTCTGCTTCTCACCTTCAGAGAGATTTGTGTACACTGAGCTTTATTTTGTAACTTGTAGGGAGATTTGTGGAAATTCAGTGAAGCAGTTTACATTTATGCAGTAGTTATGGGAAGTGAGAAAAATAGCATTAAATTTGTGCAAATCTCTCCAATGGTGGAGAAAGAAAAGGTCTCTCTCTCTCTCAGGAGCTTTTTAAGTGGAGGAGCAAATTGATAACTGCCATTTTTTACAGATGTATCAGAGAATGGGTAGATGGCAAGAAAATGGGAGGCAGCCCTAGCTAAATTGTGAGGGCTGCTTCAATTTTGTCACTCACTCTTGTTAGGTATTTGTGTAGCCTTTTCAGGCAAATCAGCCACTCTGTCAGGGTCATACATCATGACAAGCTTCTCTGAAAACAAGCCATCCTGAGCAAGCAATCAACAAGTCATGGTTTCCAGGGGCTGACAAGCCACATTGAGAAAACCTTGGAAGGGTGTACAGTAGACAGGCTGACTTGAAACTAACAAGGGCTGCGCCCTCATGCCAACCAGGTCATACTAAATACACTGGTAATTTAAACAGATAATGGCACTGAACTTCCTTTCTCCTATGAAAGGAAGAAATTATGTTGTTATAACTGTAGCAGCTCTCTCAAGACATCTAGCAGCACACTTTCCTTGTTCTGCTACTTGAGATGCCTGAGCTTGAATCTGAGTCCTTACACATGTGTAAGAGGTACAAACTGTCTCTCAGTAATTTAAAATGTTCCATTGTGCTCGGAAAATTGTTTGCAAGAACATGTATCAAGTGCATTGAAATGCATGTGCAAGGACAAAATGTGCACAAATATAATGAGGAAACTTTCATGCAAAAAAATTAACAAAATTTGCAAATTAAACCTAAGACTAGAAACATGAAAAATGGCCCTTAAAGCTTGTGTGAAATATGGCAGCCAGACTGAGCTGGAGAACATGGAGAGGGGGACACAGGTGGCCTCTGCGCTGGTCTGTGATGGGCAGGAAGTGGCAGGAAGGCAGTCAAAGGAGTTCCTCTCCACTTATGAATCTACATACATACATACATACATATATATATATATATATATATAAATCATTATTCTAGTCTCTCCTCCAAGTGTCTCTTTTGACAAACATTTGTAGGGTAGCAATAAGGAAAAAGGGCCTTTTTGGCTGTAGGCTCCTGAGAGTGGAATTCTGTCTCATAAGGTCTTCCTGGAATCAATATTGTTTTTATTCTCTGCTCTCTTTGCTGGTGCCAGGTTAAGACTCTCTCCCTATACATTCAACAGCACGTGATAAGCTATTAACCAGTGCTGGGATTTTGGTGGATTGCCTTTAATTATTTTGTATTTGATTTTTAATGTTTTGGATTATGTTTTAGATTATATCTTTACAATTTTGATCTTTTATAAGCCACCTAGAGAATTTTGACCATGGGGTGATGTGGAAATAATAATAATAGTGATAAGGGTGCAGTGAGAAACTGAAAGTGATAAAATCGGGACTCACCATTTTTTTCCAAGGGAGGAGAACTTCTCTAATCATTATTTGCTTTTTGGCGCCAGGCTAAGACCTTTTTATTTAAAACTTATTTTAATTGTTAAATTATTGAATTAATTAGCATTTTAAAATTTTTAGCCAAGAATGCACTGGGGGTTTTTAAATGATTTTTTAAATTGTTATATTATCATTATTTATGTATGTATTTATGTATTCTTTGTGAGCCGCCCCGAGGCTTTGTTGCGATGGGGGCGGCATAGAAATGTTTTAAATAAATAAATAAATAAATAAATAATCATCTTTAGGGAATGGGTCTCACCATTAGCAGCATTCCAGTCAGTTTATGTGTGTTTGTATGAGGATAGGGGAAGAATGGCAGCCACCTGATAAAGATGGTGAATTATTTGAAGAAAATTCTGCAACACATTGTTCTTTTTCTAGGGAAACTGAGATAAAGAAATGTCTTTTTAAAAAATCATCTCAGACATTGTGGTTCAGCTGCAATGCAAAGCAGGGCTGAACGCTTACCAGGGCCTTCCACTAGGATGCCTTCAAGGTGAACATGCACAATGGTTGTCAGCATCTTCTCTGATGTGACTGGAGAAACTCTTCCTCTGCCGCTTCAGGTAAGCCACTCTAGGCTGGTTTCATCACTGATTCTACCCATGTACACATGCTATGAAGAACATGTTGCATCTCCTACGCAATCCTACGGCCCTTCTGTCTACCGAAGCCTAAAATATGTGAACTGACATGGATGACATTGATACTTCCTGTGTCATGGCGGTTTGAGAACATGGAGTATCAGGAAAGGAAACTACCTGGGGAATTCCCTTGATGATGAATTTGTCTGTGTCATGTGCCTCAGTTATGCATTTAGTTACAACAATGCATGTCATTTTCTGAAGAAAGCATGTCAGGATGTTGTTTTCAGCCTAGTAGTAATTGATGGAAATTGGCTTCCTCTGCTGTAGTAGAACTTCAAATGTAGTGACCGAAAGTCACACAGCAAGGATTTGTATGTTGCAGTTCTCCAAGGCAGCTACTTGAACTTTAACACTTTGTTTCTCCATGGCTCATTATGGTAATGGCACCTTAATGGCTGATAAGCCAATTGAACTCAGTTCCCCATCTCATGATGTACATTTGAGGGTATTGCAGTGCCAGATTTTAATGATGTCTGCTAATGATGTCTGCTAACATCTCTTTCCTTTTCCAGTAGTGGGATCTTCAGGATGGCAACATTTTTAATATCTAATTATGTTAGTTAAGCCTCCTCTGCCTCTCTTTTGTTAAGATAATGGAATTCTTCCATGGCTAATGATGCAAGAAGAATCTAAAGCAAATCTGTCTTGCTTATATTTTTTAGTACTTTCAACAGTTTTCGAAAAGGCTCTTTTCTGTCCTCAAACTCTTGACTTGTTGTTGTTGTGTTTTTACAGAGTTACATATGAAAGACGTGGTTGTGACCAATGTGTAAGTATAATATTGTGCTATGCTTATCCAGCTGACCCAATCTAAAAAGATTATTGCACATTTAGGTAGACATTTAAAGCTCCTCTGATAATCTGTGAAATTTCTGAGATAGAGACAGTCCTGCAATCCAAGTATTGCAATTATTTTAAGATAGCTGGAGGCTTCTCAAATGTATTGCTCAATGATTGATCAAAGAGGTTTAGATAGGCACTGGCATTAATCCTCCGGAAATTTACTCCTCATTTTAAGTTCTGTTATAAAATAAATGTAGCTGTTGTGCTGTATGGCTCTATTTGTGTTCAGTGTGATGAAAGAGTGAGGAGATTTCAAGAGTGAGAGAACATGTGTTTGCTTTGCTTCTTTATCTTAAATTATATAGAAGAGTTTTTTTCAACAGACACTGCAGCAAACAGAAACCCGTCAGAAGCTCTTACATAATGATCTGTTTGCCTATCTGCTTTGTTATAATTTACTTAGTTCAGTTTCTAACTGCTCCAATCCTCACTGAGCTATGAAGCTGAATGTATCGCCTTGGGCAATTCTCTATTTTTCAGCCTATCCAGGGTATCTTATGAAGCCAGAATACAGAGCTCCTTGAAGAAAGTCTAACTAGACATGTAACAGCTAAATGAAACTATTTTAAAGGGCTTGTTGTAGACATGCCATTACTAGGGGTTGGATTCATACTTGGTCTTCTGCAAGTGGAAGAGTTATTTGCATTTGCAGAAGGAATCAAGGTACTGCAGAGGCTCCCTGCTGTAGGAAGGAGATGGGATGGCCTTTTCCTCCATTTCTCCTTTCTCCTTGAGGCCCCCAGTAGCACCTCTCATGCTGTTCTGGATGGTTGAGGAAGCGTCATTTCAGCCTTCAGAGGAGGAGACTCAGAGGGGACCTGATAGCGCCATACAGGTATGTGAGGGGGTGCATGCAGAGGTGGGTCATGACATTTACCCCTGCAGTGGAGGGCAGGATATGTACCAATGGAGCAAAGCTCAGGGAACCAAAATTTAGGGTGAATGCCAGGAAGTACTTCCTAATGGTTGGGACTTCTAGGGTTTGGAATGGGCTTGCACAAGAGGTGGTTGAAGCCCCAACATTGAGGGTGTTTAAGGTTAGGCTGGACAAGCACATGATAGGCATGTCATGAATGGAGCCAGCTGAAGTCAGGGGTCAGACTAGATGGCCAAGGAGACCCCTTCTGACTCACTCTGTCTCTATGGTTCTGTGTTGTAGACCAGCATGGGCCAAAGGGGGATCAAGGAAAAAAAATCTTACCTTGTCCACTCCTTTCAGTGGAACATTGTTGATTCCTTGTTCTGGCAGAAGTCAGTATATTTTGCAATATTTTGACCACCTTTAAAAGCAGGTCAGATGACCATGTCAGATGACAGTTTGAACATCCCAGCATTTTTACCTTCAAGTGATTACAATATATTTTATTTCTCCCTGTTACCCAAGCAATTGTGTCAAACTGTAGTTTGAATGGGGCTCAGGATTTACTCACTCTCTGGATTCAAGCACAATCAGCAAAGAAACATGGACAATGTGCATGAAAAAGTGCAGTTTTTCTGGAAAAAAAAACTGAGGCAAACTTTGGCTGAGAGAAAGCAGAGCAGAGGCTGAGGTACTGATACAGGAATTCCTGACACATCCCTACTCCACACTGGATTCCTCACATATTGCTAACCCTTTGTAAGCTCCAATCAGTGTAGGCAACCTGCTATTCCTCAGATAGTTTGGAACTACAATTATTATAATCCCTAAGCACTGAATATGCAGGTTCGGGCTTAGGGGAGTTGTTGTTGAAAATATCTAGACAGAAACAGTTTTCTTATTCCTGCATTTCATCATGGTGCCCCAGGGTTGTTCTGTTCTGTTCGGTTCTGTTTGGTATGGTTTGATTTGGTTTGGTTTGGTTCAGTTCGGTTTGGTTCTTTCTCCCTTCCCTTCCCTTCCCTTCCCTTCCCTTCCATTCACCCCTCTTCTTCCTCTTCCTCTTCCTCTTTTTCTTCTTATTTGGATTTTCTTTTCCCCATGGATTTACTTCTAGAATTCTTAGTTTCTTCTTCCTCCTTAGTTTTCCATGATGTTTAAATTGGGAAAATTATGGTTAGATGATGGAGAATTTTCTCCAGACCATGATCATAATTACTATTTGAAATGGTCTTGGAGACAATCCCTGATTAATGCTAACTGCAAACACTGATCAGCTGCATTTGCTGGCCCTCTCCTGATGTCTCTGCATACTTTGCCACCCCATTCCCTGACATCCCTGCTAGCATAACCTTGTACACAGTTAGCACTTGCTGCACAATGAGGGAACTTGCTTTATGGGGGGCTCCATGGGCCTGTAGTAGTCTGCCCATATTTATGTGAATGTAAGCAGCCTCATAATCAGGCTAGGCCATGCTGGGGAACGAGGAGGTGCAGGCTAAGCATGGAATGGGATCAGGCTAAGCATGGACTGGGATGCAGGGAGAGGGGTCAGTGTGTGCATCTCCATGCTTTTTATTCATGTTGGTGCCTTCTTCAGGCTGGGCACTCTTCACCTGATCTGGATGTTACAGCAAAATATTAATATACAAAGAAATGGAAGAAGGTATTTTGCAACTGAAAGGGAAGGAGAGGAGGGATTCTGTACGTTATGCCTGATCCACTCCCCATGGTTTGAAGGGTTGGGAATATGGAATCATTTTTCTTGCAAACACACAAATGGTTAAACAAAGAATGCCGAATTGTTAAGTTACAGGTTTCTGTTTGCTTCACCAATAAAAGTGGTATATCCCCAATAAATGAAACATACATGGAGTATCAATTAAAATTAAATTATTTTAGAAACATTTCAAGTCTGTGTAAACTACTGACTTTTACAGCTGCTGAGCTTCATTTCCTAGGTCCATTCTTGATCCCACAGTGTTTGTCAAAAAGCATATAATTTGCTTCACTAAACAGTTGCACTGAACAAGATGCTGCCCATCTGGATGATAACATACCCAGCTGGGTTCAAAAACACTGATACCTTTGCTTTTTAAATTTTCCATTCTGTCAGAAACAACAGAAACAGAGATGTTTTGTCTCTTCTAGAATCAGAGATGATTATTAGAATGGCAAAAAAAACTTGTTTTGCTGCCCAACTATCACCATTGCTAAACATTAAAAAAAATTTAAGAGAACATTATTGTAAAATGAAATGGGTAGAAGAATACAATCCTGCTAAGTGCTGCTTATTTTAGTTCCTACTCAAATGTACAAAATAACTGCACAGTTTCAAAAAGATAATTTCTGAAGTAGCTTTAAGAAAATCCATCCACTACCTATTACAATTCAAAGACTAGCTATTCTGAAGTGTAACTATATATTGCTTATATTCTAATCAATAGTTTTTCTCCATCAAAGACTTGCATAAAAGGTGAAATTCATTAAAGATTTATACTGAAGGACATGTGGCACATGTTTGATATGTAATTATATGTATAATTAATACTTTTAACAAGATCCCGAATGCTAATATTTATGTCTTTCATAAAGTTTTCAACTGCAATGAAAACAAGCATTGATTCAGTTAAGAATAAACTATTTCCACTCGTATTTCTATTATATTTTCAGCCATAGTCTTATTTATGCAAATTCATCTGTAGTTTTAAGAGGCTGTTTGATCTCTGATTCCTACGTTTAACTGGCAAGAGATGAAACAGTTGTAAAATAGGATAAATAGTATATTAACAATTTTATTATAAAATAGCTAGGTATTGTTTGGCACGGTGATTTACCTTACTTGTGAATGTGTCTGGGTACTATAGAAGGAACTGGGGGATTTGTGGAGGTGCCTAGGAAACTTGACAATAAAACAACAGCAAAGTCTTTGAGCAAGCTGTCTACAGCTTTCAGTTTCTATGCAGCATGTTCTAATGAATATGAACAAGGTGACTATGAACTGCTAATAGCACCTGTCCAGGTGTATAGTTCAGAGAAAGATGTGGATGCTTCCATTGTACTTCAGGCACTATTTCCCCCAAAAACACATATGGAAGAGTATCACAGTGTGCCTTGGGGTGCGGTAACCCTAGAGATCAGTAGGAGTGCCAATGCCACTCCTGTACAGCAGTTAGCTTTTCAAGTTTTTTTTTATTTAAGAAGAAAGGAGGAAGAGAGTACCATGAGCTGTATCGATTCATACAAGCATAAGTTCCACTTGCTCCAGAGTTCAAAGAATTTCACCAGTACACACACACACACACACACACACACACACACACAAGCACACACAGACACTTACTTCACAGGATGGAAGCTATGAAGCTACTTTCCTTATTGCCTTTGAAGCCACTTGTGAAGCTGAAGAGGTACTTTCCATTAGGAATGTGTGAGGAATCAGGTTTGAGGGTGAGAATCCATTTGATGTCTCTGGCGCAACTCCCCAGCCCCAGCCTCTGACTCTTTGCCCAAACCCCAGTGCATAGCAAGCATACACATGGAAGTCCATCAGGAAGCAAATTCCAGTGTGTCCGTGAGCACTCCCAGTTTGAACACACTCCACCCGGTGCCTGCACACCAGGCTGAGTGTGGGAAAGAAGTCTGGTGAACACAAGAGAAATGGATTCCCAGCACATCTTTGCATCACTACTTTCCACCCTGCACTAGATTAACAACCTTGGAGAAAGGTTACTGTGTATATAATGCTGGCAGTCTTGATCTTATGGAAAGCTAATGGTGATCACAGTCAAAGATCTGCCCTGGGTTTGAGTCAAATGATTTTTCAATAAAATCAGAGAAAGGCTAAGTAGGCTAGTTACACAACTGGATTACATAATTAAATTGGAAATAATGGAAATGATGAATAAGAGACAAGGACAGGGAAGGAGGAGAGGAGAGGAGAGGAAGCACACTATTTTGACTGAACAAAAATCTTGTTGAAGAACTAAAAAGAAAGAAGGGCATGTCTAAGAAATGCAGGGAAGAACAGAACAAATAAAGCTGTGTAGACCATGCTTACATAAGAAAGGCGTCAAGCTCAGAACATTCTGTGGCAGGCAAGCAACTGAAAGGACCTTTCTAAGTAGGCCCATAGCAAGAGGTCTGCTTCTTAGTGCTGTGCCAAACTCTGTTCTCAAACATTTTCTTCTGCCTAATGAGAAGTTTACAGCTTTTGCTTTCTTTTGCCTCATTCCCAAAGTGCCCTAGAATTTTTTTTGATGGTGTCACTGAGATGATATTGTTCCTGGGAAGTGACAGACTTCAGTGTTGTGTTATCTGGGCAGGCTGCAGCCTGCTAGGAGATGGCTGTATAATGAAGGATGAGGTCCTATCAAACACCCCATCTTCTTCCCACTGAATCATGTGAAAGAGACTCTACATCTTTCTTTCCCTCTCCTTCATTTCTTCTGAGCTGAAATCCCCGGTGGTTCATATCTCTTTCACTGACCTTGCTGTAGTCTAAAAGCTAAATGGCATTTAAGAATCTATGCAGTTCTGCTTCCCGTGCTTTTATATGCATCATGAATGTGTGGTCTGGGCTGTGATTATGCATGTGTTGGTTCAATAAATATAAATTGTTTATATGCAGCTTTTCCAGAAAATATCCATGACCACCTTGATTCAGGCTGTCTTTGTGCTTTCTCAGAAATAACTTCCAAGTCACCAAGAAGGAGATGCTAACATGTGCTCCTTGCAAACCCTCATGGAACTTTAATACCTTTGAATGCTTGGAGTTGAAGCCATGACAGTTTTGACAACTTTGCTCAGAATCTGCTTTTCATTTTGCTTCTCCAAAATATATGTGTTTACTTGCCTTTCAGTGGAATTGGGATAATTGCCTCTTCCCCCAACCATTCCCTCTTCAATGAAACCATCCCATAGACCTCCAATAGACCATTAAGCTTTGTGCTTCCTTTAAAAGCATTGATTAAAATGCGCACAATTGTTTATAATTGCATAATGTGAGGTTTTTAAACATCTGGGTAGAGATAAAGGAAGGAAGAAAGCTTTTAAAAGATGAGAGAATTCAAATTTTAACCATGCAGAGGGCACGAATTAAATCATCTGACTTGGGAACAGTGATGAGGAATGAAAAGGTATTATGTAGGCAAGAATGTGACATATTGAAACACCCTTTCTCCCAACCTTTGCAATCATTCATGGCATTGGTTTATACTGTATTGTCATATCTTTTGGATAGTCATAATTGGTATTGAGAATGTTCTGCCAGAGATTCCTCAGCTGTCTCACAGGACTGCAATTCCCAGAATAATTTATAGAGAAAAATTGAGTATTTAAAGAGGTTCACATGATCCCCTCACACACATTAAAAGTGTGTGCAGTGGGGAAAGGGAGTTGCCCTCAGCCCTGCACCTGGCCATAGCTGTGTTCCCAGCTGCCACTGCCTGTTGCAACAATACTTCCTATACACTTGGACATGGTTGGGAAGGGTTCTTTAGGTGTCCTGATCTGTATGTAAGGAATTCTAGCCTGGTCAGGCTCTTCCTCATATAACACAGCTCTCTGAACTTGTCTATCTGTATAGATAGGGAGACATTTCCCACGTCATCCATACCCACAGATGGCAGGAAAGACAATGGAACTTGGGGCATGGTAGGAGCATACAATGAGGACAGGCCTAGTCCACATGGCCCTGCAAGCCCCCCAACACGTCCTTTCAACGCATGGGCAGGTAAATATCTAGAGCTACCCTTTGTGATTTCTCCATTCTTTCTTGGTCCTTCCTCTATTCCCTAGCCCTTTTAATTCTTTTTGTGTTGGGGAAGAGCACAATGGCAGGTACCAGACAATTACAACACAAGCTTTCCAAAAGAGGGCTGCAGACCTTTCTGCATCCAGGAGAAACAGGACCAAAAGAGGACATACTTTCGAAATGTCCACAACAATTCACTACAAGGCAATTGTTCAACATATGAATGGATGAAGCCCAGATTCAATGACATTGTTTGGTTGACTGAGATGTTCTACAGATACTTTTAGTTATGACTTAGAAGTTTTCTGTGGATGTTGCATTATCTGGGCTCTGGGACATTTACCCTTAATACTGTTAAAGAACAGTTATCATTAGGAATGATTAGAATGCTGCAGCAAATCTCTCTAGTGTGTTTTTTTAAAATCCAACTTCTAGTTCTGATGACGTGAAAATGCCACCTGAGCGTCAGTCCCTTGGTGTTCGGTTGGTCCCTGGAATCATTTGATGGAATTATGTTCCTATTATGTACAGTTGGAAGCACATGATTCCTTCCATTAAAGCCAGAGTGTATTTTCTGAATATATTTTACTCCCACGTATTTATAAAAGCAAATACGGTCCTTTTGGTCCAGCTTTATACACAGGTGACATAGGAAATTGCTCACCTACCAAGACTAGGAATAAGAAAATTACTAAACTCATATTTGAATTGATGTGACAATTTGAAGTGATTTTCAGCTACCCCACTCCTTGGTGCCCCCAGCCCTCTCTGCTTTGTCCTTTTCTTATATGGTGTGCATTGAAAAAAGCAATTGTCTAGCTCCACAGAGCTGTGCACTGAGACATGATATATGTATTTCAATAGCAAACTAAAGAATGTTATCATCACAGATGAGATCTGGACAAGAGATCAAGCTGTAGATTGCATGGCAATTCTAGTCTATGGGAATGTGGTCTAATCGGCTTTATCCAGTTCCAAAACCATATATAACCACGAAAGCTATAATACGATGGGCATTAGAGCTGGTGCAGAGGGTGTTCTTCATCTAGTGCAAAAACCTATGAAGCTGAAAGAAGCCCGCCAGCTGTCTACAGAAGGCTGCACTACGTTTGCTCAGTTACGTGTTATACATAGGGGCCCAGATCAGCATATTGCCCAAAATATTGTGCATTTGGAAATCGCAGAAAAGCAAAACAAAGACATAAGAAAGAGGTCCAAGTCCTTTCACAAATGTGTGTGTGATGTTACTATTACTGCGATGCTGCTAAGAACAGCGACTCATCATTACGATCTGAATGAAAGGTGGGCTGATTTAAACATGGCATTGTTAGTATTGGAATCAGTATCAGTATTAGTCTTACACTGCTCTTTTCTTATAGAGCAGATCAGAAAGAAATGCAGTACACATAAAAGCCATAGCAGAACAAGCGGGGGCAATGGCCATTTTAAAGATCGCATCGTAAAAGCAGAAATCAAGTTAGACATTAATTTAAAATGGAAGTGGAACTACAGATGGAAAGCCTGTTGAGAAACCCTCCATTCCCTGCAGCTTTGGGCTGAGGATGTGGGGAAACAGCTATGCTGGGGGATTTGCAGCAAAGGAGTGAAGTGCAGAAAAGGATCAAGCATCCCTTCCCATGCTACTGCCCAGCTTGCCAATACTGTTTCCCAAAGCTGTTCCCTTGTTGCTACTGCCATATTTGGTATGGGAGGAGAGTTCAAGGTTACCCAGAAGGTGAAATGGCGTTTCCTTTTTATTTTTCCTCTTTGTGGACACTGCCTTTTCCTTTTCCTTATTTGACTCTCATTTATTTCATTGGAATGGGAACACATAAGACCAGCTCCAGGGATGACATAGTTTTCCCCACTGCTTCCAAAACCACCACTGATGTACCCTGACACGTCCCTGAATGCCCCCTTTTGTCCTTACCAGGTAGTACACGGTTGATCAAAGGAGGGTCTTCATGGGTCAATCTCTTCTCTGCCTGTGAAAAGGTGACCCACACGAGCCTGTGGATCCTGGAAGAGCCTTCTAGGGCTCTCTTCCTGGACCCTTAAGATTGTGCCTTTAGTTATATAAAGAAGATGGGGTGCCTTTAAATTGAGCAAGTGTATATTAAAGAGAGGTCTCATGAACATTACTTTGGTCTTCCCCTGAACAGATGACAGTGAAGGAAGGGAAGGCAACGGATGTGCATGCCAGTTTTACCTCCAACGTGCCCATGTGCATGTGCCTGTCCTCACATCTTCACATGCTCGGCATGAAGGCCTGAACAGAGTTTCTGATGGTGTTTGGTTGAATATGAGAAATCAAGAAAAGAAGACTGTAAGAATGTAAGAAAAGCCATGCAGGATCAAACCCAAAGGGCATCTAGTCCAGCGGTCTGTGCACACAGTGCCCACAGGAGTGGGATGGCTGCAAGACCTCACTCTGCCCAGCTCTTCAGCAACTGGTGCATGGAGGCAGCCCACCTCTGGTACATGGGGAAGCACATAGTCTGCAAGTGCACATAGCCACCAATAGCTTCCTCCCTTATGAATGTGTCCAGTCCTTTTTTCAAGCAGCCATCACCACTTCCCATGGCAGTGAATTCCAGTTTAACCATATGGTATGTGCCTCTGCTTTTTAGTATGCTGTCTAGATTTGCTGTCCTCCCCAGGAGCAAGCGTCTTTTAATTTCTTGGCTGCAGTCACTGTCTGTAGTGATCTTGGAGCCCAGGAAAATAAAATCTGTCACTACCTCCATTTCTTCCCCATATATTTGCCAGGAAGTGATAGGACCGGATGACAGGACCGGATACCTATCTAGGGATAGGTAACCCTCGTCAGGCTTCCCAGATGAAAAAGGACTGTATGCACACCCAGCCCTGAAGCCCTTGCAACAACTTCCGGATCTTCCTGCTATTACTCCTCTGCCTGTGATGTCACTGGGGGTGGGGGTTTTGTGTGTGCACCCCCCCATACCTTTAGTCCTTACATGTTCAGGTAAGCACCAAATAAGTACCTGTTGTGCATTTTGTTTTGTGCAGGTACAGCAGAGGTAAGCACTAACAGTGGATTTAGTCAAGAGGCTGTTGTTTGCACTCTGGTTAGCGGACAGAGCCATGCAATGTTACGTATACCAACTTTGTATCCTATGCTTCTCTCCCTGTGACACCTGGTTGGTGGGAACAAGTGGGGATAAGAAGCGGGGGGTGGGGGGATGTGATTTGGCTCTTTGAATCTTTCTCGAAATGTCCTTCAATGATCTCTTCCCAGATAGCACAAGACTTACCAAAGCCAGGAATCTGTCCTGTCTTTGGAAAATACATTGGTATGCATTAAAACATCAGTGAAACTTTTCTAAGCATTCTTCTCTTCTAAGAGAAAGATATTTTCTAAAAGGAGAAAGACAGAAGTAGTTTCTGGAAAGTCTGATTTGGTGAAGAAATAGCACATGTTCTGATCCCAGTCTGCTGATATAAAGACAAATTGGCCTCTATGTTCCAGAGCCACAGACTATTACAACTGGCTCCTGGAAGAGCAAAAATCCATCTGTTTATGTTAGTATGATTCACTTGAGAAATTAGCTCCTGGTGAATTGCATCTGGCAAGCAAGATTTGGGCAGAAGGCTTGGGATTGCTTTTAACAGATTTGAACTCAGACATGCACCTTTCTAAGAAGGGCTGTGTAGCCCGATTCCTAACCTTGCAACCTTCTTTACAAAAAAAGAAAATTATAAAATGATAGACTAAAGGTAAGTTGTGTGTTTTGAAAGGTATAGTACAAAATCAGCCAATGTGTGTCAGCATACAGTTGATGAGCTTGGAAGCTGTTCGGCACAAGTCCAAACTACACAGTTGTTATTAGTTTTTTATGGGAAGAACATTCCGTAGTAACATACAGTAAGAAAACACAAGACAGTGTGTTATTATATTGCTACTTCTCCACAAAATGGAATGGAAGAATGGAAATGCTAACATGATGATTCACATCCCGATTTGCTTTTTTCTTTGTATGGCACCAGGGAGGCAGATGATTGAAAAGTTTGCAAGCATTTAAACTCCTCCATGCTGCACTCTCTCCATAAGGACACAGTGTCAGCCATTCCCCGTGATGGTAGCCGTCCTCCTGGAAATTGTAGTTTTGGCATCAGTACAGAGGGGCTTTGTGTGAGTAGTGATGCTTGTGTGTTGGGAAATCCTGGGCCAATGGGGACTCAGCACTGATGCTTAACACTCAGGGTACCACCTATATGGCTGGTATACACATTGGTGTACAAGGGATGCTGTTAGTGCAAGTGACCATTCCGTCTTCATTTCACATTAGGTTGTCTGTTTGAAACTTCCTGTTTAGACTATGATTATAACAGTAAAGTGCAATTCTGTGCACATCTATGCGGAAATGAACCACAGTGAGTTAAATTGGTCTTATTCCAGGTTGTGCCTAAATTTACCTTCAAGGCCTTATTGGTCAGAGCATTCTGAAAAGCTGCTAAAGCTACAAGGGAAATGATTGAGTCTAACAGGATAACTACAAATCGAAGTTTTGTCAACAAAGTGACACTTCCTGTGTACTCTCTGGATCTTAGCCTACTCCAAAGCAGGTGTTCACAAGTTGGAAAGTGCCAGAACAACCTGTATTAATTGACATAGTTCTCTGCAATTTATTTTGCCTGTCACACTGGAAACTAAGGAGTGATTTAGTACGTAAACTTAATTATCCTGTCAACTTTGGAGGTTGCAGCACATCATGACTACAGTGTGTTGTGAAAGCTTAGCACTACACCTCTGAGAAAGAATTTCAGTCTCAAGGGGTGTCAATCTACCACCTTTCACAAACACTGAATTCAATTTTGGGGAAAGAATTCAATTGTTAAAACACAATCCCTCTTTTCTGACAGCTGTGAACTTTCATTTCTAACTTTGCATTAACGGAGAGCCAGGAGAGGTCAGTGCTGGCAGCCAGAAGACCTCATTCTCTCCTTTGCTTTCACAACACCAGCTGTTTTACACCAAACATAACCTTCACTGGCAGCTGTTCTGCTACATGGGAGTACAATAGGCAACTGAGAGCAAGGTGTCAGGTCTCTGCTTAATAAGTTGCAGTGAAGATTAAGAAAACCTATGACTCATTCCAGGGCACACATACTCTCTCGGAAAAAGACATATGCCTTGAGAATATTAGCCAAAATTTCAACAGAAATGCTTTGTAGTGGTTCTTAATCTTAATCTTAATCCCAGCAGATGCTTCAGGTGATGCATCTATTTTGCAGTAACCTTGGATCATTTGTGGAATATTAGGGGATAATCCAGATATCTGGGCATTGTTGTAAGTTTCCCATGCTTTCCTACTGCTTCCTTTCTCTGATTTTATTTTCTGCAAAGTAACCTTTAAGGAGGGAAGGACAGCAGAGCTGCACAGCCTTTCAACTGGCAATGCCAGGAGTTATCTGTATGAAGTACTCTTCAGCTCTAGCTTGCATGCACATTAGCTTTATGATGAATGTAGAAAGTATTAGTCAGTACAACCCAATTATTTTGTGTGATTCAAGCATCAGAAATGGCAGAACCAATACTGCTGGATTTAACCATTTTATACTAAAATACAGTTAAACAGTCTTTCTTTATTTGCTAATTAGATTTTTATCCCACCCTATTAGCCACAAGGAAGCCTGGGTGGGTTACCAATAAACTATACAAAATGATAAAATAACAATATAGAATAAAACAATATTTAAATCTGAACAGCTTAAGAAGTAAATCCACACTATTATTAAAGTTCACAGAACCCAAAGTGACATGAAAGATGTAACAACAGCCAATAACCAGATATAACATTTAAAAACTATTAAAATCATTTAACAGTTAAAATACTGGACAAATAAAAAGGAGTCAAAAAGGTTTGCCTGGCACCAAATTTAAAAAAAAAATACAAAGAGGGCACCAGGCAAACCTCTCTGAGGAGCCTTCCAAAGTTGGATTGCCACAACCAAAAGGACCCTTCTTCTTGTAGCCACCGTCCTTATTTCCTTAGGAGAGGGCTCCTTCAGAAAGGTCCCTGATAATGACCTAAGGGGCCTGTGGGAAGAGGCACTCTTTTAGACACCATGGCTAAATGTTGGCTACATCCACCACCTGACCTTACAGCAGCAATGGATACACTTTAGGCTGCAAGGATCTCCTTTTTTATGCGAGAGATCTGATCTACTTTCTTTTCTTTGTACCAGGAGTGAGCCTGGTGGAAAAGACATAAACCTAGAACATCAAAGGATTCTGGGCCAAAGAATTGATTTTGACAACCAGAATTATTGAGTGGCCACAGGGTTTCCCATGAAACAACAAACAAAACACTTCTGGTTACTGTCCCACAAGCTTTCTCCATTTGTGCAGTATAGCAATTCATTAAACAATTGAAAGACAAGAATCCTTGGGGATCTACCGTAAATCAAACAGAGCTCACATTTTAAATTAATACTATACTAGGAAAAGAGAAGTGTGAGGACCCTTCCTCAGCCCAAGTTTCTTGTATGTGAATTTGCTTGAAACTACTGCATTCAGGCATAGCTGGGGCCAGAGACCAAGCGGATGAAGTGAAGTTATGAACAATACCTCTGTTATTAGATGGCTGAAAATGGATAGCTAAATGGGAAATGTACATGCTGGGTATATTTTTAAAAATGTCCCAATTTAAGTTTTCAGTGGACATCTTATTTAAGTGTGGTATGATAAACTCAGAACAAATCTTTGAAATTATATATTTTCAAAGGTCATATGTGAACTTGGGAGAAGGTATGCATAACAGCTCCTGCTGTCCCACTCCAAACACACCCTCTGATCAATTCTCAAATATAATCTAGTGGTATAATATTGACAGTGCTAATACTCTGGTAATGAAATGCAGTCTAGAAGTCTAGTATTATCTAGTCAATTCTGAAATGTTTGTAACCATAAGCATGCTGCATCTTCCTTTAATTGACTAGTATGCAGACTTTGGTCTTGCAGTGAAGATTGAAATCTGTAGTGGAGTGCACTGTCCGTACTGCAGCGTTGCCACAAGCATAAAGAGAGACAGAAAGAGAAGGAGATCCAAAATTCATAGCAATGGGCTTCCTTTGGAGAACTGAGCTAGGGAGTTTAATCAGCAGAGAGGTCTCCCAAAGAATTCTATAGAATCATTTAGACTGTTGCACAGATTCTCATAATATTATTCCTTTGTTTAAAGAAAACTCCAAAAACTATGTTGATTATATTTTCCATACTGTTTTTATGAGCAATCCAGTAACACATCTTTCGTTACAAACTCCAGGGTACCTGAATAGAACTAAGGCCAGTACAAAACATGTCTATATGAATTTCTTCCAGTGGAGCAAATGTGATGTTTTTACTTATAGCATTAATACTGTGCTTGTGAAACTAATGCAACATGTTGACTGGTAAGTTCCAACTGGTACACGCAGTTTAGTATCTGCTTTTCAAGTTCCTCTATGTCTCTTTGGAAGCCCTGGGCCACGGTTTCCAAGGTCTTTGTAGTATTGTGTGATGTTTACTTCATTTCCACATTATAATGGGTGATCAGGTTGTTGGCTTTGGCTGAATATTCTTCAAGGAACACATTTCTCTTAGGTCGTTGCTTCCCAAGATGCAATGAACACATGTTAACACACAAATAGGTAGTGTGTGTGTGTGTGTGGAGGGGGAACCCCTGATGAAAACATCTGTGCAAACAGTCCACTTTAGGAAATTTATTGGTTCAAGGACTACCTAGGGCTCATTCCTGGAATCCTTTTTCAATTTTTGAGCTAAACCCTGGAATATGCAAAGCAAAGCAACTCTGTGCTTGTGCGGTGTTCAGTTTCTTTACTGTTAAACAATATAGTGCAGTTGTTTAACAGTAAAGAAACTGAACATTTAAACTTTTAGAGCAAAAGGTTTCACTGTACATGGTACATGGAACATGAATGTCACCACAGCCAGTTGCAGTCTTGCTTCCATGCTCTTTGTCAGCTAGCATGCAATCAGAGAATGGAGTCTTCCTTTACCAGTAAGCTCACTCCAGGTTTTTCAGTCCCCACTCTTCTTTCAAGTTGCTGTGGCTGCATTTTTAATAAAAGCATAAATTCTGAGGAAGAGAAGGATGATGGCTCATTATCTTTGAGTTGCAAGAGAAGCAGCTCAGCTGAGCTTGGGAAGTCTGTGGAAGAGCATTTACGTAAGTGAAGGAAAATGCTTTCTCCAACACAGGTTTTAACCCCACACAGCTGAAGGAAGGTGGCAGCATGATTAACGCTCTCTCCACACCCAAGCTCTCTAACCCACATTTGCCTAAGATGACATGACAGTACGAATGGGCAAGCTACATTTCTAGGACCTGGAAAAATAGTCGAGGCCCCAGTGAGTAGCTAGTCATTATTTTCTAGAAATGGGCAAGAATTTCATTGACAAATCTTATTTCATCTTACTGAAATTTGCAAAGTTGTCCATGTTCAAGACAAAAGGAAATGGAAATTACAAACTATTGGAATATGGGAAATTAATAAAATGGACAGATTTATTAACCTGAGGTTCAAGTGCTTTGTTCTTAAAAGTTGGAATCCTTGTGTATTCTACCATATTAATACAGAATTTTGTTGGCAGCACGTTTATCCTTTCAGCTCTAAGAGTTATATTATTTCAGAGCATCAGCATTACATTTATAGCTCGCTTCCTTGTTTTTTGCAAGGAATCTAAGGTGGCTTACAAAGTTCACCTCTTCTCCATTTTATTCTCACATCAATGACCCTGTGATGTAGGATAGGCTGAGAAGCAGTGACTAGCCCAAGTCCCCACCTTGGCTTCATGACCAAGCAGGAACTAGAACCTGGATCTCCTGAGCCTTGGCCCAGCACCTGAACCACTGTGCCACACTGGCTTTCTGGAGAGCAAGCGGGTCCATCATAGATTTCTCTGTGCCAGAATAGCTATAGCTATTGAATTTGTCTGTTACGGAATGGTGAAAAGTTTAATTCCATTCATGGTTGATAAGAATCTACCCACATTTACAAAGTTCTTCATATTTGTATTGCACAGAATCTGAGATGTTAAACATTCAAATGTGGGGAAAGTGAAGCCAACCATGCCTACTCTTTGCCAACCTGTTAAAATCACAGTCCAACAGCACTTCCCATTCCTGGTGTTATAATAAAACTGCCTTGCCTGGCAAAGATCTGCAGAAAAGTGGATGAAAACAGCAAGTTTCAAATGCTTCAGAATATTGTATTAGTCAGTTCAGGACCTTGAGGGGAGCTCTGTGTCCCTCTCTGGATCCCTTCTGGGTGCCTCAAAAACTGCATAGGAATGGAACCCTTGCACACATTAAACTGAAGCAGTTTCCATGGTGTGTCAAGCAGGAAGATGTCTGCAAAGTTCCCACCAGTGCCATGCTTCCTATCCCTGCATCAGGGGAGAAGAACCTACCTAGGCACAGGATAGAACGGGTCACTGGGCCTGTTCGTACTGAGGATTGGGCCAACCAATACAATGTAGCAGGAAAAAGGGGCTTTGCTGATGTCCAAGGCCACCTATCTCCATTCCCTTCTTCCAGGGTAGGCTCTGGGCCTTGGAGTAGAGAAAGGGGAAGTAATAATTCATAGGAACAAAGTGAGAATGAACTACTCCTCATATTCACAACAGTCTGCTAGAAGAGCTCTGCTTATCTCAAGTCACCATCACTGACTTAGCATATTGGTTCTTTCAGATACACAACTCTCTAGTTAGCCTCCAAAAAAGATCAAATTTCTCATAGATATTTTAAAGAACAGGTTGCTTGTAGTAGGAAAGAGCGGATCTGTCTATTCCACCCTATGCGACTTTTGCTTAGGACATCCAGATGTTCTACTTCATACAGAACAGTTCTCTGTTTGAAAAGTTCTCCAATTCAATTCAGGTATCAGGATAAGGAATCATAAGAATGGAGAATAGGGATCCTGAAGCTGTGTATTCTCACCTGGGCAGCCTTCAGGTTTTCAGATCATCTGGTCACAATCTTCTCCACTAGGTCAAAAGAATTACAATTCTATTTAAATTATATCAATTATTTCTACATGAGGATTGTTGTTGTTGTTGTTAGTTGTGAAGTCGTGTCCGACCCATTGCGACCCCATGGACCACATTCCTCCAGGCCTTCCTGTCCTCCACCATCCCCCGGAGTCCAGTTAAGCTCAAGCCGACTGCTTCAGTGACTCCATCTAGCCACCTCATTCTCTGCCATCCCTTTCTTCTTTTGCCATCTATTGTTCCCAGCATTAGACTCTTCTCCAGGGAGTCCTTCCTTCTCATTAGGTAACCAAAGTATTTGAGTTTCATCTTCAGTATCTGGCCTTCTAAAGAGCAGTCAGGGTTGATCTCCTCTAGGACTGACCGGTTTGATAGCCTTGCGGTCCAAGGGACTCACAGGAGTCTCCTCCATCACCACAATTCAAAGG
>NW_025336087.1:40824068-40966530 GCF_004798865.1 Varanus komodoensis | reverse complement strand
TTTGAGTTTCATCTTCAGTATCTGGCCTTCTAAAGAGCAGTCAGGGTTGATCTCCTCTAGGACTGACCGGTTTGATAGCCTTGCGGTCCAAGGGACTCACAGGAGTCTCCTCCAGCACCACAATTCAAAGGCCTCAATCCTTTGGCACTCAGCTTTCCTTATGGTTCAGCTTTCACAGACATACATTACTACTGGGAAAACCATAGCCTTGACTATATGCACTTTTGTTGGCAGGGTGAAGTCTCTACTTTTTAGTATGCTGTCTAGATTTGCCATAGCTCTCCTCCCCAGGAGCAAGCATCTCTTAATTTCTTGGCTGCAGTCCCCGTCTGCGATGATCTTGGAGCCCAAGAAAATAAAATCTGTCACTACCTCCATTTCTTCCCCATCTATTTGCCAGGAAGTGATAGGACTGGATGCCATGATCTTAGTTTTCTTAATGTTGAGTTTTAAGCCAACTTTTGCACTCTCCTCCTTCACCCACATCAAGAGGCTCTTTAGTTCCTCTTCACTTTCTTCCATTAGAGTGCTATCATCTGCATATCTGAGGTTGTTGATATTTCTCCCAGCAATCTTAATTCCATCTGGAGATTCATCTAGCCCCACCTTTCTCATGTTGTGCTCTGCATATAAGTTAAATAGGCAGGGCGACAATATACAGCCTTGCCGAACTCCTTTCTCAATTTTGAACCAATCAGTGGTTCCGTGTCCAGTTCTCACTGTTGCTTCTTGACCCACGTATAGGTTTCTCAAGAGACAAATAAGCTGGTCTGGTACTCCCATCTCTTTAAGAACTTGTCACAATTTGTTGTGATCCACACAATCAAAGGCTTTAGCATAGTCAATGAAGCAGAAGTAGATGTTTTTCTGGAACTCCCTAGCTTTCTCCATGATCCAACGTATGTTGGCAATTTGATCTCTAGTTCATGAGATTAATGCACTATAAATTAGTAGACAGTGGAGGAGGGAAGAACAACACTTTACTCCCTCCTTGTCTACATGATTCATTGATTTGGGGAGATCATCCGGTACGAAAGAGCTAAAACTTCAGAGAGGCAATAGGCAGACACTTCTGTGGATTGATGCTAGGAACTGTCTGTCTGTCTGTCTGTCTCCCTTTCAAGAAGAAATTCTACACACCAGCAGTTCCATTACAATATTTAGGTGGGAGTTCCTACCTAAGCAGCCCAAATCTCCTGTTCTCTATCTGACTCTATCAGGGGTGGATATCTTGTCACCCTGTAGATGTTTAGCATACAGCTCCCATAATCTCTTATCATTGGCTATGTTAGCTAGGACTGATGGGGTTTGTAGGCCAAAATCTCACACACTTTCCACCATGCAATGTACTTCTGTTGAGCAATTGGTCTATCTATCTGTGCATGAACTGGAGAAGAAATCTAGAAATAATGGCTCTGAAACAGAAAAATTTATGTGTGTGGATAAATATATGCAAGCAGTAGAGATTTTGTGTGTTCCCAAGAAACACTCGTCCTCTGTCTTTGCCATATCTGTGCCATTTTACAAAATGCTTTTGAAAGGTGCTTTGTGATGAGGTGGCAGTGAGGGAAAAGACATGGGCTACTCTAGTGGGTAGAAGGATTAAACCCTCATAGCAGATCTAGATCTAATCAAGCCTTTCTCTGTGTTATGTTAAACATTTTATATATGAGCACAGTTAACTCTTGCCAAAATAATATCTGACTGCTGTCTGAAAGTTAAGAATAACAAAGATATGTCTGTCTTTTTTATGATTCCTGACAAGCGGCAGCCTTAGGGAGGTTTGTTCAGGGTTTTTGGTTTTTCCAATTATTATGATTGAATACAAGAATCATTTTGTATGAATAAGATTCTATTGTAAAAAAGACTTGAGGGAAGATGTAGACGTTGCATTACTTGCTGAAGGTACCCAGCTAAATGGGCAGCTCTTATTTTAGGTGGTAATGAGTTTCATAATTTAGATCAAGTTTCCTGATCATGTTTTGTTTATATATATGAAACTGGAGAATGAAAGGGATTCAAAGGCTTTGTGTCTTCTTACTTTCTGCTGCTGAGAATTAAAACAAACTTGTATCCACCCAGTATTGCTGGCGTGTGATTGCTTGTGCAAACTATTTTATCAATTTGTTAATTAATTAATTAATTAAAATACTTTAAAGCCCTGTTGGGCACGACTTTGAGACTAAACAAAAGAAAATTAATAGATCCTAGGACAGGGCGTAGAACCAGGCAACACTGAAGCACAAACCATTACACTCATTGAGAATATAAACTTAAGCTTAGTAACCCAGATCAAAGAGAGCTACAATCAGCGATACTTGGGAGCTTGGGTAAACAGTGAAGATTTAATCTGCCACCAGAAAGACTCCAAGGTTGGCAGCAGCTGACCCTGAGCAGAAGGCATGCCCTCGTTGGGACATTAGAGCCAAGAAGGCCTTCTCCTGTGTTCCCACATAATAGAGACTCTCTAATAGTGGAGGCAGAGGGCAGGAAATGTACATGTATATATATGCATATACTGGGAGAAGAGCTACTTGAAAGATCAAAGTTCCAACCAGAAGTATTGACATGGAACGAATGGGACAACAGTGGTCGCACACACTGGCCTAGGGTTAGATTAACTGCTCTGGCAGAAGTGACTGTCTGCAGCCCTCCTTCTCAGGATAGCTGCAACTGTGTTCTAGCAATATTACACAGAGACTCAGGAGCAGGCTGCAAGGAGAGGCGTGTGCCAAAAAAGTGTGCTTTGCAGTTGAACATCTGCAGGGATTTGAAACCTCAGCTTGGGGGAAAATGTGAAGGGCTGATGATGTCTATTGAAACAGGGATTGTAAAAGCCAACTGTCAACTCAGCTTTCACTATGACCTCCCTGCAGAGGGAGAGAGGGGGGGGGAGCCCTTAGAGAGATAGAGAAAGCAGGCCAGAAAATAAGCTGGGGATGATAGGACTTGTATCCATACTGGAATATTAAGACACACTGCCAGCTAACATATAGATGGTGTATAGTTTTAGCTTCTTATTTTGGTATATTAGTTTCAAATTCAGACAGACTTGGAAAGAAAAATGCTTTCAAGGCAGTTTCTTTATTTTCGTTTTGACAGCGAAGGCTTGTAGCCTTGGTATAGTTTCTTGCCTTTCTTCTTTCTTTAAAAAATGTTGCATGACATTCTTTTATGCTGTGATAACTTTAAATTTTCAAAATGGGCAACTTCCACAGTGTTCTAGAATTTCCTATTTATTTTGGACACTTCATACATTATTTATTCTGCCCTGTAAGGATTCATAGAGAACCTATTTCATCTTTGGTGTCGCATATCTCAGCATTACTGAGCTATTATTAAATATATTTAATTTAGTATTTTATATATTGATTTTCACTTTCTCTTCTTTCTTGGAGCCTGACATTGATATAGTGCCAGACAATATTAACCTGTTGGCTTCCCACTCCAAAAAAATCAACCGAAAAGAACCCTTCACTCTCAAGATACTGCTGAAATCACAATCAGGTACATGATGAAATAGGTTTTGTATATGAGACTAAGAAGATAAATTGAGAGTAGATATGCAACTTAAGTAAATAAAGTGATTGTATGGGCAGTCATTTTCTCATTCATATAAGCTATTTATTATTAGACTGATTTCAGGCATGGAAGTACTCGAGGGACTGCTTTACCATAACAAAAAGAAAAGAGAGCATAGCTCTCTGAAAAATAAATGGACGGTAGTAAAATGAAAATAAACTTTCTCTGATCTTAATAGATCTCAGTGATACTGGGAAATATAAATACATCTTTCCACTTAGAAATCCTTTTACTCTTTAAATTAGTTTTAAAGATTGATTCTACATGAATGCATTTCTCATTGTCATGAGTCCCTTGCAGGTTTTGCCAGGTTCTTTTAGGAGGAGCAAAAATAACCTCTAGGGGAGAGACAAAGGCAAAGCCATTCCCATGTGCAAGTCTTGAGCACAGATGCTGTTAGGAAGGAGTGGTGAAGACCCCACCAGGGCAAATGTCCATCAGCCGTCAGAACAGACTGGCCTCAAGGCAGGCACAGCTGGACACCTGCAGGGGGCCCACATGCCAGCAGGAGCTACAGATGAGAACCCCTTGGAGTTGGTCCTCAGCTTCAGTATTGTGACCTGCTTTTTCCCCTCCATCTCACTTTCTTCCAGCCAGGGATGGTGGTCAGGAGCAGAAGCAGTTGATCTCTGCCTGGCAAGGACACTGGTGGGAGCAATGAAGAGAAAGAGGAGGAGGAGAAGCAGCTGGTGAGAGTGACACTGAGAAGGTAGACTGGTCTCCAGGGATGGTCGATTGAGAGTGTCCTGCCAAAGAACCTTCATCACCTTGAAGCTGACACTGAGGCATAGAGATTGCTATCTGGTCCTCCACATGCCCCCTGAATCAGTTCCGAACCACAGGAAGGGTATATGTAAGCTGCTTTGAGTCTGTTGTTAGAAAAAAAGCAGGATATAACTCCAAGAAATAAATAAATAGGAGGGTGTATCCCTACTGCATGCCTGAACAGGCAGACACTGCTGTCACGAGGGCATTTCTGTAATATTTGGCATCACTGAGATAAAGTAATTGGTCTAATGTTTTATTACAGTCTGGGGAGAGGAGTAGGGAAAAATGCTCGTCAATAGCAGCAGAATTTTAGGGGAGAAAAAGTGTTATGTAATTTACCAGCAGAATTCTCAGGGCACAAAGAATGTTATCTAATTTGGAAGGCTGGAGCTAACCTTTAGAATACAAATATAGGAAAATTGTTTTTTTTTAACAATTCAAAGTCAATAAACAGCACATGAACCTCCTGCCCTATACAAATATTCAGCAATAAACTGATAAAAATGTCCTATTTTCCAGTATCCTTGTCAGAAGGTGTGAGGACTATTTCTATTATGAGAAATTTGCTTTGTTGAGGGCTTTTGTTTTGTTTTTTTAAATTTGCCCAATTTACCCTCCCAGATTTGAACACAAGTTGCAGTCAGAAATCTGTATTTTCCTCAGCTTGCAATGTATTCCACAAAGTAAAACAAGCAAACAAAGCTCACATTTGAAAAACAATGTGAAAATACTATGCCTGTGCTGAGAATTCTCCCACAATTTGATAGAAAAGAAATTACTTTGAAAAGTAATGTAATAGTGAAGAAATTTTTTGAGAAAACCCTTTGGGTTGGATTTGGGATACGTGAGCGTATGTTAAGATTGCTGGAGATTGTGCTTATGTTCTTCATTGCACTGTAGAGACTTTCGCTGAAGCCTCCTCAACTTCCTCTACTAGTTAAATACTAGTGGTAGACTTCAAGAGACAACTATTTCCATGGAGCATTTCAGATGAGAAAGCACAGGCAGTTTAGAAGGCTGTAGAGCAACAAAGAATTTGCGATACAATGAAATGCCCAAATATTATCCTTGGTTGGTTAAGGTCCAGAACATCCCAGCAAATATGATAAAACCCCCCTGAGAATGAGGCAGAACAACAGAAAGTGCTTTCCTAGGGAAAGGAAAGTTTCAGGAAAATGGAGGCACAGCTCCAGGTGTTCCCTGGAACTGGACGCAGCACTGTTCCCTTCACACCTGCATTACCATGGATGCAAAATATTGACCAATCTACCTGGATCATGGATATTAATGTCACTTGAAGTTGAGGCATAAACAAACCTAAAGTCTTTACAAAAACCAAATAGGGTATTGCGAATGAAATGGGCAGTTATTTTGGTGTGCATTCCAGGGTCAGGCAAATGCAGATGCATCAGATGAGGAGGGGCTCTGGGAACCACAAACCTCAGGTAGACATGGGGGTAGTTGGTCTTTACAACTGCAGGAAGGGGGCATGAGAGAAGAACTCCTGCAGCCAGCTGGAGCGCAACCTGGTATGACCCTTGATCCCATGTTGTGATAAAGGAGAAGGGCGCCAGACAAAGAAGAGCCTTGGCCATCTCCAAAAGGGAGATGGTGGCGCGGGTTCTCAAAAGGAGGGCTCTCAGACATAATTGCTAGCTTGAGTCAAGGACTGCCCTGTACATGCTCAGTGACCTATTCTTGGTTGTGCTTACTGGAAGTTCATTGGAAAGCAAAAAAACCTTTTCCCAAAGAATGGTCTGTTGTTTTAGAAGCGTGAAGGGAGAAACCTACTCACATCACAGGGATGTAAAGGATGCACTAGGTAGGTGTAGGGTTCTGTGAACACCTTGAGTCACCTGATGGTGTTTGGCCATTCCTGATGCTTGCCACTTCGCCTTGCCTGACAAAGTGATGGGCTAAAGATGGACCTTGCAGTTAACCAGATGCACCCTTCTCTTGTGGCATCAAGAAGGCTGGTTATACAAAGCTGCTCTCCATACATAATATTGGTGGCTTCGAGAAAGTGTGGCAACCTGGACCCCACCCTCTCCTAGAGTCAAAGTTTGGCTGGCTCTAACTTCTTGAAGTCATTTGGTCTGTTGTGATATGAGCAAGTTGAGCTTTGCACAATCATTTCTCTCCCTACATGTTTTGATCAAAGTTGAACATCAGCTCGACAGTTCTCTTTTGCCTCTTCATTGCAGTCACCTCTACAAAGACTCTGTAGTCCTTGGGTGCATGCCTCCAACAATGTGCACCTAGAAATGCACGTCCAGCAATAATCCATATGTTTTAAAAAATGGGTCTGTATTTTTGTTAGTCCTTTAAAAAAAATCACTGCTAGCTCATGTGGAAATTCAACAGAATGAACTTGAGCTCAAAGTGCTGACAATCGCAGCAACACTGAGATGAACAGACCCACTTACTACTCCACTACTCAGTCAGGGGTGGCAAATACGTGTGTGCATGTCTGTGTGACGGCAGTGTGCATGTATTATAAAAGGAAGGAACTGAGAAGAAAGGACCCTGATATCTTTTATCCTGAAGGTAAAACCTTCCCCCATGTGAGGGTGGCCAGAGACTTTCCCACTTTTAAGGAAGTGCAAATTGTACTATCAATGTGGGACAGTCTATCCTCACAAATATAGAAGCTGAGAATAGGTAGAAGCAGGCAGCTCCCTTACAAGTGGAAAATCTGCTGCCCACATGATCTCTCCAGGAAGAAGGCCCCACGGCCCCAGTTTTGGCCCATGCTCTGCCTCTTTCTTGTGTCTTTCTAAAAATGCTTCTATCATATTTGGAAATATGTCAGGATATCCAGTTCTGTGGAAAGTATGTTAATTTTGTACAAAAAATGGTGAGAATTGCCAACATTCAGACTGAATACATTGTAGTCAGTAGCCTCACTAGACAGACCTCATCTGGATTACTGTGTCTAGTTCTGGGCACCACAATTTAAGAAAGATGCTGAAAAATAAGAAAGGGTCCAGAGGAGGACAACAAAAATGACCCAGGGATTGGAAACACTGCCCCATGAGGAGAGATTGAGAGAACTGGGCATGTTCAGCCTTGAGAAGACTGTGGCAGGACATGGTATCATTCCATAAGTACCTCAAAGACTGCCACAAAGAGGAAGGTCAAGATCTCTTCTTGCTGATACAAGAGTGTAGGACTTGGGAATAATAAATTCAGGTTGTAACAATCCAAATTCAGACTAGTTAACAGGAAAAACTTCCTCACTGTCAGAGTGATATGGCAGTGGAACCAGATGCCTAGAGACGTGGTGGGCTCTCCCTCACTAGAGACATTCACAAAGAAACTGGACAGCCATCGGAGTGGGATGGTGTAACGTGGTGTCCTGCAACAGCAGGGGCTTGGACCCCATGGCCTTCATGGCCCCTTCCAACTCTAGTATTCTATGATTCTTTGATTCTAGTGAGGTATTGTATGAAGCAAGTTGTGCCGCTTCTGGGAAATACTTGGAATACTGTAAGGGCTATAAATACAATGTTTAAAAACGTCTTATCACCTCCAATCATTTAGAAATTTGGGGTGGCAGTTTTACAGTTCACACAGCTCTGAGAAGCTACTGAATTCAGCAAGTATTACAGATGGGCATCCAGTGAAGAGGTGCAGTGATCAATTGTAATCAAATCAAATCTAACTTCTGGATAGATCAATTTGCAGCCAATGTTTCTTTTGCTGTTCACTTCTTTTCTTGCTGGATGGGAAACAGCCAACCTTGAAATGCAATATGTTCAGCTGCAACATATTTTGGATTTTGCTTTGTGCTTACAGCCAGTTTTAGTTGCGCGAATTGGCACACTAATCATTACTAGAATGAGCTGCTGATAGTTTTAGGACATTCTGGCTGCATTCCTATACTGACTTGCATGAGTACAGGGCTTATGGAGCATGTAGCTAAGAACTATTGGCCAAGGTTGCTTTTTTCCCCTTTTCCCTACCAATCCCCTGGCCATTTGCATCATGTATATACTTAGGGGTCAGGATTGTCTTGTTATTCATCCTCAGAAACCACTCTGGTTGCCCTTTTGGTGAAAGAACGGCATACAAATAAGCAAGCAAGCAAGCAGCAGGCTCCCAGTGACCATGTATTACTCTTCGTAAAAGTAAGAAAATGGATACACACAGTGTGTTTCAAGTCTTTCCATTTCTGCACTTGCTTGGGTGTGTCACAGTATTTCTTAAAACTTTAATTTCAGATGAATTAAGTTATTTTTGTACTTTTTGTACTCTTATTTAAAAGTAAATGATCTTGAAATCTTTCAAAGACATTCAGATGAGAGCTTACTGATTTTCAAGTAAGAAAGAAGATTTTCACCTTTTTACCATAGCTCTGCAGTCAAGAAACACATCTACACATGAACAGTTTTCCTTCAGTTTTCCTTTCCTTGCACTGAGAAAATAATATGCACTGGAGTTCTCAATGCCGAAGTGTACTGAGTTTTGTCCCACCACCCAAGGATGCAGTGGTGCATCAGACGTGGGTTTGCATCTTTCCCCTAACACTAACAGTAGGGCACACTTGGCCTTAATTCTTCAGCGGATTCAGAGAGTGTGTCAAGTCTAGAGCAGATGATGTTTGGTCAAGGCCTTCAAAGCAGTAACCACCAGAGAGGTCTAGGGCTGCCTTTGCAGCTTTTGCAGTTATAATGCTCTGAAATACTTGAAACTAACATCACACAGTGTTTCAAAATGGTGTTAAATATTGACAGTAAAGTTTGTATTGTTAATACAGGTCCCCACTCTTTATTTATATCATGGCTGTTGTAATGGCCATAATGGCTCAGAACAATAAATCACTGACCTAAGGACAAACTTGGCAGTGGAGAGCAAATGCACTTCATCCTGATTAAAATCCAGGTAGCGTAGGTGCTCAAAAATAAAAGCATTATAGCAGGTGTTTTTGCTCTTTTGTTTTCTTCCTTGCTAATATGCGCTGGAGGAAATTTTCATTATCCCTCCACCTCCGTGTCTGCTTGGAGGGGGGAGGGGGAAGCAAAGTTAGCATGCCCTCTCTATGAAGAAGAAATTCCATTGCACCTTAGGGTTTTAAAACACATTTTATTTTCATGAGTTAAGATGACTTTTGCATTCCTCATTAGTTTCCGAATGAAACAGAGCCACAGGTCAGGAACTGGGTCAGCCTAATGAGGGAATAAAACTTGTAGTTCACCATAAGACCCAATACATTTTCTTTGTGGAGTAGTGCTGTAACTTATGCCTTATTTATGCTAAGTGTTTTTCCCTTGTGACACTGCAGCTGTAATGGAAAACACGGGGTTTCTTTTCTGGCTCGTTGTCACATTGGTTCAGCTTGCTTACTACTGAGTAATTTTTAAGGAGAGAGTCCGTGTGAGCAAGAACATTTCTGAGCAAGCGATCTGTCCCCTGTAGGTTGCTATTTCACCTGTTCTGGCTTTGGGCTGTGGGGATGAATCAAAGGAAAACTAGAGCCAGTTTTATGGTAATTGACTACCAATCAGCATGCTCATGGCTGTACAAAAGGAAGAATGCAACACTTCTTTTCAAGACATTAGGGGAAATCTAGTTTTGAGCGCAACTAGATAACTGAGAGCATTGCTAAGAGAAGTGAGTTCTGCTATAGGGAAGAACTCTTTGGATGATAAGACACCTACTAAACCTATCCCTTGATGTCACTTTTCTGCATTGTGCTCCTGATTTCTTATAAGAAAAGAGATGTTTCTCTTCTGAAATTGTTTTCAGTTTCATAGATTGGTTCGATTAATGCCCAGCAAGATAAGGTGTAATCATGGGGTTTGGAATTAGACAGCAAATTATATTTAATGTCTTATAGTGGTAAAGTTAAAGAGATTCCGTTTTTCATAGTGTCATATGAATAATTTTGGCCTACCAAATAGGTAGGTGGAACCACCTTCAGTTTTATTGCACTACAAACCCACAACAAAGAGAATATTAGAAAAAGGGATACCTTATTTCAATATAAGCAAAATGTGCTTCAGGGCTATTTTATTTAGCGCGTTCTAAAGGGGTTATATTAAAACTGCCTGCAGAGAGTCTGGGAGGTAATTTCTATGCCTGGTAGGCTGTCATTTAACATATCACTTGAAACAGGCCCCAGAATAAAACCAGAGCAGAAACATAGTTTTTTTCCTGGAATAAACCACATACTTTTTCAACATTCTGAGATGATGTTCATTCTTTGTTGTGGATTCATAGCAATAAGGCTAACAATAAATAACTATTTAAATATATCAGAAGCAGAGAAACCGTTACAAAGGCACTTGGTCCAGTGAATGGGGTTAAAGAACTACTAAAGGAAGATAAGGAGATTTCAAAGAAGCTGAATCAGTTTGTCTGGTCCTGTAGGGCAGTTACCTATACTCAGGGCTTTTGTTGTCATCAAACCTGGCACCTTTTTTTCCAATGGATTGAATCATAGCAGATCAGCAACAAACATCATTAACATAGTGCCTGCAGGCTGCTTTTGTGTCTGCTATCTGCTATCTGATAGTTACATAGTGAGGGTGCTGCTCCTGTGATGTGAGTTCCAGCACCTTTTTTTTTTTTACAAAAAAAGCACTGCCTATACTTGAATCAACATTTGCAGGAAGAGTGTCTGAGGAACTGTGGCAAATTGAGAAGAGACACCTAGTCCAGGTAGTATCCATCTAAGAGTTCTTTGAAATTACTGACCTCTAACAAATACACAACATATTCCTAAGATTGACCTCTGTGCCAGAGGACCAGGAAGTTGTAAATTTAAAAAATTTTTAAATCTGTTCTAAAAAATACAGAAAGCTGGTTGGTTAGATAAATACTGTACTAATGCTTGGAAATAGTTTTTACATTAAAATGTCTTGCTGAAGAAAATTGACATGGCTGTTAACAAAAATGCATCCTTCTCAGTAGCCCGTTAGAGTTCATTAGAGTGTCAACAAATAGTTTGATGGGATGATCCAGTACACATAATTTGCTTAACTTTCAAAAGGTTTTGATGCAAAGACTCCTGAGCAAACCTAACCTAATATCCATGAGATATTAAAAGAATCCTTCTTATGGATAAGTAAATAGTTGAAGAAAAGGCAGCAAAAACTAGAAATAAGAGTTCTTACAGTACATTGCAGTAAGAACCTTGTTTTAACTTGTTCATAAACAATCTGAAATTAGGGGTGAGCAGTGAGGTTGCCAAATTTTTGACTTATAGAAAATTATTTTGCATAGATTAACAAAAGGAAGGTGCAAGGAATGACTTCAGAAAGCTCTTTCCAAACTGAGGAAATGCCATTAAAATAGCAAATGTGGCTCAGGATAAGTGAAGGTAAAATGATGCACACTGGGGGAAAAGATCCTACATTCATATATGTGTGTGTGGGCTCTAAGCAGTGATAATAAGGGATCATGAGGGGAGATGAACAGTTCAATACAAAAGACAAATATGGGGCACCTTCAAATCTTCAGTGAAGGTGTTCAAATACCAGGTGGTAATTACATGCTTACATAGGTTGTTTGCAGGTTACAAAAGTAAAGATTTTTTCCCCAACCCAATATGACTTTATCTCAACACATAAAGCCCCTCTTTATGAGAATTTTCACATTTGATTTGATATAAAGAAGGCATAATTACAGAAAACTTTTAATCAAAGATCTAGAATTCCTAACACTTTCATAGCTGCAGACTTGTGCAATATTCAGACTTCATATCTGAGTGACTTCCCTCTATCCTTCCTTTTATTCTATTGTACATTATTTCAAGCTTTCTCTCCAGGCTATTGGAAGCAAACCATCTGGGACTTATTCTCCCTCCCAAAAATTTAAGACTGGGGAGAGGGGTTGTTTGGTTGTTTTTTTGTTTTGGTCCTGACATTATTCCTGTTGTCTTCTACTATTGACCAACCATAAGAAAGTGCTCCCATTCCAAATACTTAAACTGTAAGTAAGTTTTTTTTAAAAAAAATACTCCTTAGAAATGGTGTCTTGCAGCAAAATGACACATTACCTTTCCTTAGCTATACAATAAGGTATAGTTTTAAAATAATGCTATGTTACTGGAACCACAAAGATACCTGGAATTATTAGAGACCCCTGCTTATTTGGTTTGCGTTATAAAATGACTGGTAGGACAACATATTATTATTTTCCTTTCATCCTTCATCAGTCCCTACAGTTCTTTAGGTCAGAAGCTCATGCATTTGTATTATCATTGCTCACTTGGTCTTTGGGGCTGGGAAGGTGTTCAGCCTCCCACAGCTCAGCAATGTTCCCCAAAGGTCCTAGCAGAGCATCTTATGGAGGCAAGCCTGATATAGGCTCTCCCTGGACATTGGGCTGAGTGGCCCCATCTGTGCCCTGGCTGAGGAGAAGGAGTCCTGTGAGAGGCCAGCACCAGTCACAGCACCAGGTCCAGGAACGTGGTGTGACATCTGGAAGGCCATTTGAATCTCATGACATGCATACTGTTGGAAAGGGGACTCAGGGAAACTGGATTCCAAGTAACCAGATCTGGATCATAGAATCATAGAAGAGAAGAGTTGGAAGGGGCCATGAAGGCCATCGGGTCCAAGCCCCTGCTGTTGCAGGACACCTCATTACACCATCACTCTCAGATGGCTGTCAAGTTTCTTTTTGAATGTCTCTAGTGTGGGAGAGCCCACCACCTCTCTGGGCAGCTGGTTCCACTGTATTGCTCTGACAGTGAGGAAGCTTTACCTGATGTCCAGCCTGAATCTGGGTTGTCACAACTTGAATTGCTTATTCCGTGGTCCTACACTCTGGCATCAGCAAGAAGTGATCTTGACCTTCCTCTTTGTGACAGCCTTTGTGGTACTTATAGAGGGATATCATGTCCCCACTCAGTTTTCTCTTCTAAAGGATTGAAAGTGTGCACTTCTTTCTAAAACACCTGAAAAATGAAGCGAATCTATACCGAAATGTATTTTTAGTTCTTTTCAATGAAAAACACGTGAAAATTCTTTTGTTTTATTCATCCAATTCATTACTCATAGGTGTCATTGTGGAAACTGACAAGAGACATTGTACCATATCACAAAACGTTTTTACCATATTGCATTGCACTACATTTTTTAGCAAAATCATTAAAATGAAGGGTACGTACCAGCCACAAAGCCCCAATATGACTCATGGGAAAATGACCTACTTTGGTTTAGATGAATCTAGAGACCTTCCATGGCAACTTGGTTACCAAACCAAAGCCAAGATCTAGAAATCTGAGGCTGCTTGCTTTCTATTAAATATTTTATTTATTTATTTATTTATTTATGTATTTATGTATTTATTTAGAAAATTTCCATGCCATCCCATTCGCCGAAGCCTCGGGGTGGCTCACAAATACCATGAGAACAGACCAAAGGGGCACGGGCAACCTTTATATTTTGAGAGTATGCCCTTTTCCCCTCCCCCCATGTTCTTTCTGAACAATTTCTCTGGGTTGTTCCTAAGTATTTTTTAAAATAAAACTTGCAAAGTTTCAGAAGAATAAGTGCAACTGTTTATGTGTAAGGAAAATCTTTACAATTGGGGAATGAGTGACTTACTTCCCATTTGCTCCCTCTGCGCCAACTTTTGGGAGCCATTTCTATGACAATAGTACATGTGTTCAGAGGTGTTCCCATGCATCAAACCAGCAAAGTTTCAGAAGGATTGGTACAGGGGCTGAGGAGTTATGATTTCTGAAAACAAGTTTTAGGCTTTAAATCGCAATCCTCCTACTTCACAATGCTTGCAAAGCAACTGGTGAAATTTGCAGGAAGATTGAAAGGTGCTGCTGCTCTTAATTCTTCACATCTCTTTCCTCACTCTCTTTGTTCACACAGAAACAAAAACATAGAAACAGAACAAGTCAGAAGGGGTCTCCCGGGCCATCTAGTCTGACCTCCGGCACCAGCCGGCTCCGCTCATGACATGCCCACCATGTGCATGTCCAGCCTATCTTTGAACACCCTCACTGATGGGACCCCAACGACCTCTTGTGGAAGCCCATTCCACACCCTCGGGGTCCTAACTGTCAGGAAGTGCTGCCTGGCATCCAAATGGAACCTTGGCTCCCTGAGCTTGGCTCTGTTGGAGCACGTCCTGCCTTCCTCTGCAGGGGAGAACAGGTCTCTACCCACCTCCATGTGACACCCCCTCACATACCTGTATGTCGCCAACAGATCCCCTCTGAGTCTCCTCTTCTCCAGGCTGAAGAGACCCAGTTCCCTCAGTCTCGCCTCTTACGGCTTCCCCTGCAAAGCAGCCAACCTGGCTATATCTTCCTGTAAACTAAAGAACACACACCCACACACACGCATTTCCAGACAGACTATCTGTTTTCCAAGGCTCAAATTCCAGAAGAAATATGGTCAGGGTTCTTTCTTTTGTGGACACTTTGGAGAGAAGCCTGCTTTGCTCAGTAAAGCACAAGAAATGGTCCAAAGAGGCACCATTTGGCTCAGGCTTAAGACAGATCTGATGCTCGTCCCTGACAAAAATGGATGTCTCTGCAGGACGTTCTGTAAGGGTTTTGGAGTGTTCTGAATAGAACAAGATAGGAAAATTGTCTAATCTGAAATAAAAAGCAAAAGCAAACGTAAATGATGCAATCTTTTCCAACTGCTTAAACAATGGGAAGCCCTGTTCAAATCTGTCTAAAAATGGATGTCTAACATCAGCTGAAAATTCCGTTCTCTTTGTATGGAAACCATTGATGCAATAGGCATCAGAAAACAGGCTGAGTGTCCACTGTAATCAACATCAGAATGAAACACAAGAAAACAAGTTAGGAATCACCACCACAACAACATAAATGAAACAGTAATGAGGAGAAATGAGGCAATAAGCACTCAAACAGAAACTAAGAAATGAAACAGTACAAAACAAGGTGAGATATGTGAAATTTTTCTTCTAAAAGCAGGGTATGAAAGCACAATTGTGCAGACTGAATGAGACCTGTGGCACTTTGGATCTAGCTTTTAGATCCAGCCTTCCATCATTCCTCTCAGTGCAAAAAACAAATAGGAGCTTCCTCTCTCCTGCCTTTACTCTAATTAAAGTGGCTATCTGGAGAAGAGCCTGGAATACGCTCCCCAGAGAGGTTTGCCTGTTACCGGCACTTTATTCTTTCCAACATCAGGTGAAAACCTTTTTATTTTCCCACTATTATAATGTTTAGTTTGTTTCAACTGGGGTCTTTATCGTCATTGCTGATGCTATGTTGTTTTACTATTTTATCATTCTTTGTTGTAAGCTGTCCTGAGACATCAAAGTGGTGGATGGGGTATAAAAATATAAAATAAATAAATAATGCTGCTGGAGCTGTGTGTGCAATTGAGGGGGACGGGTGGCAGCTAGGAATGAAAGGGTCGACCTTGCATTTGTCAAACACTCCCAGGTCCTCCACCCCAAAATTGCCACCTGTACAGCAATTAGTTTTCGGGAACATAAGGTCCTGTTCATGTTAATGGAAGATTTCTCCCCTATGCTGAATTGCTGTGTAGGAAATGTTTGGTTTATGGAGGAAAAAAGATGGCGGAACACATGGGAGAAGAAGGAGGGAGGGAGGAGGAGGAGGGAGGGAGGCAGACAGTGGGGTGAAAAACAATATGGTTGAACTACTGTCAGTTCGCGTTTGATCTCCTTTTGATTTCAGGCATGTCCACCACCAATCTGGCCCAAGCAGCCATGGCATGTGTTTACCCCACCAGGATATTAGCCACGAGCGAATGTGGCCATCAAACACAAGCTCTCTTCCCTTCTTCTAGTGGCTGAAGCCATCTGTATGGTACAGGGGAGCTCTTTGCAGCAGTTATATAAAGTCATGTAAAATTTAAGGCATTTTCTAATTATCATGTAGCCCTATATTTCATGTTTAATTAGCGATTCTATGTAGCAACTGCAAAAATATATTTCCAGGAAGCATGTTACAGATAGGGACATCTGTAATAATCTGAAGCTATAAATAACCCTTTAAAAAGGAAGAAGAAAGAAAGAGAGTAGAACTGTATCTTCAATTTTGCTGCAGATAAGGAAAGCAGTGTGTTTGTGAAGATTTGAGTGGAAAACTGTGGTGTTAAATCACTGTTTATTGTTAAACAGTGTTACTCTTCACAAGTCACTGTTTTTATATTGGCATGAGTGCAAATATTTTATCATGGTGTTCAACAGAATTCAAGAATTTAGAAATTTGGGACATGATTTAGGCAAAGTTTCGCACATTGAACACATTGAATTCAATGAGAAATTGCTCAGCATGGACTTAAGCAACAGAATTTAAAGAATGCTGTAATTTTGGCCAGGTGATGACTTTAGTTTCCCTGTCAGATTTTTAAAACTTTATCTTTTTTTTAATTATAAGCACAAATACTCCAGTACCAATAATCAGATTTTGTTACAGTGTGAAATAAATAGCAGGGTAAAATATCATGCTTAAGCCCATTTCATTAAATATATAGAAAATATTACTGTATTGTTGAGACCTCAATGTTGCAGGCAACATCTCTGCATTCCTGAGTAATGGAAACCATGAAAGGTATACATTCTTAGATATTCTTCTGAGAATGTATACATCTTTGCTGGTCATCTAGTGCTCTGTTCTGATGAGTGAGCTCCATTTTAAAGAGATAAAAACTGTAATCAATTTCAGATTTTTAGATTGAAATTGGGGATGTTCTAAAATTCAGCAAAAAATGGAAGTTACCTAAAGTCTTGAAAGAGATGCTATAAACATCTCATTACAGTTCTTTGAAATTGCAGAGTTCCTTCATTAGGAGCAGCAGCAGGAGGAATAAAACAGGAAGAAGACGACGACAACAACATTGGTTGAATTCTGTGATCACAGAAATGTGTGATCAAATTCCAAGAAGCGCTCACAACCAAGGCTCAGGAAGCCTTCCTTTATACAGTCTCTTTAAGTTTTTTCTTACATCTTGTAACTGAAAAAGTTCCACTTTATTCCTACTCCTGAATCTAAATAAAGTCTCATGAACTATGGAGAGGGCTTACAGAGAATGTATAAAAGGAGTTTGTTTCAGCATCATCTCCTTTGGGTCCTTTGCTTCAGCAGGTGCTTTATGGACTTTAGTCACACACCCTCAATGAATTCACAGTTGCCTTGTTCTTGATGGTGAAAACCTCTGATCCGGGACTACTCCACTTCCGGAGCTTAAAGAAAAAGTTAATTTCTGGGGTCTTTTACAATGACACACAGTGACTGGGATTGGATGCATGTGTGGAGGGACAATAAAAAATGCAGGAATTGTTTATTTGCAAAACCTAATTTTGTATTCCAATCTAGAAAGGAACATCACAAAGAAAATATCTTCTGTCTATAATAGATTGGGAGCATTGCCAGCTGAATGAATTCATATTCTGAAGCAGGTGATGGTATAACTTGGTGACAAAAAACAATGAAAATAACGTATTTGTGAACTGCTACATCCTGAATGTTGGATTACAACCGATGTTGTGTGAGCATCCTTTCCTGCTCCCCAAAGCTCCTTGCATCCCTCTCCCCCAATTCCTATAGGGGAGCCCAACCACCCAATGAAGATTGTGTAGCATAAGGGGTACAACAGAAGGAAGTGTCAGCTCTGACAGTTGTGTCAACTTAAGAAGTTGACTTATATTGAGTCAAACCATTCCCCCATGCAGTTATTCTCTGGCTGAGTTCACACAACATGACAAGCAACCCTTTGTCTTTACCTTGGTTTACAATTTATTTTTAACTGTGACATACCTGAGAGACCATCAAGTGACTTCTACTTTATCATGGTTTCCATCCTCCCCACTCATTTTTTCCATTATTTCCATGCATCCTATCGGCCCACAACACCTGGAATTCTATCCCAAAGTGCATCATTCCATGCCTATGTTGTCTGCCTCTTCCTCATTGGTCCAACCATAGAGGCTGGATGGAGGAAGCTGTTCCTGCAGTTGCTACTTGTTTCAGAGGACTCTGGGGTAGTTGCATAATAGGACCAGGGAAACCATGACCCTAGGTTCAGATAACACAGAAAGCCATGGTAGTTCAGAAAAACCATGCAACAAACTATTTTCTTTTCTTTTGTAATTTCAAAATACGCAATTTATCATGGTGAAATATCAGGACTGAACTCAAACAACATGACAGACAGACCAACAATTACAAAAACCACCAACACTTGTTGTGGTGTCTACAACCAGCCTTTGTGTAAACTTCTCCATTGAACAGAGCTTGGAATAACTAGTGAAATAACCAATTTCAGACTGGCATCTTTTCCAGCTCTGGTGCATGAGATCCTCCCAAAGAAAGATGCGTTCCAGTGGCAAATGCATACTGAGCTTTCTCTGGATTGTGCACAGCAGAAACATACATGCTCTAACTTCAGGAGAGGAATAATTTGGCACACAGTTAAATAACAGACGTTTCCTTTGTTCTGGGCACATAGTTCAGTAGAATTGTCACAACGGCTTCCTTCATCATCATCATTTTATGACTCATATTTATTAACATTCTAGAAGTCTACAATTTTGAATTCTACAATTTGCATTCTATAATTTTACAAATTCAAATAATACAAATCACCTGCATGTTAGGATGATTCACATGTATGCCAATTGATATTGAGCATGTTATTTGTACTGTTTCTTAAGGGGAAAATATTTTTGATTTCTCAAACTTTGGCATGGGCACGTTCATTAAAACCTGCAAAGACTTCAACTAGAGAACACCAGTGTCATGTTAATACTTGGTTGCCAACTCTCCTGTAATGTCCTGCTCTAAAACTGGAACTGGGTACTGGCTCAGAACTGGATTAAACAACCTTTATCCACAGTGAAAACAACACATAACTTTATGACTTCTAGCTAAGTATACCTCCAATAATTGAATTAAAATACTGTTTTTCTGAAAGAAAGAGTGGTATCCTTTTAAATGAGAAGAAAGATCTCTTCTATTATTTCCTGCCTGTTATACAAGAAATCTCATTTCTGCACCTCTGTCCTTAAAGACTTTGATTTACACAGCTCAGATTACTCTGAACAACATGGTAAGCACTTATTTCTGTCTAGAAAAAATCTTTGCACTTCCCCCTAAAAATGTTCTTATTTGCTAGAATAATGTTTCAGAAAACAAACACAGCTTGCGACAGCTTCCATGTTTCTGCAAGACACATTAACTGCCTCTCTAAGCTGCAAACCTCCCGCTTTGACTGTCAGCTATGCTTAGAGCCAGGAGCAGAGCTACACTGATTTTGTGAAGATGACTAATCACACACAGATGAGAATTTACAATTCATATAATTCATTAATGGGAAGATGGAAGGACAGAAGACTAACCTAACTAACCATTCAACTAATCAAATGATTACAAAGTTGTTTTTTGTGAACAAACTCCAAACTTACATGCAATGTATTCACAGAGAAGTTGATTCAGTGATGCCCATAATTTTTAAAATGTATTTGATTTTCTCAGGAACAATCATGGAAGAAGACACTACTGTAAAACTGGACAACTGTTGCATTCTTGTCAAAACTGGTACCACAAGAAATATCTCGGTTGTCTTTTAAATGATTGCATATCCGTATGGTGACTTTGACACAAGAGTGACATGAATTATTAAATTAATATTCACAGATTCTTAGAAATATCACTCTTATCTGTTTTGTAGTACAGGAAAGAAACCCTGTTATAAATAAATATCTGTAATAAGGTATTATGTAGGAAAATGGCAATTAGTGATCTACACACACTGAGGTCAATAATCTAGATCCACTTGTAACCATGAGTAATGGGAGGTTGTCTGCAGCTACAGGATTGAGGCATTGGATCTTCCGGTCTGCACTTTTGTAAGGATTATAAATTTCCATCAACATAACATATTGCAATGACAACTTTCTCAGTGAAAATGTGCATCTAATGCTGTCCCAGGATGTGCACCCAAATTCTCACCTGCTTATTATCTATATGCTCAATTCCTAAATCTGTCATCTAACCTTAGATGCCTTTTTGATATATGATCAACACACTGTTCAAATTAAAAGAACACTTATCTCAGAAAAAAGCCAATTAAATTTAAGATGACATCCACCAAGTTATGTGCTCAACTACATCAACATTTTAAAGGATGAACCACAAATGAAGAGTTTCAGTGCCACTTTGTGAAGACACACTTGTGTTTTTCATACACATACTCCTGACTTCCCATGGTGAAATCTGCATAAACATAGGAACATTGCTGTATTTAGTATCACACTTTGCTGGCAATATCAAACATATGCAAAGAAATCCAAAATGCCAGCTCTTTGAACATGGGACCCACAGAACATGGTTGGTACAATCCAAGATCATGATGGATACAACTCCAAGAACTAGGTTAGGTAGAATCTTCCAAAGGTGTGTGTGTGTGTGGGGGGGGGGGGGGTAAAATTGGTCTGAATATTAGATTAATATATGCCACAAGTATCACATTGTCTGATTATTCTAATATTCTATTCTGTTCACAGGACTAAATTTGCTCTATTGTAATGTGATAATTTGTAATTTCTATGTAATTTCTATACTGCTGTTTTATTGCATAAATTCTTGAGGAACTTATGGGACATGGTTTGTATATGCCAAGATCAAATTGACCAGCTTTTGTCACTGAATCAGTTCATGGCATATCTGAATCCCAAAGCAACAAGTATACATAGAATACAGCTATGCATATTCATCAGTGATTAATAGGTGGAAAACTTATTCAAGCAAAAAGGAGCTTTATGTCTGCTAACACAGAGTTTAATTTCAGCAGGCTTGTTATTTACCCTCAGTGAAGATGCCTAAAGGGAAAACATTAATTTAAGGAGATATGAACGATCAGATTAGTCATCCCCTACCTCTGCTTTCTCCATAATAGTATCTGACTCCTAATTATCATCTACAACAACTATGCTCTTGAGAAATATATTGAGAAAAGCTGCCCAGGTGGCCCAGCATCATCTGGAACTTGCAAGGAATCAAGTGATTTTTCAAGTGCCAATTCTTCTGTAGCCAAAATGGTGCCACCCACACAAGAAGGAAGCTATCTAAATGTTCTAAAGGGGAGTCTAAATGTTTGCAGATGTACAAAAAGATATAGGAAAAAATACAGGGGCAAATTCCCCAAAATTTCCAAAAAGAACTAAATTGGCTAGGTCACCATGGAATGTTGTGGATTCTTTAGGAGAGGGCAAAAATGGACAAGGATGGGATGGGATGGGATGGGATGGGATATCCTGGGAAGAATGCTTAGTTAGAACACTGGAACCATTGCACAGTGCAACATTTTGCTACTGGGCTCAATATTTTATTTATGTATTTATTATTGAATTTATATTCTGCTTAATCAATAGTTCAACAGGATTCCCGAAACAGTGTTACAAATATCACAAACATAATAACTGCTTCTAGCATTCTGCACCCAGAAGTCACTGCTTTCATGCAAATTAAGGATTTATACTTATATAATCTTATGTTGGCAGGTAGGCCAACACATTTATGGTTATTACGTTTTCTGATGTTATACTTTTCATTATGGAAAGAGCAAAATATTGTGACTTTGGAGTCTATCCTGAGATCCCTGCAAAATGAAATGAATTTCAAGTATTCCTTGCTACACTGCAGATATATATTAGTTTTAAAGTTTCACTTTGGAAAGGCTGGATATTTTCGAATACATATGCACCACCCTTAAATATTTTGATGAAGGTCCATTAAACAAGGTAGTACTTACTTCTCAGTAAATGTGAACTGCATGGATTGTGCTGAATGAGAATACTTATGTATTAAATGCAAATGTATGTAGTAGATTCCTGACATGAGAGAAGAGAAGAGAAGAGAAGAGAAGAGAAGAGAAGAGAAGAGAAGAGAAGGGACCAGCAAAGTCCCTTTGTTTAAATAATTTGTTTAGGAAAAATATTTACACAGTTAGTAATAGTTATCTACAACTTCATATAATAACATTCCTGAGCCTTTTGAATGTACTGTACCAACACCACCACTATTAAACAGAACTTTTACGTCTGCAATGAGAAAATATTGGCAACTGACACAGCAACAGGCTGATTTTTGGCTTATTAAAGAGCAAGACTCCAAGGAGTTTGAAGTAAGGTTGGATATATGATTAATTTAATGATTAGTTCTACATACCCATTGGAATCATTTGTCATAGTATAAGGACAGATAAAACGTGCAGTAAACAACACTATGAAGTTGTTTGGAACTTGATAACAGCAATCTAAACATGAATTACTGCTAAATGAGGAAGTTGTGAAACATCAGCTATTAGGAAAAGGCTACTTGTGGCTGGAATATCGCAGTGATGGACCATTTCCTATTAAAGGATATCAAGAGCATGATGGATCTTTCCATGATAATTGGTTTTATGGAAATAAAAATGAATATTGTATATTTACTATCTTATGAATTATAATATGGAAATAACTGTATACATTTTAATTACTGAAGGACATATATGTATGTGAATGATCATGGACTTCCTTGGCTATGCATTTTTATGACATAAAGAGGGCTGTTGTTGCTTTTATGATGATGCATTACTTATGAATATTACTGAAATAGGTTTAGCTCTTTAAACTGTTTTACATTTTATATATTGACATTTTGTGCTATCTTTTATTGTATCTGTATTTTATGCTCAATTTTATAAAGGGACCTTTGCTGGGTGAGTTGTTGTGAACTGCCCAGAGATCTTTTGCTATTGGAGAGTATAGAAATGCAATAAATAATAATTTATGATTATGCTAATATGACAAATGCTTACTGAAGACTACTTATGGCTTTCTATTTATGAATGTTTACTTCTGAATATGACACATATATTTTATGCTTGAATCTTTATGACTATAGCCTTATCTAGTTTCATTGGGTGTGTAATGTTGTGGAGTTTATCAAGCAATTATCAGTTAATTAATTAATGATTAATTGCCATCATATCAAGAAAAGGAAGAGAGAGCAATGGAATATAGGTTGTTTGTTTTAAAATGTCCACATGGACATGTGTATGCATTTCTGTGCACATGTTTTGCTAATGTACAGATTCCCTGCATTTTTGCAAAGTATTTTCCTGATAACAATGCGTTTGTGCACATTATTTTCACAATTGTTCTCATGTTTGTCTTCACAGTCTTGCAGTTTGTCTGCACTTTTCCTTATCTGTGAATTACTTATTTTCTGGGTACATTTGAGGGAGGGAGGGAGGGAGGGGTCCCAAGACTGCTAAATATGGGAACATGTGAATTTTGGTGAGCAACTCTTTTCCAGTTTTTTCTTTGATTCAGGTCAAATATATCTGGCACCCATCCCTAGTATGTAATGGTCCCAGCTGGGAACAGAGGGACACATCTCACCAGCGTCCATTATCTTTAAATCTTAACAGCACAACTAAAAACGTTATAGATGTCCTCCAATGCTGCAATAGTGTAGATTCAGATAATATTTATAGAACAATAAGATAAAATATGTACTCTACTAAAAAATTGTGCTGCACTCCATTACCATTAAGACTGCATGCTTTGAACTTCCCTTAGATGTGCAGGTAGAATTTGATTTGCGCTCTCCTTAGAAGGATCTCTCTGGTCTCAATAAGCAGGAGGGTGGCAGAGGCCATTTCCCAGCTGGCAGGGCAAGAGGCATGGAAAGGGCATATTTTTCATCTCTAGAGTCCCTTTAACACCCTCTTACCTCCTCTAATTGTCCTTTGGGCCATGTAGAGATGTGTGCCTGTGGATGATGTGCTAGCATTGGGCAGGATGTATGTTTTCTTCTACTGTGGCCCTTCATCTCCCCTCTCTTGCTACCCCACTGGAATGCTCCCCTTTTCCTCTGGGGCTGGATTTAGAACTTAGGACCTAGCCAGTGTAGCTCTTCCTTAGCTTCTTCCTGTGAAGGGGTGGGAAAATCAGAATCCAGAGTGGCCACTTGGAGGTTATAGCCATGTCTCCTTTTGGAGGACACTCTGAACAGCTTTGCACTAATATCACATGGACATTTAACAAAGAGTCACTGAGTACAATCTCCACTGGAAGAAAATGAGTCATTTTATGTACCAAATATTTCAACTTTTTGCGGGGAAGGATATGCATTCATTGGTTTTTCTTGCTGACAAGTTCTTTGAAAGATGGAGAACTTCAGGATCTCCTTAGGGAAGGCACTTTGGTTGCTTTACTTTTCCATTAAAATAGTCTGAAATAAGTCATTGAGAAGGCTAAGTAACAAGATTCTGTTATGCACATTTATTTGGTGTGCATAAAAGTACATGTTTCCTGTCAATTTCTGCAAATACAGAATCAGCTCTGGAAAAGATCGTTAAAGGGCTGCATCTTACAGTACTGTAAAAGTCTCTGTTCTTAGAAGGAAAAATGCAGAGTTTCTATCCTTTATTCTACTGTATACCTAAAGGACACAGTAGCAATGCTCACATTCATCACTGTTTCAGGACTGTTGTTCCAAGAGCTAGAAATCACATCCTCCATATATCCTCAGTGTTCACATAAAACAGCAATGCTGGGAGAATTAATCTTAAGATAAATTCTGCTGTACCACTAACAGCAGCATTAAGCTATTCATATTTGTCTATATGCATTTGTAATGAATCTCAGCTACCCTTGTCAAGAGAGAGTGTGTGGAGGCAGGGCATTTTTGCAAAAAGAAACAATAACTTAGAGCAGCATTTGTTGTCCCAGCCTATACTTGATGGATCTTTTTCTTAGGATCACATGTACCTATTACTGTACATGGACATGGCATGTGCGTGCAGCTCTTTTCCTTATCTCCACTGAGCTTTCATCTTGGGGCAGAATTCAGAGAAGGAAATGTCAGAAATTAGTTACATGATTCTAATGATTTAGATGCTAGGAAGCATTTCCTGACAGTTAGGACCCCGAGGGTATGGAATGGGCTTCCACAGGAGGTGTTTGAGGCCCCATTGCTGAGGGTGTTCAAGGATAGGCTAGACATGCACATGAGCAGAGCTGGCTGGAGCTGGGTGTCAGACTAGATGGCCCAGGAGACCCCTTCTGACTCGCTCTGTTTCTATGTTTCTGTGATTCACACACCAAGTCTAAGTACATTTTCCTGGGTTTCATGCTTACTTTTTATGCACACTAATAAGCCATTTCAGCAATACTGAAATTCAGAGCCACACCCTGTCAATCTAGGTGTCTCACTGGGATGTGAAGCCACCCCCCCCCCCAGCAGTCCTTTGATACCTGGTCCTAAATTTAATTTCATATCAAATACACTCATTGGTGGCAATTAGAAAGTCAGTATTTATAATCAGTGAGCTATTTATTCAGTATTATGGCACTTTGTCGACAGTTAAGATGACAGGCTTCATTATTGAGGAGTTAACATTTAAGGGCCTGTTTTAGAGTCCTGCCAATCTATAAAATACTTAATTACATGCCTGTGTCCAATCTGCTTGATGTAGTGATGTACCTTATGAGAGCATGTTTTCAGACCAAGATACTGAATGTCAACTAGACTGCAGAATGTAGAGAAGTTAAATTTATTTATATATTTATGGGAGACAAGCATGCCTCTGAAGGCAGCTGTCTTGAAATAAAGGCCTTAATGCACCAATGGGCCCACATGGGAGGAAGTGGTCTTTCTGGTCGCCTGTTCCTGCCCTGTGTGAGGCTTCATAACCACCACTTTGCCCGGAAACAGACAGGTAGCCAGTAATGTTGGTCCAACAAGGGACCACATGCTCACTGGTCAGCTATCCAGTGGCAACATTCTGGAGCAGCTGAATTTCTGAACTGTTTCCAGTGACAGTCCCACACAGAGCATGTTACAGTAGTCTAAACATGATGCATCTAAGGCATATGGGACAGTGGCTAGATCAAACGTACAAGAGATGCTTCCAAACTTTCCTAGGTCCTTCAGCTTTAAGAGACTTTTCGAGAATTATGGTATAATCATTAGATCAAGTTCAGATGCTGGCAATCAATAAGCTGTTCTCAAACCTGTTGTCACACTTCCTTAATTAGGCTATAAAGAAACTGGGTTTTTCATCCGTTAATGAAGGTGACTATAGTTTGTAATATGTGCTTTTCTTCTGATACTTTCTCAGGCTGACTGGCTCCAGAGACAGCAACTGCCCTCATAATATAAAAAAGCAGTAATTCCCTTGCCACAAAGTGTGCCACATAAATCCAAGTACTAGTTAAAAGTAAGAACCACCGGTGTGTTATTCCACTGAGACAATGGAGCAGTAAAAGCAAGGGATGTATTTATTAAGCAGGGATAATTTCTTATTTCACCTGAAGATGTCCCATTGAATCAAGCAAAGGTCTATTCTTCAGTCTCTGGAAAGACCGAATATTGCAATGCACTATGGGATTCAGTTGTGAAGCCTCTCCCAGGGATTGGTTAAGCTGTCCACTGCACTGAAAAAGGAGAACTTGAGATCGTAAGAACACAGGAACACAAGAAAAGCCATGATGGACCAGACCAATGGTCCATCCATTTGAGTACTTTGTTCCTGTGGTGGCAATCCATTGTCCACAGGATTCCTCAAGCAGGATGGGGAGAAAACTCCCACCTCCTCTGTGCAAACTCCTCTGCAAGAGGTGAATGCAGTCATGCCACCTCTGACCATGAAGGTAGCACATAGCCGGCAAGGCTTGTGGCCACTGATAACATCCTTCTTTATGAATTTGTCCAAACTCCTTTTAAAGCCAGCCTAAGTAGTGGCCATCACTACCCTCTGTGGCAGTGACCCCCCGTGTGAAGTACTTCCTTTTATCTGTCCTAAGTCTTCCACCAATCAGCCTTATGGGATGACCCCATGAGGAGGGAGCAGTAGGGAAAAATGGGAGAGTAGTGGAAGGAATGTATATGGTAGCTGTTGAAGGTGCTGTTGTGGTACAATTATCTTCTTTACATAAAACTTTTAACTTTCCACTTTATTGAGGCCTCTGCTTCTGGTTTCTTTTTGGGATTCAGATGGGCTCCTTATGCATGCTTTCTCCCAACCCAGGGTTTTCTTTCTCTGCGCTCTTTTATGTTTCATTACACAACCACAAGGTGAAGCTGTGGTATAATGCAACTGCAGAAATACACAAATTTGTTCTTGCATGAGACAGCATATAGCCAGGTCATTGCTTGCTTTTCTTGCTGCAAAAATAATAAGAATAATTTTTAAAAGCACAGAGAAGGAGGATATTATATAGAGCACCTAAAAAATAGGGTGCCTGTGGATTCATGAGCACACAACAAATACCTTGTGTAGAGAGATGCCCTTAGGAAAGGAGGGTAAAGCCGAGTGGGCTTTATAACCCATCCAAATGGGAAGCTGCCAGTTCCCTGCGCCGCTGGTGCAAGCGGTGCATGTGCTGACCTCAGAAACTGCTGCTCACCTGCTCACTCACCCTCAGTGGGCTTCTTTGTGGTGCCATCAGCCTTTGGATGGAGGTAGGGTGGGGCTTGGTAGCCCAGAGTGGAGCATGGAAGAAGTGAGGAAGAGCAAAGTCCCTATTCTGATTAAAATAACTGGCAAAACCTTCAGTATTTTTTGGTGCTTGTTCAAAATCACAGATGTTCTGGGCAGGATGAAAGGTCTTTCAGATGTTGATTAAGGAAGGCTCCCTGACTATGTAAATAGATCAGCACAATTTTCCTCAATTGGTATCTATGTTTATCTGTTTTCATATGTGCAGAAAACCTCTCACACATTTGTCATTCATCCATTCATTCATTTTTGCATGAAGGGACACCTAAGCCAGTCTATTGGCAGCAAGTTTTGTTTTTTCTGTTTCCCTACATTACTGTTCAGACAGTTCCGGGTTACAAAAGGAGGACATTTCATGAAAGAAATAAAATGCAGGTTTTAGGAATACAAAGGCTAGGAGGAAAAGCCAAGGTTGCTGTATTCAAAGCATTATTAAGCTCTTTTGCATATGTATTAGTGTTTGACTATGATGATTTAAAAAAAATCAAATGCTGCTTTTATAATAGCACACTCTGATAACGATGGAAGTCTCTGGGAAATAAGCTACACAGCCGTCGAGAGTAAGAAGAATAAGGTATTAATAAGACCTGAAATCTATTCCTCTCAATGAAAGTCTAAAGCAGGATGAGACTTTCCATTAAACTGACTCCAGGAATTGCCTTTTCACCTGTACATTCTGTCAGGCTTCTCTTAAAACCCCTGATAAGCATGAACAATAATAGACCAAATCCACACAGAAATGCGCTTGACCGGAGAACTTTCCCACTTAAGAGTTCAGGAATATATTGCAATATTTCTGGCAAGAATCCAGATATAAAATCTGAGTAGATCACTATCACTTCGGCAGTCTAGAAAGAATAAGGGGAGACCCCCAGGCAAGAGGTACTTGCTACAAAGAAAGAATGATAAAATGGGATTCTCTCTCTCCATCTCACACATACACATAGAATTCTGAGGTTTTTGATGGTGATGCAGAAATAATGGGGAAGAAAATTCCTGGTCATGAAATAAAGCCTGCATAGGAGACAGCAGGTGCTAGTTTGCTTTCTCTGTTCCTTCAAAGCATTTCACACAGTAGTCAATCCAAAATGAGGGAGTTTTATCTCAGTATAAACTGTTCTCTGAGACCAAACTGGGATCTACTGCCTTGCCTCCCATTAAACTCACATACTGGCCTTACCTTTGATTTGGAAAATAAATGCTATAAGCAGTACATGGGTGTTGTATTCCAGGCCATGGAGTGGTGAGGAGAGCTTTTGGCAAGCCACTGTGATGAAAAGCTTTGCAAATCACTTGCATCTGCTCCAACTTGGACACTACATTAGGGGCAAGCTGTGAGGTAAATCTTTAGATTCCCAAGGGTGAGGCAATCACTAACCATCCCTTCTTGAGCACAGCTCTTAAACAAGTGGTGACAACTCAAGTACAGGCTATCTTGGGTGAAGCAGAGTATCTGCAAACTTTACCATCTAAGTTCAGGCTTGATTTTGGAACTGATGCAGCCTTGGTTACTTTGGTGGATAACCTGCACTGGGAACTAGACAAGAGTAATGCACCTCAGTTAGTTCTGGAGGTTCTCACAGCAGCATTTCATATGATCAGCCAAGGCATCCTCCAGTGGCATTTGGGCAGTATGGGATTAGAGGCACTGTTTTGTAGTGGTTGTCATCCAGTCTGTCTGAGTGCTCCCAGAAGGTAGTGCTGGATCTCTTGAACACTGCCCTGTTGCATTCCCAGGGTTCCATTTTGTCCCCTACACCTTTTAACACCTACATGCAGCCCTTCAGAATGACTATCCTAGCACTGTGGCCTGGGAGATGCCCAGCACTATCTTGGTTTTTCAACTGTTGCCAAGGAAGCTGTGAACATCCTAAAGCATTCACTGGACACTGGGCTGGCTTTGATGTGCACTAAAAAGCTGAAGTTCAGTATATACAAGAGGGAGTTACTACTGGTGAGTAGTCAAACTAATTTGGGTTTTTAGGTAGGTACAACCAGATTTGGATGAATGTACACGCTCTCTGAGGTACCGGCTTAGCATCTTGGAAATGCTCCTGGAGAATCAGGAAGGTGCCTTGGCCAATAATACCATTGCTTGGCTTCAGCTGGGGTGCCATTTGTGCCCCTTCTCCTAGAGAGCGGCCCTAGCTACAGTGATTGGTGCCTTCGTTGCCTCCCATTCACCACAGCATGCTTTGGGTGGGGATGCCTCTGAAGCATGTCCAGGTACTTCAGGAGTCAAAATTCCATTTCAGTCCGGCTTCAGACCCGGGTACAGTACTGAATCTGCCTTGGTTGCCCTGTACAATGACCTGTGCAGGGAGAAGGACAGGGGGAGTGCGTCCCTGTTGGTTCTTCTGGACCTCTCAGCGGCTTTCGATACCATCGACCATGGTATCCTTCTGGATAGGCTAGCGGGATTGGGGGTCGGAGGCACTGCTTTGCAGTGGTTCCGCTCCTATCTCAATGGCCGATTCCAGAAGGTGGTGCTGGGAGACTATGGCTCTGCACCATGGCAGCTATGCCATGGAGTACCACAGGGCTCCATTCTATCCCCTCTGCTGTTTAACATCTACATGAAACCGCTGGGAGAGGTCATCAGGAAGTGTGGGCTGCGGAATCATCAGTACGCTGATGATACCCAGCTCTACCTCTCGTTTTCCACCAATCCAGGTGAGGCAGTGGCTGTGCTGAACCGGTGCCTGGCCGAGGTAATGGGCTGGATGAGGGCCAATAAACTGAAGCTCAATCCAGACAAGACGGAGGTCCTGTTGGTTGGCGGACTGGGCTTCGGAGAGGGTGAATTGAACCTAGTCCTGAATGGGGTTGCACTCCCTCTTAGGGACAAGGTCCACAGCTTGGGAGTGCTCCTTGACCCAGAGCTTTCATTGGAAGCTCAGGTGACAGCAGTGGCGAGGAGCGCTTTCCTTCAGCTTCGACTGATCCATCAGCTGCGCCCCCACCTGGAGTACGACTGCCTGGCGACAGTGACACACGTGTTGGTGACTTCCCACCTTGACTTCTGTAATGTGCTCTATGTGGGGCTACCCTTGAAGACGGTCCGGATACTTCAATTGGTTCAAAATAGAGCTGCCAGGCTGCTGACGGGGACTGGGTGTTATGTTCACATTACTCAAGTCCTCCGTCAGCTTCACTGGCTTCCCATTGAAGTCTGGGCCCAATTTAAGGTGTTGGTGACGACCTATAAAGCCCTAAATGGCTTGAGTCCTGGCTACCTGAAGGAGCGCTTACGTCCTTATATGCCCGCCCGCCCCCTGAGTTCTGCAGGAGAGGCCCTTCTCCGGGAACCCTCCGTGAAGGAAATTAGGAGGGTAGGAACTTGGAGGAGTGGTGGCGCCCAATCTATGGAATGCTCTCCCCAGAGAGGTCCACCTGGCGCCATCGTTATTTGTTTTTCGGCACAAGGCGAAGACCTTTTTATTCAAATGTCATTTTATTTGCTAATATTATTTGCTTATTTTATTCTTTGGCCAGGGCAACTTATTTTATATTGTTAATTCATTTTATATTTTTAGTGTATTATATTTTAATTGATGTTTTGTGAGCTGCCCCGAGGCTTTGGCGAATGGGGTGGCATAGAAATTTTCTAAATAAATAAATAAATAAATAAATAAATAAATAAATAAATAAAATGAGCAGCTTTCTGGTGTGAGATTACTTTTGATAAACCCACTGCACTGGTTTCTAATTTGTTTCCAGGCACAGTCAAAGTTCTTTCCTTCAGAGCTCTCAACGTCCCAAAGCTATAGTAATAAAGTCTTGCCTAAAGTTTAATAGCTAGTTCAGGTACCCTATTAAATGTTTTCAAAATCAACCCTGACTGCTCTTTAGGTCAGGGTACTGAAGCTGAAGCTCAAATACTTTGGCCACCTAACAAGAAGGAAGGACTCATTGGAAAGCAGCCTGATGCTGGGAAGGATTGAAGGCAAAAGGAGAAGGGGGCAGCAGAGGATGAGGTGGCTGGAGGGAGTCACTGGGGCAGTGGGTGTGGGCTTGGGTGGACTCTGAGGGATGGTGGAGGACAGGAGAGCCTGGAGGAATGTTGTCCATGGGGGCACAGCTTTGTGATTGAACAATAACAACACAGTTTTAATAACTAACTGATTCAATTATGTTTTGACTTTTGTGTATTTCTATGAAAGTTTTAATTGTATAAGTTGTTAATGTTGTGAGCCCCCTTGAGTCCCAATCACTGGCAACGGGGGGGGGGGTTAATGAGGCTGGGAATGGTGATATGGCCCACCACTAAAAGAAGTTAGGCTGGTAGGAACAAACAGCAGAAACTCCAGTTAGGTAGTTTTATCCTTAAGGAGGCTGGATTTGTTTTCCTTTTAGAACTAGCTGGGCTGCAAAAACATCTGTGATCTGCTTGGCTTGTGAATGACTTTAAAGGCAGCTCTGCTGTCCATGTTTGAATATTTTTTCTTCTGTCCTTGGCTGATTATAATACCATTTTTATATTTTAATTGGTATGTTACGTTGGGAGGATAAGGGGGGCTAATAATATTATAAATATATGCATAAATATACTTACACCTGGATTAGGCAGAATGGGCAGCCATTCTGGTCTTGGCAACATATCTCATTAGATGAACTTCAGCACATCAGAATAAACATATTCACAGATTTATTGGGAAAATAAATATTTTGTTACAGAAAATAAAAATGTTAGGTTAACCAGGTTAAGGGTGTTATTTTTCTTATCTATCCATGCGTAAAGTAAAAAATAGTTGCATACAGTTTGGGCATTGATACAGATGATGTTATGTTATGATAATAGATTATGCTGAGCTAATGATTGGATGTAAGAACAACCATTCTGTGGCATGATGGACCGAATGATTGGAAAGCCTAGTAACATGATAGCGATGCCAAGCCTTCACTCCTCGGCAATCAGGCTAGGAACTACGTGGCGCTATTGTGCAGCAATACATGAAATCCCAGGCAAATTATTAGTTAGGGTAGAAAAAATGTTGCTATGGAAATAAAAATTGCAAGTTCTAATACAGCAGCCTTTAACTTCATCAATTAAACCTATGATACACCAAGCTTATTTAAAATGTTGCCTTGGAGAATGAAAGGCGTGTCATCCACAAGCCGGAGTGCCGTATATGTTATTTTTAAGGGGGATGTGGTTTTCAGACATCACACTTACTGGAACAACACAGCAAGGTTTCTCATTATTGTATTTGCTGCCCCAGGCATGATGTGTATGATTTGAACCCTCCAGATAAGATCCAAAGCATTGCTCCTGGTCCAGATCCATTGACTGACAGCTGTTCACAATGGCGAGGTGAGGCAGGGCAAGGGATGCTTACAGCTGGGTATGCGGCAAGGAGGAAGTGCGGCTGCTTCATCATCAGCTGTTGCAGAACTTTCCCTGTTACTGTGAAGCAACTGCCCAGAGCTGCACCAAGGCAGCTGTAAGAAGTCTGGCAGGCAGGGAAGACATAGGATAATTCCGCACAGAGGGAGCTCTAAATACAGGAGTGGAAAAAAGAATGAGAGGGAATCATTCCTTGGAGCCCCATGCACCATTTTGACAGTTCACTGGGGACTGACAAAGAGAGGTGCATTGCAGAAAGAGCCATTATGGAAAGCCTCCAGATTGTTTTCTTCTTTTAAAAATAATAATGCTCCTACGACGTTGCAGCACTCCTGCTGCGATTTCCCTAGGAGCTCGGTGCAACGCAGAGACAGATGGCTCAGTGGACTCTTGAGAGCCAAGACTTTGTAGCAGCACTGGACTCCCTCTTCCCGAATCCCTGGCAGTGCAGTTGCAGTCTGTTCTTACTCTTGAAAAGTTGAGCCAAGTGATTATAGCTCAGTGCCTATTTTGCAAGGAGAAACTTCAAGGCTTGATGGGCATTTGTGAAATTTGTGAAAGGGAGACAGACCAGAGATGGGAAGCTTTTTCCCTCCCTCCATTTACTCTCTTTGTAGCCAAATCCAAGGGAGTTCAGTGACAGTCGATCTTCTCAAAGGGCTACACTCTGGGGAACCTGCCATTACTGCAAGCCCTCTGCATAGGCCAATCTGAGTGCACTTGAGTCTCGGGAGTCCCATAACAATTCAGTCTCATTATGGCTTCCGTAGTATAGTAGGTAACTTTACGCCTGATACCTGGTGGTCTTTTGGGAGTCCCTTTCCGATGGGCATGTGAAGCAGACCATGATGCTTCAGCTACGAACCACACAACCAAAGTTCTGTTCCCCATTCCAGCCCCAAACCAGACTTTCAGACTGTTTTATGTCTTCCTGATCTGTTAGAACAGCACACAAACTCTTTTCTAGTCTTTACTTGAAAACAATCACACAAATCATGCTCTGAGCATGCGCGGGGCTGTATTTTAAACTCGCCTAAAACTCAGCACTACTGTGGCTCCAGAAAGAAAAAAAGTGGCTTGATTCTGGAGCATTCCTCTGCTGCTCCTTACCTCTGGGCTGCACTGGATTTGGCTCCATGCACCAGCCCTAGCTGCACCACTGCATGGCTTTGGGAGTCACGGGGAAGCAGTTCTAGCCCTGAGTTGCATTAGGCTGAAGGTAAACATGGCACAGGAAAGGCCTTTGCCTATATGTGCTGCTTTCTGTTGCCCCAAAATATGCCCAATACATCTATGCATCTTTCAGGCACCAGCAGTGTTGAAGCTTTAGGAGAAGGTAGGGTTTTTTCATGCCTCTCCCCCAATTTATGACAGGTGAGAAAGAAAGAGGGGGAAAGAAGGGAACCCCATTTTTCCTTCTCTGCCATGAATGCTATTTTTATCACTAATAGAATGGTTATTATTGCAAACATCTCATTTAGTTGCCATAGAAATAAAATGATTTACTTATTTAATTTGTTCAAATAGCCCATATAATAATGCCTTTGGAATAATCTTCTGTTACGTTCCTCATTGCTAAATCAGTCAGCAGCAACCCATTTCACAGTTCAGCATTCTTTTTTAATTTAAGGTCCATCTCACCGCACAATCAATTCTGTTTTGTACATGCACTTCAGAGGACATTTACATCACCAGAAATCGCGCACTGACACGATGGAACATGGCCAATCTGTCCAGACATCCTATTTGTCCTAGAGTTATTTACTACCTACTTCTCCACTCTAGTTATGCTGCAGGATAGTAATAGCAGAAGGAAATGAGTGTCCTGTGAAAAATGCTATTTCTGTGATTAAAGGATGCCCCAAAGAATTCTGTAGAAATGGAAATAAGGACAACAGGGGAAAAACTGGACTTCCGCCTTGTAGTTACATGGGCTTCTGTCAAAGCAGTCATAATGGCCAAAGCAGCTAGTCAAAGGAGAACACAATTGGTCAGCATTGGTCACCCGCACTGCCATGGAGTGCCAGATATCCATAAAGACAGAGCAGCTCAAAACACAGTTGTAATTTGGACAGCATCCATGCTACTTTTTCTGTCTGAGTCATGCAAGGAAGCAGCAGGCAGGTGTGTGTGATATTCTGTGATTCAAAAAGACTTATCCATCCATAGCTAGGAATTTCCTACGCACTGATCTAGGCCTGGCCCAGCCTTGTTATACAGAGTAACACTGTAAAGTAGAACCATGCTGGAATCTCAAGGAAATAATACTGCTGTCCGTTCTCCATTCTAGGCTTGTCATAAAAGAGCAAGGAGAAGACAACACGGATTTGAATAGAATGTGCCTGGGACAAATGGGTGGGTAGGTGGATGGATGGTTAGATAGATACAAAGGTAGAAATAATACCTGTGATCTAAATGGAAATATGATACATCTCATTTTAGTAGAGGATAGGGATGTGTGAAGAATTCATTTTGAAGGTTGGAATCAGTCAGATTCTCTGGATTCAGCTCACTGGATTTCAGCATGCTTTTTCGTGGCATTTCATGACATCCTGACAAGCACACCAAACACTCACTCACCAGGAAGTGAGCTTGCATGAACATTGTGCAAGGAGAATCCCTCTTACGCACCTGTGATTTGCAGCATTTGCTTCTGCTGCACATGCTGTGGAAGAAGTTTGCTGGTGTTCTCTGAAGTCTCATGAACATTCTTGGCTCAGCTTGGGCTGGATTCTAGGGAAGATCCTCGTATGCCTAGCAGTGAAGACTGTGACAAGAATCAGCTTGCACCCTCTAGACTGCACATGAATTTAAATGTAATCTGTGCTCAAAGGCTGTACATTTCTGAGCTTGCAATATGACTAAAAAAATAAATGTTTCTGAGAATATGAACTTTGGAGAAATGCACACATATGTACTGCAATCTATGAGCAAAGAACATATCCATTTCAAATGTTTCACACATCTGATGCATACTTTTCAAAAATATGCTTGAATATATTCATGAGTTATTATAAAAAAGAAAATGAAAAGAGCACATTCCAACACAGACACAAGCAGGATGGGCTTCAGGGTGAAATTTGGAGAACTTTTACAAACTTGAGTTTTGCTTTTCCCTATATCCTAACCTTTGATGCCTTTTTCACACATTTGTGTTAGAGATGTAAAGTTTTGCTTACTACTCCTTCTTCAGCATTTTCTATTCTTTCAGAAGGTAAAACTCAACAAACTACATAATGAATGAGTAATAATCATCAGGCTCACCTGATGAAGAAAATGAGTCCAAACTAGTCCTTTGTCTTCAAGAGGGAGATTAATGTGAACTGTCACTTCCTTGGCTTTTCTCCTAGCAGGATGATGTTTTCAATAATTAGTTTGGTCCATCACATATCAAAGAGGGGGATAAAGCACAGTCTCAGAACACCTGGTATTGGCATCAAGCCTAGTGAATACCCAAACAGATAAGTAACTACATGACACTCTCCCATTTCTTTGTAGATATGAAACTGCATTTTAGTTCTTCAATAGATCTTGAGAAGAAAGTGTGATATATTACTGATGTATAGTAGTCTCATTAAATGTTTATATCTGTGTCTTCAAGAGAGTCTGCTCCATTTTTGACATATTTATAGTAGTTTCTCTTATCCAAGTTTCCATCTAAAAGAATAACAGAGCTCTACCAAGTTCCCTTTTTCGTTCAGTTCAGCTCTTGCTTCTCTCAAGAGCTGCAGAGGAATCCATGGGAAATTATCAGATAGTCATAGTTAGTTTACTTTAGGGATTCTACCTGCTTACCTCAAAATGTAGGGTCCCAAGCTAGAAAGTTCAGACTCTGAAGGTGAGCTAGATGAAGACGGGTGCTGTTGGAATGAATTACTCAAATGTCAGGGTTAATGAGCAAGATTAGGTGAGCAGCTGGTGAGAACCAGACTACCTCTGGTTTGGGAGATACACTGTAAAACAAGGAGTGCCAGAAGGGGAGGGGTGTGAGTTCATCAACCCAGTGGGTTGTCATCAAGCCAAATGAGCAGACCAATTTAGTCATGTCTGGTGTTCCTGCCATCTGACCTACAAGCAGATCAAATCTCCCTTTGGGTGGAGCCAGCTCCTTTTGGATGGGAAGGGATAAAGGGGATTCATTTTGGAATCAGCTCCTGACAGAGGCAAGAGCTAACTCTCCAATCAGAGGGATCACTATATTGAAAGATGCTACTTGTTTACAACTTTATATTTACTCACTCTGAATTGCAAAACCAATTGAGCCAGCCTAATTCAATAAAAGAGATCAAACCAGTCAATCTTGATTTCTTAAAGGAAATCAACCCTGACTGCTCTTTAGAAGGTCAGATACTGAAGATGAAACTCACATACTTTGGCCACCTAATGAGAAGTAACAATTCACCAGTGAAGACCCTAATGCTGGGAACAATTGACAGCAAAAGAAGAAGGGGATGGCAGAGGTTGAGGTGGCTTGATGGAGTCACTGGGATGGCGGGTGTGGGCTTGGGTGGATTCTGAGAGATGGTCGAGGACAGGAGAGCCTGGAGGAATGTTGTCCATGGGGTCGTGATGGGTCAGGCATGACTTTGCGACTGAACAACAACAAAGTTCAATGAAGGATTGTATTTTAGAAGCCTTTTGTCTTGTTCTATTGGAAAGGGAAAAATGAAGCAACATGCTCATGACATATACTCTCTTCTTGCTATAAATAACTTAGGAAAATCCTAAGTTTTAAACTCTCTAGTCTTTATTTGTCCCTTCTTCCTTGTTTGAACAACTGGTCAAAACACAATTTGTTTCATAGCTCTTGGACAGGTTATGAAAAGATATTTACTTACCTCCAGCTCTGGTTCTAGTTCTGGCTAAGGTGTTCTCATCTATCTCCAGTCACATGGAAGATCCGTTCCCTGCCCATCCCCGCTTTTCATCCCTCCAGAACCCATAACTGCTCTTTACAGAGTTATTGTTTTTAAGCATTTCTCATATTAACAGAATGGCTGCTGCTAAAAACAACCTTAGGGAAATTGGAAAATGTATCCCAGGTGTAGAAACTCGTGTACTGCTTTGTTTGGGTGAATTCATCATTTATGTGACGTGCCCCTGCTGTGTCGCTTGCTGTAGCCCCTTGTGGAGGTCTGATGTGAAGTGGAGCTTATAAGGCTTCATAAGCTAGAGATCATCTCCATTTCCTCCTAATGTTTGCTTTACATTTATTTACATTACATTTATTTACTGGAGAGCCAGTGTGGTGTAGTGGTTAAGAACATGGGACTGGGGCTCACACAATCTGGGTTCTAGTCCCCGCTCAGCCATGGAGCCAACTGGGTGACTTTGGGCCAGTCACAGACTCTCAGCCCAACCTACCTCACAGGGTTGTTGTTGTGGGGACAAGATGGAGGAGGAGAATGATGTAAGCTGCCTTGAGCCCTTTGTAGGAAAAAGGCAGGATATAAATTGAAAAATAAAAAAATAATAATAAAAAATTTTACCTGAAGAACTTGCTCCTGCAAATACCTGTACAAAATACCCTGATCTACAACTTTCAGACTAATATGCAGATCATAACTCAGCTACTCACTGGATTTTGCATTTCTCTGAAAAAGGTAATGCAGAGCCTGGCTGTATAAACATTTTAAAATATACATATAAATACATATTTTGAAATACAATACACATTTAAATATGGATTAAATCCATATTGAAATACACATTTTGAGTGGTTCTTTGTCTTTTGTTAAAATGCAAATTAATGCAAAATGAGAATGGAACAGAATTGTAGGTAAAATATGCAAAACTGACAGGGACTGGAACATGACTGATTTGCCAATCCCTTCTTTACATATGAATAGAAACCAAAATGGTTTAGTAATCCCACAGAAGGTGCTGTTTAAAGGAGCAGTCTTAAGGATTGTGTGGATCTCCTTTTCAGTAGGTAGAGGGAGAAGCCTGTCCTTGGAATAACCTCCCAGAAGCCATGGAAAAGTTTATCGCCATTCATTCTCCACTCTCAGTGCCCCAGAATGGAGAGAGCAAAGCAGGTACATTCTGGGAAGGTGACATGTCCCCAAAATGAGGGAAAATACACTAGCCCTGGAGCTCTGCACCACTGCCTCCTATCCTGTCTGTGTGAGTCTAGCAGGGCTTTGAAGTTAACAGCTCTTCCATGCTGCCTTCAAGGATTGGCCTGCCCTTGTGATATTCCTTGCCTGAGACAAAGGCCTTCCTCATCAGCTCTGCAAAGCAGAAAAGCTGTAAATTAGCAGGGTTCCCTTCTGAATCTATACCTGGGTCCAGCTTACTTAAAGCCACAACTATCTTTATTAAGCAGAGAGCAGGTATCACAAATACAAATTGAAATGCTAAGTCTGTGAGGTTTTGGTACACATCTTAGCTGTTCTATGTATTCATAAGTCAAAGGGTCTGAAAACTATCAAATGTCTTTTTTGAAATGTCAGTTAATATATTTAACAGCTGTTATATCTGTAAATGGTAGCAGAACCCATAAAAAGCAATAAACATCTCTTAAATTCTATAAACAGAAATGCTACAAAATGTACTTTGCTACAAAATGTTAACAATATCTTTGTTCAACAGGATTCTTCAGCTACAGAAGACAGTAAAAGGGTATTCATGAATAGCATACTATCTCCTTTGGAAATACCATCTTACAAAGACATTTCCATTCAAATGTTTTATGGCGTTATGGCATTTTGTTATGACCAATTGTTGTTCTTTCCCAACAATAATGCAGGATGGGCCACTGACCTTGTATAAATCTGTATTTTTATACAAACTAATCTAGTTCAATCCAAACCACATAAATAATTCTCATAGATTCAATGATTCAGCAACACTATAAGTTACTGGAAAAGCATTACAATATTTTACCTTTTCTGCTTTGTGGGGAGCTTATTAATCATCATTCATCCAATGCTCTTCATTATTAATCTTCCAGAATATGTAGAACTGCTTCTTGGTTTGAAAATATTCCCTTGAATAGATTGTATAATTCACATACACATAAAATAGCAACATTATACGATTAAGGAATGGTTTCCATGTACAGTAGCTCTTGAAATTTTCATTTTTCACCTTGGAATTACTTCTACAAACACAGCCTGATCTTAGCATATTTACTCAGAAGTAAATCCCACTGCAATAAATGAGCATGGCCCCAATGTACATGTGCTTAGGATTCCGTCCAGGTTCTGCCCTATCTGCTCAGCCATGGTCCCGTCCTTTATTAGGTCCAGTTGCCATGACTTTTGGACCTACATCTTTGGGATCCTGTGAAGGAACGTGGATGGAAGGATTGGGGTGGGGTGCATATGTGTGAAGAATAGAGGGAGTGCGTGAGTTGTTATGATTTCACTTCAGACCCACATTCTGGCCCTACTAACCACACATGAGGGATCCACCATCTCTGGCCCCATAGCCTGCTGACTGCTAGCAATCCCCAGCTGATTGCCCCTAAGAAGATGCTCGCAAAGGCAGCACTGAAGGGGAAGGTGCCTCACCCATCCCTCAATCAATGCTTAGTGGAGTTAATTTTAAAAAATGAATGCTTTGAAAGACTAATAAAAAGAACTACGATTGTCTGACTGATTTTGTTGAAACTCCCCTAGATGAAAGCATTATTCATTGCTGTATAAGGGTATCACCTTTGCTTCATAATTAGTGCAGAACAAAACCTTCCTGCAACAAGCAAACATATGTGAAGACACTATGATCATTTCAACCATCCCTAAGACACCAGGTGAAAAAAATGACTTGTGTGTGTGCGCGTGTGCGTGTGTGCACGCGCGCGCGCATAGGCACCAGAGACAGTCTCCACACACACCCTGATCTCTTCCCTTTGGGGAAGTTTTAAAATAGATTAAATTAAAAATAAATAAAATGTTAAGAATTAAGTTCTTAATTGTTAAATTAAACTTCCGCTTCTCCTTATACTGGTTTCTATACACCCCCAGGCACCATTTAAATTCACAGTAGAAGTGACTCCCATTCTGGCTGCTGCTTCTTCACTCTCCTGTCTGTACCAAGCCCAAGTGCACCATGTCCAGGCCTAATTCAAGGTGCTGATTTTGACCTGCAAAGCCGTAAAAGGCTTGGAAGCAGGATACCTGAAAGAATGCCTCCTTTCTTATACGCCCTCATGCCCCTTAAGATCTATAGGAGAGGCCCTGCTCTGGGAACCCTCCCTGAAGGAGGTAAAGAGGACGTCCACTCAGAGTAGGGTCTTCTCTGTGGTGGTGCCCAGATTGCGGAATGCGCTCCCCAGAGAGGTTCACCTAGCGCCAGGTTAAAACCTTATTATTTAAACGGTATTTTAAAAATTAGTATTTTAATGGTTTTTAACAGTCACTGTTGATCTATTTGATTTGATTTGTTTGATTTATTTTTATTGATTATTTATTGTATTATGTATTGTTTATTGATTGTTTTATTGAGATTTGTATTATTTTATTGTTATTTATTTTGATATTTTTGTAAGGCATCCTGAAGGCTGCGGCAAAGGACAACATATAAATGTATTAATAATAAATAAATAAATAAATGTCAAGTGCTGGGTGTGGGTGCCTGAGTGGCCATATTTTCAGGCGTAAATACATGTGTCATGATTGGCTCTGAGGAACCATCAACTGGGGCTGTATTTGGAAATCCAGAAGATTCTCTTCCTACCTGGTACCTTTCCAGAGAAGTTCATAAGCCATTGAGGATACCTTAGCAAGCCACAGCAAAAGAAATGACAAAATAGAGCAAGAAGACCTGATCAGAAGTAACAGCTGGTCCAGCTTGTCCTGCTTACTACAAATCTGGAAGGAAGAAGAGATGCAGAGGAAGAGAATGTCCCACTTGTTTGGGAGGAAGAGACAGCAATTAGCACTGACGAACAAGTTCTCCTGTGTACATCACTGAAACCTGAATATTCTTATATTCAGTATAAAATATAACAGGAAAAATAACAACCAAACAAAACTGCATCAGATACACTGGGTTGCCTGCATACTTCTCTTTTTGTGAATGGAAGAGATTCTTCAATTACTCAAAGGCATGGAGATTCAGCAAAGTCTTCCCTTGGAGGAAGGTGATTTTGATGGATTCTCCCATCCCTGAGCAGTCTCCCATGTCACATGCTATTTAGGAGGTCCACGCCCTCCAAAGCAGCTTTTGGGTAGAGAATATCTGGTGGGGAAGTGGCAAGGAATACCTCCCTCCATGCTGTAGTAGGAGATGTATTCAGCACGAGGATTCTAGATCTCTGCCACTACTTGCATTTAAATTTAGGAATTAAATTTCAAACTGTGCAGCAACTATATTTATCATAAAAGAGTTTATGCATCCATTGGGTAATCAGTCATAGATCATTTATGATGTGATCTGTTTCTGAACAGAGCTTCCATCATCCTAGGCCCCAAATTCTTTGCCAGCTGTGAGATGTCTCCCCTTACAGAGCTGTTGCGATAGAAGTTTATGCCTGTGAAAATCCAATTTGTCCTGCCTTTTTCTAGGCACATAACTTTTCTTCAACTCCTTTTTAATTATGCAATATATGATTTGATCATTGGATGTTCAGTATAAAGTTGAACATCTTTGTCTTAAGGAGGAAGAGAATGCATTGGCAGATGCTTAGAATGTCAAAGGCCAGGCCTGAATTCAATCTTCCGAATTTGTTGCCAGAATTCAAAGATGCAATGCCAGAAATGCCACCTGGGCTGCTTTTAGTGATAACATATATGTATAAGCTGCCATAATTCACAAGCACTAATACATGCAGTACTTGGGAATGACAAGGAAAATTATGTGGAATGAGTGTTGTGCGCAATCCTTTAGCAAGATGTATGTGGAGGTGATGTGGTGCTGTTATACAGCTGTATCTGCACATGTGCTGATGATGTTCACTTGAACAGCTGAGCTCAGGTTTCTCCTCTTAGTTAGCTTTCTCTCTCATCTCAAGTTGCTTCTCAAACAGTGGGGTGCTCCGAAACCAGGCAGACAGGATGGGAAAAGAAAGATCTAGGATGCTAGATGGACATAACCAGGCTGCAACTGGGTTTAAATGAGCACACAGCTTTTAAGGAGGACCTGAATTCAGCACAGAATCAGTTTCCTTTAACTCTGTGACTATGTTGATAATTTTGTTCTTGCTTATGAGTAGTACTAGGTATTCAATACAAAATACTGAACCATACCTATCAGTAGATTGTTGTGAGACAAGGGTTTGCCAGGACTAGTTCCTTTCATATTTAAGAGCCAAAGGAACTCATAGATTCATAGAACAGTAGGATCAGAAGGGGCCAAGGCGGCCATCGGTTCCAACCCCCTGCTGGTACAGGATGCCAGCTCACAGCATCCCACTCATATGACTGTCCAGTTTCGCCTTAAATATCCCTAGTGTGAGAGAGCCCAGGACCACTTTTGGCAACTGGCTCCAGTGCTGTATTACTCTGACAGTTAGGAAAATTTTCTGGTGTCTAGCCTGAAATTGATGTGTTGCAGTTTTGAGTTCATTGCTCCATGTCCTCTACTTGGAGGAGAGAGAAGATGGCTTTTCCTTCCTTTTGTGACAGCCTTTGAGGTACTTGTAGTGTGCTATCATATCTCCTCGTAGTCTTCTCATCTCAAGGCTAAAAATTCCTAGCTCACTCAGCCTCTTATTATAGGGCTTGTTTTCCAGACCCTTGTTGCTTTCCTCTGAATCTTTCTAGTTTTTCTGCATCTTTTTAAAACCTGAACTTCCAGAACTGAACACAGTTTTCCAGTGAGCTCTGACTACTTGTACTAATTCAAGTGTGCAGTTGTATGAACATGCATTAGTGCTAATGCACACTTACTAAGGCATATTAGCTCAAGTGAATTAGGTAAGTAGAATGAAATTCTGGTTTTTAAAAAAATGTCTAAAAGCAGGAATACGTCCACTGCATACCAAAAGAATCCTGACAATCCACGCCACACGAATTGGAGCAAGCATCAAACTTCAGGGAGGACCCTGTCATTGTTGGAGTACATTGTTCACCTGGAGTTTCCTAACATGCTTGATTGTCCCATGTGCCTCTGGCCATGCAGAGCAGGGGAAGCCAAGGCTTTCCAGGCTAAGACACCGCTAGTGAACCGATGAACCAGTTAGGCTCGCTTTCACTTGCATTAGAGTTTTAACATCTCAAATTCTTTCTCTTTCAAATGTGAAGAACTCTGCAAACTTAGGAAAAATCCATCTAAAAAATGAACCCTGAGCCCAACCTATCTCACAAGGTTCTTGTTGTGGGGATGAGATTGAGAGCGGCAGGAGGAGAATGATGTCAGTTGCTGTAAGATTGTGGAAAGAAAAAAAGTGAGATATAAATCTAGAACAGTGAGATATAAATCTAATAAATGAATAAGCAAAGAAAAATTCCCCACCCAAATGTTCCACCCAAATCTCAACATCGAGAGGATGATGAAGTGCCTGCCTGCCATGTAACCATATAGATCCAGACTTAGTTCACACCTAGAATAGGCCAATGAAATCCATAGAACTGAAGTGATTTCAAAGGGTCTACTCTAAGTAAGACTAAACCTAGTTTCAACACAATGTATTGCAATCTCTGTTCATCACAAATGTAATTTTTGTTAGGGGTTTCATTTCTTTTCTCTCCTCCCCCTCCTCCTCCTCTCTGCTGGTAAACTATATCTTATGCATAATAACAGTGTAATATATAAAAAAATTTTAGAGAAAAATAATATTTCTGTATATTTATTGCACCTTAAGTTTTACTTTATGGTTTCCAGGAAAAAAGTTTTTATGCTCCTTTAACATTTAATTTCATTAATAAGGCTTTTGACCATTCTTCATTCCTTGCTTTTAAAATGACCTTAACAACTTCTACTGTAAAGAACTTTTTTACCCATTTGTTAGCAATCCATTTCTAATCAAAAGTATTTTGTAGAAAAGACATGAGAAACGTGTCCCAATTATTGAAATGGTTTTGCTAATGCTTTTTGTTTTTGGGAAGAATAAATTGATTTTCCCAAAATAGATGTGTTTTGGTGTGAGTGCATGAGAGAGAGAGTGTGTGTGCATGCAAAACAAATTCTACAGTATCAAGGTATGAAATACAAGCTAATTTTAATAACATGCTTCAGCTGCTCTATTTTGCAAGCTCCAACAGTGCAATTATTCTTGTAAACTTTGATTTGCTCAGATTGTTATGGTTTCTAAGGAGTAATGTAAGCCACCGGTAGATTCCAATAAATTATACAATCCTTGGATCACAATCTAGAAAGTTACTCAGGCATACGTAAAGGTTTTTTTCCTACCCAAACACTGGGTCTTCTAACATTTTCATTGGAACGGCAGCCCTCACGACAAACTACTTTTGAAATGTGTAACAGTATTTGAAATAATTCCAGATCTCAGGGTAGCACATTGAAATAGATTGGAAAGAGATCCAGCAGAGGCAGAAGCAACCTCTTGACATCATGCATAATTATGGAATCATTGCCACAAACAACATGGCTTGTGAGCACCACCTCAGATGGCTTAAAAATAGGATTTGACAAATAGATGGAGCATAGGCATTTTAACAGTTTTTAGTCATGCTAGCTTAAAGGAATGTAGGACGCTGCCTTAAATTGGATCAATGCATTGGTCAGTCTAGATGTTTTTCCAGCCACATATGGAGATGTTGGGGTTCAAACCAGGACCCATCTGCATGCAAAGCAGGTGCAGTCCCACTGATTTATAGCCCTGTCTAAGATATATGCAAAGCCTGTGTACTGTCAGCTGTGGTTCAGCACCAGGAGGCCCTGCAGCCTCCAAACAAGTCCCCTTTAGATATTAGTAGGTGCAAAGTAGAGTCCAGTGCAGCTGGGGAAGGTGACTGCCATGGGAGGACATCACTGTTCCATTCCTCAGCTAATGAGAGGGGAAAAGAGGGGAAAATTCCAAAGAGTAACTGACCAAAATTCAGCCTTGAGCCAGAGGTATGAAAGCTTGTTTTTTGTTTTAGTTTCCGGGTTTTTTTATTTTTACAAAAAAGAAATAAGATGCAAAGAAAAAAGTCTCTCTCTCTCTCTCTCTCTCTCTCTCTCTCTCTCTCTCTCTCTGTGTGTGTGTGTGTGTGTGTGTGTGTGAAAGAAGAAGGATACCAAGTAATATTACAGAAATATAGCATATAAGTTCAGTATCTAACCAGTTCATGAGAAAGCAGAAATGTCTACCTTCTCTAGCCACTTTTAAATAAGTAAGTTCTTCATTAAGCTTTGGCAGCAGATTGATCTGATTTATCATAGCAATTGTAAATAATGTCATAACTTTAGCATGGTGTACAAGCCTGTAATAATATGTTTATAAATTCTGTTTTCTTAAATATTAGTCGAATTGCTCGTAACAAGCTTTCCATGTTTCACTAAATTCTTTGGGCCTACCTGTTCATTCATGAACTGTGGCACCTGGTTTGGCTAGGACCTGGCCATTCATTCATTCATTAAAAGCTTTTATATGGCATCCTATTACATAAAAATCTCAGGACGGCTTACAACAATCCTTGTGATTGCTGGAAGAGCTGAGCTCTGTCTGGCTGCAACTGTTCTTCTCCTGAAGCCCAAGCCAGCTCAGAACTCCTAGCCACAGAGAAGCTTCTTTCAGGAGCATCTCCAGTGTTGCCCAGGGTTCTGGCCACGACTCTATTTGAATCATGAACCAGAGCCTGCCACTGAATCTTGTATTGTGAACCTGGATCTCCAATTTGATTTGAACAATTATGTCTCTGTGATTATGTTCTTGCTTCTTTATTGTTCCTTTATAAAGCCCTTGGCCATTAACTCTCAAGTTAACTGATTTATAACTTCTCACTGTAAGTGCTGCAATATCTAAAGTGTGATCTGTGTCATCTGATTCACCTTGGAAGAAAGCTAAGGCACTGAATATGTTCTCCTTCATTTCCTAAGGTATCCACACACAGACATTGCCACTGTTGGGAACAAAGCCTGCACAAACCCCCTGTGGTTAAGCCCTGGAGCACACTGCTGAAACCCTATTACAACAGCCCTAAAATGAGCTTGACCTTTGTCTGTGCCCTAAATGAGCATATGCAAAATCCTTGTGGAGGCTTGAAGGGTCTTTTGGCACCCTTATTGCTCTACTCCTCATGTTAGTTTTATGGTGTGTGTGTGTAGAGCAGGAGAAAAAGGAGGCAGCTGCTCACTTGAGATCAGCTTTGCAAGATGTTAGTTGTTAGAATCAAAACTTTATAATTTAAAACACTGACACACCACTGAGCCCAGCTTATGAGTTTCTTCATCCTCTGAAACTTTGGGGACCCCAAATGTGGATATATGGAGGCTAACTTATAAGCAAGTTCTATATGTGAGACTGTTGAATATGTCTAAGGTTTGCACAGGTAGAAGTTAGGTTCCTTAGCATATACTTCCCATGCTTTTCAGTGCATGGGTGAATTTGTAAGCACTTGAATTCTTAACTTAAACTGAAAGTTTCTTGATCCTAAAATAAGTACTTCAGTTGCTAAAAAAACATTACACTGATTGTTAATATATCGAGTACATCTCATACCTAATATGTTAAACTCTTCTATTAATTCTTATGTTTCTAATTTTAACATACTGATTTTTTCTAATACCAAATATATTGAATATGTCTAATACACAAGACATTTAACACTTGTGTAAAACTGTAAGAGTCAAGCAGACATTTTCATGAATGTGTTTACTTCCATACACAATGCGGCTTGTCAAATTTGATCGTTTAAAAAAATAGATTTAAAAGCAACTGTATGAAAGGAAGGTAATATGATATTGATTCTTTTTTAAAAAATCAATTCATACATTGTATGACAAACGGCCCTCCAACAAATTGTTTAAATTTGCTTTAAAGAAGCACACTGTGATGTAGACTGTAAAGTACTTAAACTACAAAAGCTTCATTTTAAATAGCCGCTTAGAAGTTGGAATCACCATCTCATCATCTTGTGAATGCAATGGACATTTTTCCTAGCTGCCTGGTCCAAACTGTCCTTTTCCTCTCTTTTACCCAACATACGTTCTAATTCCACTATCCTTTCCAAGCTCTGCTAATCCTATGTCATTCCTGGAATAATCATGGAATAGTCAAGTTGGACGGGGCCACATGGCCATCAGGTGCCATACACCAAGTTAAACTTTCACTTTCAGATGACAGTCCAGTTGCATCTTGAATGAGACGGCCCACATCCTCCCTAAGTAATTGGTTCCATTGCTCTAACTACATCATTTTCATATGCCTATTCTAGAAGCTTTTCACTTGAGACCAAGGCCAGGTTCATCTACACAACTGCATTCCCAATCACCATGCATCAGTGTGAAAACCAGACAGTGAGGAAAGCTGACAGGAAGAAAATTGATGTGTTTGAAACATGGCGCAAGAGGAGGCCAATGTGAATACCCTGGACTGACAGAAAGATGAACCTGTGGGTCTTGAACCAAATCAAGCCAGAACTCTCCATGGAAGCAGAAATGACTTAACTGAAGCTCTAATACTTTGGGTACATCTTGAGGAGGCAAGATTCACTGGAGAAGACAATAATGCTAGAGAAAGTCAAAGGCAGAAAAAGAAGACAAATTACGAGATGGATAGATTCCATAAAGAAGGCTGCAGCCTTGAGTTTAGAAGAGCTGAGCAGTTCGTGAAGCATGGGGCGTTTTTGTAGGGAATTCATTCATAGGTTTGCCATAAATCAGAAACGGCATGCAGCAGCAGCAGCAGCAGCAACAACAACAAATTATAGATGTCATGGTCTTTGGCAAGAATCAGAGATTTCTATTTTTCATACAGATTCTAGGAATGTAGCAAACGGTAGCTCACTGCTTCTCCTCCTCTTCCTCCTCCTCTTCATCATCATCATCATCCCATTGCATTTAAATCCCAACATTTTTCCTCTTGTGAGCAATTCATGAAGGCTAGCTCAATTTTATACTCACAACAACCTGAACAGGTAGGTCGGGTGGAAAATCCCATACTCTCACCACATCACACTGGCTCTAATGTCAAATTTTCAGCATTGTTTAAAAACCGATGGAGAAAATAAGCTTTTTTACATTATGTATCATATTCAGTATAGATTCTTTGGGATATATTCATGTCAAACTGTGGAAGGTGAGCTGGAAGTAGATGGATTTTGCTGTGGTTATTCCACCGCTATAAAGATGAAAGTTTCTGGGGATGGACACTGTGGCTGTGCATCCTCAATTTCCCTCCAGATAGTCAGTTTTTCTCATGTTAGTTTTAATTCCATGGAACAGACCCAAATTTCACTGCAGCTGGTGGTATTCATGTGGCCCCTCTCATCATTTCTATTCTACCTTTGTGTGGGCGATGGAGCCGCGGGGGGGGGGGGGGGGGCGCCTCTGATCAGGCACGTCTTCCCTGCATGAACGGAACTGCAATCGCAGCCATCTCCCCACCCCCAGCGTATCCCGTTTGCGTCCATCTCTCAGGCTCCCAGCGTGTCCCGTTTGCGTCCATCTCTCAGGGTCCCAGCGTGTCCCAGTTGCATCCATCTCTCAGGCTCCCAGCCTGCTGTTTGTGTCCGACTCTTCCTCCCCCAGTGTGCCTGCAATCACGCCTGTCTCCCCCGCTACCCCCCAGTGTGCCAGGATGACGGGTGCCTACAGGGATGACGGGCGCATGCAGGGATGAGAGGCGTGATCTCGGTCATGCTGGCGGGGTGGGGAGATGGCCGCGCTTGTGCTCGGGGTGCAGGGGAAGAGATGGTCGTGATATTTGTTGTTGTCACTTTGCTTCACATTTTTCTCATTTAAAAAAAAATGGTTACAGAACAGATTAACCTTATTTACATTGAACCTTATGGGGAAATTTGACTTGGCTCATGACCAATTTGGGTCACGACCAGAGTCCCGGAACAGATTAAGTGTGTGAGCCAAAGTACCACTGTACCTTACCACAATCCGATTTCCCCATTTCCACCATCAAAACTTGTACTTCCCTTTCCTCTCTATCCAGGTTCTCTTCCTGAGACAGGTATCTATCCAGGCCGAAATATTTGCTGCATTCTGGACATTGTCACATATTAAATAGTAATAAAGTTGTTGTTCAGGTCATATTCCTGGTGTGTAGGCTTCATTGAGAGAGAAAACAAAATTTTAAAATCTCAGTGAGTATTTTTCTCATATGTGCTGAAGACACACAAGGCATCCACCCTGTTGAAGCTTTAACAGGTCTGGGGCTGTCCTGAGCTTGGAGGGGAGGCCACCTGCAAACCTCACGTAGCCATCTTGAGTTCCACAATGGGAGAAAACGTGGGATATGAATGAATGTTTCATGGAGGATATTGATAAAGAAGTGGCCATCTATAAACATGGGTGAAGGAATCAGTTGTGTACTGTAAGATGACAGAACATGGGAAAAATCCAAAAATAACTCAAATGAAAGAATGCATTCTTCAATGAATTAATGTCAGCTTAATTATTGTGGGTCAATTACTGATCCTGAAATCTCGGATTTCTAGTGGACTATATTGACTAATGAAATAGTTCAATTTCTCTGAGTTGTCTTAGGATAAAATAAGGAGCATAAAAAACATCTTCAGAGGAATGCATTCCTAATCAGTTCTCCGTCCAGTTTTCTAAAAGATCATGACTGATGGAGTGCTTCTCTCCCAGCATGGGTCAACCCATATTCTATGTTTATTATCCCTGCCCCTGTTTTTCATGCTTCCTCCATGATAGGTTCAGAAAGGAGCTGAATATCTCTTAGTAATGAACTTCCTCATTTTTTCACAATCTTTTGTAAAATTAGTAACAGTCTATGGCTAGATACAATAAAACTTGACTTGGCTTGAGCTTACTACAAAAACTTGGGTCTTCTTAGTGGTGCTCCACCCATCCCCATTCAATAGTATCACTAAAGATGACTGCCTGACATCAACACTGTTATTTTTTTGGTACCTCGGGTAAGACCCGATTCTTTTCTTAAGAATCCAGCAGCATATGATGAAGTTTTAATCAGCTCCTGATTAATGGTTGCTTAAAATTGTTTTAGATATATGTGTGTGTGTGATTTTTATAATGCATTTTAAGGACTTTAATCTGCCGCAGGACATTAACAAATGAATGAATACCTACGTCTGCTTGCTTTTGCTGCCGCCTTTGATGCTGAGGTCACCACAGAGCGATGTGGCTTCTGCTGCCTAACTGCTTGTCACCTGTGGGCTCCCCCATGGTTGTGTTGTGGGAGAAGGGGCACCTGGAAGAGGAGGAAAGGGGCATGGTCACAGCATATGTGGCTTCTGTGGAGCAGAGGCAGAGACCAGGCAGGGTCTGCACCAGCTGCGCCTCCATAGCCAGCCTGAGCACAAGGTGATGCTCATCCTGTGCGTTGGACATTGGGTTAGGGTTAGGGTTCAGTTAGAGTTATTGTGGATTTACTATTGTTATTTTTGTTCTTGTTCTTGTACTATTGTTCTTGATATTGCTGCATTATTTATTTTGATATTGTTGATATTTGATATTATTCTTTGATATTATTGTATTTTAAATTTTGATTCATTTCTTTATGTAATAATTATTTTGGAGGTTAGTATATTGTTTTATTATGTATTTAGAAATGTAATTTGTATGCTGTCTAGAGAGCTCAAAGGGCTATGGATTGAGAAAGAAATGTAAACTGAAATGACAAGAAAGTGCAATGAAATGAAATCATGGTATTGTTTTTTTCACAAATGAAGCAGTGTAAGTCTAGCACCCAGATATATCACAGAAGGTTTTCATTTGGCCTCCTCACAGTATTATTTCCCCAGCATTCCCCAGATGAAAAATATTTCTTTGATCCATTGATCAAATCAAAAGTGTGATGTCAACCTTATCACCAGTATTATTATCATGAGCATTATGGTGTTCCAGTCCCTGATTTTTGTTTTCTATTGAGGAATGGAAGTTTAAATGATATTTTTCTTAACTTCAAAGAAAAATAAAATAGAGCATAAATAAAATAAAGGAGGCTAAAAATCAGAAAATAATTCTTCCAAACAGCATATCGACCATGTGGCCTACTAAGGAGAATGTTGAACATGGATAAGAAAAGTGATGCTTAGTAATAGATCCACTGAGAAGCTTTAGGTACATCAGCCTCAGTTTTCTATCCATAAAATAGGAATATTAAAGACCTACCACATGGGACTCTTATGAGGATAAATGAGATAATTACTGCAAAGCACTTTGCTTGCTGTGTGTGAAAAGGAATTTCAGGCTTGATAGTTCATTTTTGTTTATCCAGGGAGTGATTAAAACTCCTAATTTTTTTGTGTCCATAATAAATGCTGCATGTCTAGGATGGCAAATGCTGACAAAATACTCCAGCAGTCTGATTAAGGTGCTGAAAAAGTAAACTCTCATTATTGAAAATAATGCCATGAACTTCATTACAGTTTGGCCCTATGCTAAACAGAAAGTCAGACTAATCTTTAAAGATTGCCACAGTTTAATGCACAATTGATTTATGTTATTTATGAATGGAACCGGATGGTGAATTGAATTGCAAATATAAGCACTGGCTGAGTCAAAACTATTTGTGATTTTAATCTAAACAAATCTAGATGATTTGACATGACTTAGGTGGCATGTAGTAATGTTATTAGAATTAGTTTCATATTTGTTAGTTTATTTGTACATTTGGAAAAAGATGTGCAAGAGTTTCTTCCCAATGCATACTGTTGGTGTACGTATGATGCTGACAGATGATATTCTCCCACTGGTCCTGGGAATTAGCTTTCACCTGCTATGCATTCTCCCAGATTTTGGCAAAAAGCCAGTGGATTCTCCACCCAGCAATTTCAACATAAAAACAAGAGAAGGTTTCACATCTTGATGACAGCCAAGAGCTACATCAAATATTTAAAAAGAAAGAAAAGAAATGAGAAAAGGAAAAGCAATCAAGACAATCAGCTGAAATACAGAAGAATTTCAGCAAACAAAAATCTTCTTGATAGTCAGGTCTGTTCATGTAGTTCATAAGAATCTACATGTGTTTCATCAACATATGGAGTTAAGTCAGGGAGAGGCACTGAATGCATGGCTTTGATGCTTTAGCTGGGAACACTTTGTGTTTGTGCTGTACAGCTACAGACCTATGGAAGGCTGGCACAGCAAGGAAGCAGGGTGAAGTGACATTACCAAGGGAAGGGGATAAAAGAGGACAGGAACTAATCTATGGTGCACCAAGACTCTTCTGAATGGTTATTTCTGCCCTGCCAGGTGGAGTCATTTGAGCTCTGTTTCATTGTGAGCTGCCCAGATTGTTCTTGGCCTTTGGAGTGGCATAGAAATGTAACAAACTGACTAACTAACTAACTAACTAACTAACTAACTAACTAACTAACTAACTAACAACAAAGTGTCTGAAGGTGCTAAGATAGAAGGATCAGTGATGCTCAGATTCAACAAAATCGTCTGAGCTCCACCTCAAGGCTTTGATGGCCTTGCTTCTGTTTCCAGTTGTGATGTTTTTCTTGCCATTTGAATGGGAAAAGTCCACATTTCAGTTCCTTTTTCAACATTTAAAACAACTTTTAAAAGTGAGAACCAAAATGTGCACTTTGCCCTCAGTTGACTAAGGTGTGCAAATTAGTTTTTTTTTTAAAAAATGCATATCTTTAAAGCATCCATTTTGTGAATGTATTTGCAAGTTTGGGAATATGTGAGCTCTTCCTGAAAAGATGTTCCCATTTGTTTTCACACTGAGGGTTGTGAATGCAAAAATATTGGCTATGAACAAATCCAAATGAAATTCTCATATATTCCTAGTGCACTTAGTTCTACAGATTTCGATGGAATTAAGATCAGTTCACTGATCAGCTCACTGTATGTTTCATGGTGACTTGTGTCTCTAGTTACCCTAATTCCAAAGATACGACACCAAACAAAAATTAGAGGAACTGACAGCAAGCCACGGAGTGGCAGAGCAGTATTTACATGGCTGTATTTCAGGTTCTGCTGATTCACAGCCAGCAGGATGGAAGGTGAAGGCAAGTGTCCGTTTCCGTTTTGCAATGCCACCTTTAGCTGCCCTTTCCTGGGAATGACATCATGTGCCCATCTGGGTACAGCAGAGGCTTCAACTTTGGTTCCCACTCCTGATTCTGTTCTCTGCCTACAGAGGGCAGTGGAGAAACACCAACAAGATGGAATGAAACAACCTTCAAGTAGCGCCTACTTCATTTTAGCCACTCTTTTTGCATAGTTGTTCCATTTAAAGGAGAATTTTAATTAAATTATTGCCACTCTCGTTATGGTATATGAGGCTTTCATACAAAAATGGCATTATGGGTATAAACAAAATAGACATGAAAAAACAATCATTAGTGTATAATTATAGTTTTCAAAAGTTGATGCTTTATGAACAACAACTCTTTAATCAAGCATTCTGTTTACAGGCTCACCCTTGATTTTGTGATTAAAAATCAAATTAAAAAGAACACTTTCTCTGAATTGTCAACAACACAGCATAGCCAATGTTTTTAAGAAGCTGAGCCAAAGCCATTGAAGTTAATGGAGAGGCTCCCATTTATTACAAAAACAGTGGGATCAGAATCTGACAGACCACTAGCTGGAATCCTTTTATTCTTGTGTTTCATCAAAATAATTATTTAAGAAATCACCACATATTTCATCATTTTGGGTAGTTATACTGAAGTATTTTAAGTAGGATGTAGCTCACACATTTTATTTAAGAATATGTTAAAGATACATGCACTCTAAACCAGAAAACAGAGTCTTGCCAATAAAATAGTGAGGGGTCACTGCTCTCTTGGCAGAGAGGGTTATGCCACTGGGGAATTTTACTGAAAACACTGAAAACTGGTGTCATCAGTAACTTATTAGGCGGTAGTTTCAAAGACTGCTGAAAGGTACAGTAGTTCCAGCTCACGGCAAGTCTTCAATTCATTGCAACTCAAGAAACTTCTTGTGTTTCTTAACGTTCACTCAATCCTCTTTAACCAAGAGAATGAGCTAACCATTTTCCTGCATTCTCCTTAATTCTTTTCTCACATCACATCCAGGAATATAAGCATATCTCCATTCTTATGCCTTGAATACCATTTTGCATGGAAATATTATTTCTGATTAAAAACTGCAAGTCAAATGGATAAATGATGTCCATAAAGTAATGGAAAGGGAAAGAAAAAGTGTGCACAGACATGTTGTCCTTTTTTGTGGTCCACAAAGGACAGCTGCTGCCTTTTGTGACTACAGGTGTGGAGATCACACATGTTTGTTGTCCTGTTTGTGGCAACTACTTCTGCTTGTGTTGGTGATGTGAGCACCACACTATTCTGCTATTATTTCCTCACACCCCGATCTGAGGCCAAGATCATCTGCCAGGAAGCCACATTCTACTACCAGTTCAGCAGTGTTTGAAATGGAACTTGGTCTAGTCTTCTCTGGACAGAAAGATGAGTTACCAGTTTCAGGAGCTAAGAAGGGAAACTGAGTGCTCTCAGAGGTCAGATCACACCACCTTCTAAACAAGCCAATTCACTGAGGATCAAAATAGACAGTTTGATTGTGTATCTAGCAGATTTGTGTTTCCATTTTTACTCTTGAGTAGGTTCAGGGTTCTCTGGTCTGGGCTGAGACACTAGCATGAGGCATGGGGTGGGATGTTAAAATCCAGAATTTCCCCTTCCATGCCTATTATAGTGTAAAAACGAACCTAAATCATAAATGGAAGACACACATTTAAAGTAATGTTTAAGGAAGGGCAAGTTAATGCAGTGCAGCAGCTCTCCTAGCCCACTAGGAAAATTTACATGGCTTAATCTTAATGATCTAGAAATTGTGCTCTGGATCTGTTTTTGAATCTGTTATCTCCTACTGAGTCAAGATCAGTGTCCACCAAGCTCAGCTTTATGTGGATTCACTGCCTAGCCAGAACAGAAGAGCCTACAAATAAATGTTCTGCCACAAACCAAGATCCAATGGCTCCTCTGCTGATGGAGAAAACACACACAGATCTGTATCAGTGATCCTTGAAAGGTTTAATGAGCTATCCATTTTCATCCTGAAAAACTGTTTGGCAGAATTGATTGGCCACTTTTTGCATGCTTACCCCAAAACCTGTCAATGAAAGGAAAACCGTCTATTGCTTCTGTGCAATCTGCCAGCCACCTACTTGTCGGGGGTGAGTTACAACTATCCCTGCACAACTGAATGCCAGATTTTCACTCTTGTCTCCTTTCCTCCACTGCAGCTGTTTCTCAGAAGAAAAATGGAGCGATGCATTCGTCAATCTGGCAGAGACAGCCGTGATCTAGAGCAAGGCAAGTGGCAAGAAGAGAATGAGGAGTCATGCAGAAGGACGCCAGTTCAGGGCAACACCATGGAGATAAAGGCTTCCACTAGTTAAGAGTTGCTAGTATGGACTTACATGAACAAATGGTCTGATTCCCTGCAAGGATTCCCCATGCATTCCTAGGACTCTATTTTAAGAAAATACAAGATTTAATTCCAGTATAATTTATTGCAGAAGAAAGTGCATCTGAATATGACTATGATTCCTAAGAATAATAAAATCTATCACCCTCTGGGGCCATGTTCCATCAAAAGAATGTTTTGCCTTTTGCAGATACAACCTTTAATGAGAAAATAAGCCTTTTAAGGATTATGAAAAAAGATGATAATGAAAAATGTCCATTTTGTGGTAGGTACATTAAAAAGTTATATATGATTGACCACTGAGAATGAGGGGTTACTAGTTTGACAAAGGAATGCTACTATACCTTAATGTCTGCATTTTATTTTATTTCTGCACAGAGACACTGTGCATAAGGAAAGAAGAAATTTAACATTCTGAACTTTGAAGACGGAACCACAGAAAGAATTGGAAGTTGTTAAAGCAAAACACCTTGGAATACAAGGCTCGCTCACTAGATCCGTGGCGTATGCTAAGGAGCTTATGTATTTTAAATAGGCTCTGCTTCTATAAGGATGAAAAAGTATTTCTGTCTTCCAAAGGAAATGAACCGCAGCAGTGTTGCTGGTGGAATATCTCAGCATTTGAATGTGCATTTGAATGTGGGAAGTTTGTAACAAGAGTGTAACATCCAGCTAATAGAAAAGAAGTACATCTATATATAAAGGTTTATTTTCCATTTCCATTCAGAGTATGCGGGTACTTCCACAGGCAGGGCGACACCTGGTTATCAGAGAGGGTGCCTCCAGATGAGGATCTGATTGTGAAGCCCTCACTCCCATCATTCCACAGAACATCCAGTTGTTACACCTCTGCCCTCTAACTCTCGCCTCTTTCTCCACTCCTGCTTCTATTAAGGACAAAAAGCAGGGCAGTTTCACAATGCCTTTTGATTGGCAGCACTAGGAGTCCTTCGTCTCAAATTATGTTGTAATTGCTTCTGCTTTTCTCACTTTTGTTACATTCATATATTTAGCACATCACCGCAGGCAGAGACTAGGTGAGACAATGTCATGATGGTGCTATGTCTGAACTATCTGCAAATGAGGCTCTCCAACAGAGCAATGTGAGCTTTCGTGATGTGTGCTCATACACTGCTTTTTATTAATATTTACCCAGTTGTAAAACATCATGAAGTTTTGCTATGGAGAAATAATTGTTTGAAGCAGGAGGAATCCATATGTTTTTAGCAGAAGCAATTAGAAATTCTGTTGTTGCTTTTAAGGATCTGCATCAATGATTGTTTGACCAGATTTTCCATTTTATTTGTGGAATGCACCTGCCAATCTAATTTTGTTATGTCCAGCCAGAACATACATTGATGCTTCAGGGCAAGCTTGCTGTGGATGGGATACTATGCCCCAAAAGACCACATGGTGCAGCATTTGGCCAAACATTTCAGATATGGGTTTCATTTTGCAGATTAAAGCCATTCGAAAAAAAAACACATCTAAACCTACAAATGACAGCAGATCCCTGCTTTTGAGCATGGTGAAAATTCAGACCAAGTAAAGAGTGACTTACCATACCAGCATTTCAGTGAACAGAAATGGTTTAAACAATTAAACCCACACATTGTGCTTTGGGAAATGATTGTGTTCATAGGATATTTATGTAGAGAAATCTAAGGTTTTAATAGAAAACTGGCTAAAGTGGGAGCTTCTGCTCCAGAATAATTTCCTATTGGTTGCAGCGAACTAATTTGCAATTTCAGCCTTGCAAAAAAAGCATACTGGTTGTTCAATCATTAGTTTAGAAAGACTATTTAGCTTCCAAGAACTATTACGTAAGTAAGCAATTATGGCCTTTTAAATCACATATTTAACAACCTGATGGGGAGAGTATCTTCAAAGGAACCAATATACTGTAGCTTTCCAAACAAAACAGTGTTCCATAATGCAAAGAATTCAAATGCCAAACACTGCATCAAATATTCACTGAACTGAACAGATCACACCTGTTCAGTAACTTACTGCTTATTTCAATTATGATTCACATGAAGGCACCTAAAATGAGGCCATTACATTCTATGTCAATCATTCCGTTTTACCTGACTTGCAAGAAATACATGTATCTCCGATGACTCTTTATATATACATGGCCACCAAACAGAAAATACACCGATGCCCAAGAGTGACTGCAGAAACACACAAAGGTTTGTAATTCCATATCTAAAACCTATCAGAATCTTCAAGGGATGGGGCTTGTCTAGGGATGCAGGAAGAGCACGTTGCAACTTGTAGAAAAGCTTCTGGCTTTGTGTAGGGGCAAGGCTGGATTATGAACATTTCATGCCCAGCCAGAGTTATAGGCCCCCTTCCCTTGGTGAAGCTGGAAGACTATGCCACCTACAGTCACAGTGTGGTCTGGGGTATGTGCTCCTTCTGGAGAAGGGCTTAGTGGGAGTCCCAGCAGCACTCTGTTTCTAGCCCTCAGGATAGATGTATAATCAGTTGGTACACGCCTAGTAAATAATACCACTAGGAATGTTATGCAACATTACAAGATAAGAGATATCAAATTATTAAGGGCTCTTAATCTGATTAGTCTAGAACAAGTGATTGAAAATGAATTCCATGGCATTATTTTAATGGTGTGATTAACATTCTGTCTTAGTTATCTGATATTCACATTTCTGTTGTGTTCAGTAAAATGAAGGGAGGTGAAATAACTTTAGCTAGAAACTTTCCCGGCCTTTGTTTTCATTAATTTTGGGAAGGCTTGATCTTCTGTGGAATTGCCCGTGGAGACATAACCTTTTAATGCAAAGAAAACATGTGCACCAAAGCAGAGGCACAAGCACCATGTCAGCAGGTGTCTCATATTCATCGCTATCATCATTACTAGTGCCGTGCTCACTGTCTCTAAAACAAATGCGGCTCTGCTTTATTGCAATAATGCCAGCTTTCAATCACAGTAACTGGCATAAATCAAATTAATGTCTGTCAGCCAGACAGCCATTTCTGCAGAAGTCTATTGTTCCCCTTTTTCTGGGAAAGTGATACAGTTCACAGGAAGGTGGAAAGAAACTAAATTGCGTCAACAGACTCTTTGGAAGCAAAGGCTACCATGTTGCCTCCTTTTCCCAGGTTGGATTGAATACCGATACCACAATCATTTGAAAGTTTCACTTCAGGAGTCACAGAGGGCTTCTTTCATTATGAGATTGGTATTTATATTTGTGAAATGCAAGAGCTTAAGCTTATTACAGAAACAACAGAGGAGACTGTAATGTGAAACTCTCTGAGCTGCACTAAATACACACCATCTTACTGATTTGGGGAATTTATTGCTGAGTGCTTTCATGGGGGCTTGCTTCCACTTTGAATCCAGAACAAAATGGGCTAGTTTGGAGCAATTTGGGTTTTGTCTGAGATGAAGCTGGCTCTCTCCAAAGGGCTTGAAATTAATCGGGCTGCTCTTATCACCTTGTGTCCACCTCAGAGATTTGGAAGATGCAAACTGAAACTGTCTCAGTCCATTAAATAGTTTTGCTTGCAGACTCTCCATAAAAGGAAAAAAAGCAGGCAGTAGAGAGAGGAGGGGTTTTGTGACTGATAGCTCTAGTTTCCAACCAGAGAAATGGGTCTTAGGGTTCACCTTTATACTTCAGATCCTTGGAAAGGGAGGTAGACAGAGCATATCAGTTGGTGTCAGCAAAGCATAAAACAATCCCCGTGTCAAAGCTTGAAACTGTTCTTTCATGCATCATAACTCGCTGGACCCAAAGGCAATCCATTTCCCCTCCCTGAAGCTGTAAAGAATTTAGCAGTCTCAGTGGGGGCAACTATGCTTGCAAATCTTATTGAGTTCTGCCAGAAAGCAAAGAAATGTAATTTGTTCATTTCCCCATGTCAAATCAGTAAGAAGACACACGCAGTTCTTTCTGAAGCCAGCTCCCCTTTGGATCCAGGACTGTGCAGATAGTGCCAAAATGCGGTACAAGCAAATTGACCCACTTCCTGAAGTGTGGACCAAACAGCATCCAATTTGAGGTATAACACCCCAGCTTTTGCCACTCCAGAGCAACGTCCTGTGCCTATGGAAATCCAGCTTGCAGTGATATTGCTCCAGCATTTTTTTAATTAGTAGGAACATTGATGTTATCTGCAATCCCATTCAAATTCAGTGTTCTCTCTGAAATTTTCAGAGGAGCTTGAGGGAAATGACTTTTCCCTGCAAAAATGCATCATTCCCTGTTGTGATGCAGCATATCTGGGGATACTTTATCTTGAATGGGCAATTCAGACCTGTTAACCTTAACCTCTTTTCCTGATCAGGATAAAAACGGCTAGAACTGATTTGTTGATCTGTATCAGTGCAGTTGCTTGGTTTTTTAAAAATTCTCCCTGGGGAGATGGCTACAGGAGATGTTCTGAGGAGTGCCTGCACTTAAAACTTTACCATTACACTACTGTTAAGAAGTAGAGGAATACCACAGTAGTTAGAAACCCAGTTTGGAGGCTCAGTTGCTAACAGGGCTGTTGTTATGCGGATAAGACTGAGAGCAAGAGGAGATTTATGTAAGCCATTCACCTGTTTGTCTTAGTGCAGGAGCAAGACAGCATATCTGCCGTTAGGTTGATGAACTGAGCTTTGGAAATTAAGATGATCTCTTAATTCTGAGATCACTTAGTCTCCAGGGGTTGTACGTATATAAATCCTGAGAGTGTCATAGGTGATGAACTTCTACAAAGAGCTGAACTGCAGAGGTGTAGCTGTTGCTGGCCTTCTTCTGAGGTCTCTCTGTGCCTGCTTTTCTGGGGTTCCCAATGAGAGAAAGAATGGCATGGCTCTGTGTAACAATATTGCATGCTATGCTATATCCCTTTTACCTCCTTACAGCTAATAGTATAATGCACTGTGTTATCCAGCTTTGTTAATAAACTGCTTAATATTCATCCACTAGTGTGCTCATTGCTTCTGGATTCAAATAAAAGAACCACTTGCCTCCTGGCAAGACAGCATGCAAAGCAGAAAATGGCAGAAAAATTATTGTCAGGACTGACAAGCTGATGCAAAGTAAAAATCAGCCTGCCTGTCCAAGTCCTCCAAACAAATGTTTCTGTGCCAGTTTTTAAATCTGGATTTGCTCATAAACTTAATTTTATGTGTGACAAAATGACAAACTGCAATTGACATTAAAATATGCACCAAAGCTTTCTAGCTGCCATAACTGGAGGGGGTACATAATCTATTTGGGTAGGATGAGAGCTCCGTGCAATCCATTTGAGAGGAGGATCCAGTAACAAAGATTCCAGGAAGAGGAATCTAATCTAAATGGAAAAGTCCAAAATATAATACAAGTATAGGCCCGATGCTATAAATAAAGGATGGGGAGTTCAAATTCACACCCTCTGAGCAAACTTTGTGTCCTTTTTAAGGATTGTGAGAAAGTCTTTGGGCTATAGGGCAGGTTACAAATATAATAATAAATGAATACATAAATAAGGCTATTGATGATGGAGTGTAACTATGTAAAAGTTATGAAACAAAACATGAAGCAGCTTTAAATACTTGTCAGTTATAAATAAAGCATAAACAATCTGTGGCATTGCATTTGTTCTTTTTCAGCTTTGAAGATCTAATGGTTTTGCATCTAATTTATTTAAATTAATTGTATTAATTTAATGATTTGAATAATTTCTAACCCACCTTATATCAACTGATTTCAGTAGTAATAAAAACAAGCAAATATAAAACCAATTCATTAGAATAATCAATGATACAATCAAATAAAAACCAAGCCGCATTCCATAATACCCAAAGCACTAGATGCCAAAATGAGTCCAAGGATACCAGGCCAGTAGGCGCCACAGCCGAGAAGACCTTCTTTGTCACTCCACATAATTTGTGGAGGAGAGCACAGTATTAGGACACTAATAGATGGGCACTGCAGATTTCACTACTCAGGGATGCACGTATAGGAACAGACATTCCCTAAATATCAAGGTCCAAAGCTCTCAGATATCTTCACGATAACCTTGAACTTGAGTAGAAGCATATGGTCAGGCAGTGCATTAAAATGGTGTTACATGATTTCTCTAAGTTGTTCCTGATTGCACTCTTGCTGCCACATTCTGCACTGCAGCGTGTGTTGCACTAAAGGGCATGTTGTGTGCATGGCAGTAACCGAATGAAGCATTGCTGGTACATGAACTACTGTGGCTTTGTCATCCCTGCGAAGGAACAGCTCTTACTGGCAGGCCAACCAAGAATGGCACCCAAAAGCACGATTAACGCCCGGAGGCTTCCTGAGCAAGGCTGCTGTACCCAGGATCTATACTGCACCGTTGAGCTTAAATTCGGGAAAACAGATGGACCTGTGCTTAAAAGCTAGCATCTTCATCTCCTACAGAGACAACAGATTCCAGTCTCCTGATTTAAAGACAACTCACAGCGATTTTGAACAATGCCCATCTAGCCTATTAATGACTATGAGATCAATTGAGATATTCGCTGTCTTTGAGGTTAATAGAGAGGTCAAATGGACTCAGCATTGCCCTTGCTTTTCAAAACCACTTCATTTCCCCCTAAAGAATCTCAGTTGATGTAGTATGTAGTAAATTTCAGAGGACAGATATTAGCATTTTACAATTTACGTGCTTTCCCTCATCTTCAGCCATTACCATTCTACAAAGTGACCGAAGTATTCCACTGTGCTTATTACTGGCAATGGGCAGGCGACTGTTATTTCTAATCTGCAGATCTCAAACTCACCAAGTCATGTGGCCATTCATTGGCAAGAAAATCAGCTAATATTTCTATACCAAGTGAAACTTCTGGAATATATCATGTCACAGATCTTGCATCTTTCGCTAAATCTATGTTGGAAAGAGAGTGGAATCCCATAACAATAAATATAGTAAAACTGTATGTATTGCTAAGAATTTAGTCAAGTTTTTTTTAAAAACTATAGTAAAACTATATGTATTGCTAAGAATTTAGTCAAGTTTTTTAAAAAAATTCCAAACAAAAAATGGCATGAAATACCAAAGCATCAGCAACAAACCAGAGGGTCAAATTTAATGAGGTTAGCTGCAAAGACAAAATGCCTCTTGCTAAGACAGAGGAGCTGAACTAAGCAAGAAATAAAATACCTTCAAGTCCCATGCTGAGGATTCTCCCCGTTTTTTCCAAGCTACCGGGAGCTGTACCGTGGAGGGCATGTGATCAAGACCACAGGATGGGAAGGAGGACTTTAATCCTTTTCCTAACTTTATATTCTTGCTTAGATCTCCCCAGCTCCTATGTGTCCCAAAGCTGTAAGGAGGGATCAGAGCAAAGCCACATTGTAGGGGGACACATAATTAACTTATAGAAATTGTGATCATGGGACGTGAGGAGAGCTCCTAGTGTAACTACCTTATAGAAGAAGGATTAGATAAACTAATGGAGCGGTGTACGCTTAGGTCTTCAACAGTTATTACCCATCCATTGAGCTACAGTGCCTCTGAATAATAATGTGGGGGCAGAACAGCTTGCTCATCTATGCCTTCACCACAACAGATAGAAAAAAATACCTGGGAGTCAACTTTACGCAGAGAGGCAGCCAGAAGAGAAAGCGTTCCTGGGGGTGCTTTTCCCCCTTCTTTGTTTATAATACAGCCTCAGGAGGAAATTATTTAGCTTGATCTTCAACAAAAGCATAAAAGACTGTCTGGCTTTTAGACCAGCAGTTCCATCTATAACTTCCACTTATTTCAACGGGACTGTCACAAAATAGTCCAGAAGAAACCCATCATCTCCTCCTCCCTGCATTAGTCCTATGAGCTAAGTTCAACACTGCTTTTGTTTATACCCATTCTGCCCCATGCCCTGATCCCTCCTGTAGTTTCTTCTATCTTCTCGGATTCTGTAACAGGAACTTACTCCTAAACAAACATGTTCTGGAGTGTAAATACATTCTTCATACTTGGCTGTGTCAATGAATATAGAAGTATGCAAACAAACCACATACCCTGGTGAGAACATATGATTTTTATAGAGAGGAATTCTTTTGATCTAGCTCAATTCAAATTCAGGGCCAGCTGAGATGAGCATGAGCTTCACCTTCCTGCAAAGGACATGCCTGCCTGCCCCTTAAGATCTTGGGCAGATGCCCTTCTCCAGGTGCCCTCCCTGAAGGAGATTAGGAGGTGACTACCCAGAGAAGGCCCTTCTCTATGGTGGCACCCCAATTGTGGAATTCGTTCCCCAGTGAGGTTCGCCTGGTGCCGTCACTTTATTATTCACAGCACCAGGTCAAAACCTTTTTATTTTCCCAATGTTTTAAAACCTGACTGTTAATTGGGGTTTTCTTATTAGTTAATTTTTAGGATGCTCTGCTTTAAAAAAAATAGATGTTGTATTGTTAAACCATCCCGAGACTTTGGTAATGGGATGGTCTATAAAAGTTATAAATAAAAAAATAAATGTCCAGTTCGGATTTGATTTTCAGTCTTTAGAAAATATTTGCATGTTGTGGACCAGTTGGGAACACAACACAGAGTCAAGTGAAGTGAAGTGAAATGGTACATATCTATGCTAGCTGTCCAGAACTGGAATATCTGAACCTTGTGCGCACTGGTTGACCAATATAGACTCTTATTATATAGACAGACATTGTTTGGTTAAGAAAGAGCAAATCAACATTTCCATATCTACAACAGGCTTATTATTTTGCATCTCCACTATACAGTCTCCTTGAATGACTTGACTTAGAATAACTTCCCAAGTTCTTTCCCCAGGGTTTTAAGAGTTGTCAGATATCTAATGTTGTCGATGCTATATTATTGTTGACATTTAATTTAAGTCTCAACATCTCCTGTTGCTCATTGCTGCTTACAGCGATAGGAGGAACAGCAGGAAATTTCATACAGTGGGAGATATTTCCTTATTTATATCAGAAATCTGTCATGAAGGGCAACAACTACCTTATTTGTGTGAGTGAGATTTAGGGGAAAATATTTACTTTGGGAGGCTTTTTCACCCTTTGTTTTCTTCTTTGTGTTTGTTCTGAAAAAGTTGTTCTGGATTGCAAACTTAATGATGGATTAATTACAGTTTGCTACTTTGCATTTGTTATCTGAGTTTCTGGCCACACTAAAACATCAAGTGGCAAGCCAGCCAAGAAAATAAGCCAGCAAACAAGAGAAACATATTTCAGGCTTTAGTGGCAAACCTTTAATTTTAGTGGTCAACCCCAAGTATGCCTAGCTAGAGCACATTCATTGTTCATTTAGAAAAAACACTCCATGAAGGTATTGATTTTGGTCAGGTGTTCGAACGGGTGGTTGGGGAAATTAAATTAGGTGTTTTCAATGCACAAGACCCCCCTGTGGCGTGGTCTTCTATATTCCCTCCACATGCTACAGTCCCACTGAAATCAATGGCATTGTCTTGATGCAAGTTCTCCATGAAGTGTGTATTGAGGTAGCAATAAATGCCATTTATGTGCCCCTAAGAATATAATTATGGTTAACAAATTTTAATTTGAGTGATTGTGGAGCGTTCTTTGCAATAGCACCTTTCAGTGTACACATTATTTTCTAAAAGGTTATTCTTAAGACAGCCTCACAACAAACAGGTGAGATAGAATAAGCAAAGGGGATGTTTGCACGTTCACTTCCCATACCAAACTCCTTCTGCAGCTCTTTCATACAGGTGTATTTCCTACTGTGTGCATAGGTACATGTGCAAAGGGACTTTTCCCACTAACATGCCTAAGGATGCACATTGCCATGGTATCTCGAAACACACGACTCTGCACAAATGCCTGCAAGCATGATATGGATAATCCACCTAGAAAAAAGTACAGATTTGGGGCATGGTAAAGTATCTGAACAGATATTGGGTCCTGGCTACCTGAACGAGCGCTTACATCCGTACATGCCCGACCGCCCCTTGAGATCTGCGGGAGAGTCCCTTCTCCGGGAACCCTCCATGAAAGAAATTAGGAGAGTAAGTACTCGGAGGAGGGCTTTCTCTGCGGTGGCGCTCAACCTATGGAATTCACTCCCCAAAGAGGTCCGCCTGGCACCGTCGTTACTGGTTTTTCGGCGCCAGGTAAAGACCTTTTTATTTAAACATCATTTTAATTGTTAAAATATATGATCTGGCCAGGGCAACTTCTTCTCCCTTCTCTGTCCTCCTCCTATATTCTTTACTTACTTTATACTGTTAATTTTAATTTTATATTATTGTATCTCGGTGTATTTTTTGTATTTTTGTATTTATTGGTAATTTATTATGTTCTATTGTATTTCAATGTATCTTATTGTGTTGTAAGCCGCCCCGAGGCTTCGGCAAGGAGCGGCATAGAAATGTTGTAATAATAATAATAATAATAATAATAATAATAATAATAATAATAATGACTTCCTTAGACCAAAAAAAAGAGTTGTATACAATTTCATGTCAAAGCAGAGATGGGATACCCTGCCTCAGGGAAGCATTCCTTCTATTTCCAATGTAACAGACTGACTTAATCGGTGACCAGTGGGGATTGCTAGTTCAGTTGTACAAGTACCTTCTCATTGTCCCTGACTGCATCCTGGCCTTGGCACAATTCCAGTTGCTGTAGGCAGCAGCCTCTCTCTGTAAGGTCCACAGTGCCAGGTGCCCAGCGGGTGCTCTGCCTGTGCCTTCATGGAAAGAAAAAGGCAACTTTATTGAACAGATCTTTCACAATAGGCATCTGAACAAAATATTTATTTCAGTACAGTACACTTTCTTGCAATTCAGAAATCAGATGGTGCAGGCCAAAATTTCTGATGCATCAGTTGAATTGACCTACAGATATTGCCATCTCAGTGGCCTTGATTATCTATGGATGAAATTTGGTATTTGAGGTCTTCAGTCTCCAAACACACAGTGCATACCTATTCTCTTTATGGAAAGGCTTGAGGCTTTTGCAAAAACTTGTAAGACTGATCTGTTCAGGACGGGTTATTGGATGAGGTGGTGGTGGGTTAAATTGTTTGAGGATTGGGTCATGGTTTAAAAATGCACATTCAATTTTAACCAGCCACAGCCATGCAAGTATGCATCTCCCCATGCTATTTGTTCACTACTTCTGCTTACTACTAGTCTATAGAATAGTAGTGAAACAGTAGAGCATTTAATTACTAATGTGTACTGGCAGCTTTGTGTTTACTACAGGACAAACCAACCTAATAGCAGTTTGGAGTAGATGCTGTTTCTTTACAGTGTGAAGTACAGAATGGCTCTTTGGTTTCTAAAATTCTTCCAGGTTGTGTCCTTTTTATTATTCTTTACTTGTTTTGTGCTAGCTTGCCTCATGGAGTGGAGAGGCTAAATATTTAATTTTTGAGCTCTGAAACTGTGCACAGATGCACACTTCCTTTAGGTGCATCCACATGCTTAAAGAAGAAAAACCTCCCATAACTTCCAGCATTCCCTGCTTCAAGTATTGAAAAATGCAAGATTCACCTCTTCTTAGAATGTGCAAACTGGCAAAACTCAGACTTGCTGAAGACACCTGAATTCTACCTTGAACTCATTTGCTGACTTGCCCTTATCACTATCCATATCAGATAGTGATCTCTGGTGAAAGGCACAGGGTTCCATGCATGTTTCTCCAAATTTTCCTCCCAGCTGTACACATTGTTCAAATGTATGTGTGTTGTTCAAGTCATTGCAGAAGGTTTCCTTAGCTCAGAAGTACACAGACTTGGATCACAAGGTGGATCTGAGTCTGTATTTGGTTCGGGGAGGGAGAAGTTGTGTACAATGAGTCTTATACATCTCTATCTCTTTTCATTTCTAAACAGTAAGAATGAATGCAAGCTTGCTATAGAAGAGCATTCAAACCATCTGGAGCATAATTTTCTCTGAAAGTGCCAGGTAAGCATGTGCTGGCATAAAGGTTTTGAAGACTTTAAAACTGAAAGCATAATAAAACATTTACATCTTACGGGATACAATGCTGATGGGCCAAATATCTGCAAGCTGACTTTGCTCTGATACTGTATCACTGTAATATTCCAAATATGTTTCTTACCAGTCTTGTAAGAAAAAAAAGTGCACATTTCCCTTCTTGCATCAGCATTTTTATTTTTTGACTTTTATGACAGATGTTCCTGCTCCCTCCCCCTGACTGTCCAACAGTCCTTATCTCTGTGCACAGGCTTCCTGATTTGATGGCTCAGTAACATTTATGGTATCTCTGTTTTCTTTTACCTGCTGAGCAACACTCTGCACAAGACGCACATAGTATAAAATTAGAGAACAGTCAGGCTCTGAACATCAGATGGGAGAAAAACACAGAGTCCAATTAGTTTTCATTGTCATACAGCAATGTAAGCAAAGTGGCAATTGCCAGATGGCAGATTCTAACCTTAGTTAAATGTGGGTAATTTACTGAAGATGAAAACTGAGATTTAAAGTCCAGTCTTTTCTAGTGAAATTCCACGTAACTTCAAGAACAGGCGTCCTTGGAACAGTGTAAGGAAACAGCATACTGTGTCAGACTTTCTGCCACAGCTTCACCTTTTACCTCGTGTATGGAATCTCAGTATTCTGTAAAGGTGGATGGAAGAAGAACCCTTCCTCATAGTGGAATCAACTCTCCTCCAAGTCAGGCCCAACCATATTTGCTGAGAAACATTCCCTTTGAAATTAATGGGGATATTTCTTCCAAGCAAGCAGGTTTAGAATTGTAGTAGGAGTGTCATGGTTCTTCCCCCACCCCACCCCCCCTTTGCCACAGATCCTTCTTATTGTAACTTCTTGTACTATAACCTCCTGGGGTATGGTTAACACACAGCAAGGGTGACCTTCTTTCCTCTTTTACAGAGGACAGTTCTCTATTTGAATGGCAGCACAAGGACTCTCCATTATTTTGAAGGTACCCTCTGCATGAAAGGATCTCTAGTCCAAGTCCAACTTAAAGATAAAGACCTACCAGAAAGAATAGCAGGGACATGGCTTGAAGTTGTCCATCAACAGTGAACCCCTGGACAGCAGCCTAAGCAAGACCCACAGGTCATTTGGTCATAGTCTTCTCCATTAAGGAGAGAGGTGTTGAATTTCCCCTTAAATTACACTGTTATTTCTAAATGTGCATCTATGCAGATCACTGCCCTCTTTTTTCTCTGTTTTATGATGCCTGTCTTCCCTTTTGGTGAGCCATAAGTGACCATCCCCATAGTGGCCTTTGGAGCCATAGGCATTCTGAGAAATGCAAGATTTATAAAGAATTATTGGAAAATTATGAGGCATTTCAGGGGAAAGATAAAGATATGAAAGATGAAAAAGAAACTGCAGAGGCAACAGCTATTGTGATTAGAAGAACCATTCCAAAAAGGCAGGAGAAGAATAAAGGGAAGCCTTTTGCCCTCCACAGAAGTTCCCAAGATTGAACCCTAGATCTGCATCCCAGCTGGACTGTCTAGAGAGATGAAAGAGGTTTTAATCATTTGTCTCTGGATGACTCAATGGTTAGACTCCATTCCCTCCAGTTTTACAGAAACTCTTAAAAACTGTACATTTGTACAGTTGTTTCTCTCCTATTTTCCTCTACTTCCTGGCTGCTGTTTCTTCTGCTCTATTAAGTTCCCCACTGTTTTCTCAGGAAGTGTGTAGACTCCTGGGTTGGGGGCCCTACATGCTATTTGGAAGCCTGGAGTTTTCCCCCATATCTAGAAGATATCTCAAGACATTCTCCTGCCTATGGCATTTTCTGGAGGAAGTCTCCTCTCTTGTTGCTTCCTTGGCACTGCTCATTAACCATGCTGCTGGACTTCATGCTAGCTTGCCTAACATAGTGTGCATACTACCAGAGCTTCTATTATTGTGGTTTTGACTGAGCTTCAAGAATCAGTCCCCTGAACTTGCTGTTCAAATTCCTTTTTACTTGCTCCCACTTTTCAGTGAGACTGAGTTGGACTTTTTTGTCAGTTTTTAACTTAATTGTATAGCATAATATTTGTAATAAATGTATATTAAATCTGATGGCCCTGTAGACAGTTTCCAACTATTTCAACAAAATTTTCATGTTGCGCCAGGTCCTGATCAACTCCCTTAGAATTAAATCCAGCATTGACTCCCTCTGGTCAGTTTTATGGGCTATTGTTCTAGGACACAGTCATTTAAATGCAACTTTATTTGCCAGAACTGTAAAATGCAGTTTACAGGGGAGTAACTGAAGTCACCCATTATTACAACCAAACATTGTAACTATTGACCAAAAAATGTACTTGTTGACCAAAATTAGCTTTTACCCAATAGGTTAAAGCATGAATATATGCACTGAGGGCAAACTACATACTTGAGGTTGTGAATATTAGGAAACATGAACTTACACTAGTGTAAATTTAGCAAATGCATATGAATTCATTTGCACAAAAACTAGTTCTGTCAGTGAATGGACAACAACACAAAGGACACCTGAAAATCCACAAGAGGCAGACCAAATACATTTTAGGAAGCCTTTGTCAATACACACCACCTTGTAAACCCAAGTTTCAGTATCCACATGAATGCTGCAGCACAGGGACATTGTTCACACATCAGCATGTGTTTATTAGTAAAGTTGTAAACATTTGCTGTCCCCATGCACTTTTAAATCATGTCTTAAAATAAATATGAATGAACAATTTTTCTCAAATTGTTCTTTGTGACCATTGATGGCCTCTAACAATAGCAAATTCATCAGTGCTATCTGCAGGGGCACAATTTTCCAAGGCACAGCTTTAAGTACCGGTGCTTAACTTCATTTTCACAAGCATTATTATTTTCCTTTATGCCACAAAATAAAGAATATGTGGAGAGGGACCTTATCACTCCGTTACACCCTGAGTCTACAGCCTGTTGCTTCCTTCTTTGCACTCAAAATAACATAGGTCAAGCCTGTGCTTTATATCTGTAGCAGTCAAATCCTGCCTTGGTAAGCTGCTTTTCAGTATTTCTGGCTCCAATAAATTACACACAATTCCTCCTTTATTTGGTTTTCTCTGCTGCTTCAGTACACATGCATTCCAGCTGAGCCTGGCATTTAGAAAATAACACTAAGAATGTTTAAAAATCTTATCTGGTGCTAGTAGGTCGTTTTGACCCACCTCCCACCTGACTGCAGAACTCTCAGAGGGCAAAATTAAGGCACTGCCTGGAGACCTAGGATCCCCCATGCAAAGTCCAGTCTGCTCTCCTCCTTAGTAAAGGGAAGTAGAATGTAACTGTGCCTCTTCAGTAGCTCAGCAAAAGGAGACAGACCTCCAGAAAGGAAATGTTGCCTCTAAAGGGATGGTGGAGCTCTGTTCACCTGAAATAGTGGGAGGGAGGGCAAAGCAAAGCCATCTGATCCACCCACCATTAGTGGGGACAAAGCACCTGTTTAAGTCCCTCCGCCAGTGTTCTTGTTCCTCCTCCTTCCTTCACTGCAGATCTCAAGGAGGAAAAGACCTCTCTGTATTCGTAGAGGTGTGGGCAACCCATAGTCTTTGGCCTAACCTCCAAAGCCACCTAAAACTGATAAATTCAGACTTCTGGAGTGAACAATCCTTTCTTATCATATCGGCTTCCTGCGCATTGTGGAAATAAAATGCATTTGGCCCATCTGAGTTCTGTTTTAGTCTCACCCTCCACAAACACGTGGCTCCAAACAGTTTACTCCTCAAGGGAATACAGCCTGAAGGAGGAGGAGGAGAAGGTTCTCCATCTGGATCTAATGGATTAAGTGTACATTCAGACACAGGTTTCCAAGATTCAGCCACTCTCATCCTGACCAGAACTTTCTTGTCTCTTCTGCAGTTCCCACTTGTTCCTCTAAGGATTTGTTTCACTTTGAATGGCTCAGGAGGACATGCCATTTCAGCAAGGCTATGCAAGCAGGGCTTGTGGAAGTTGATGGCCAGTCCCAGAGAACTGAGGATTCTACAGAAGGAGCTAGCCTGACTCCTGTAATAGCAGCTGATCTCCAACATGATAGATCTGTAGCTACCAGCCCTTGGGGGAATAAGGCAACTGAGATGTCATCTATGTCTTAAGCTGGTTGCCAGAGAACACCTCCCTTAAAATTCACTTCCCTATAGACATTGGTCACTAAAAAGTGTCACCAGTTTCTGACAGGTTTTCTCCTGCAGCAGGCTGAAGGTCAAACCTGCTTCTGTTGAAGGTTCATTTGACCCAGTATGGAGGAGAAGGACTGTTCAAAAGATGGAAAATATTGCTTTTACATACTTCTCCGTGACAGATTGGAATAGCACTGGCAGTAGATATGAGTCTTCCTGCATACAACCATTGCTCAGGCCTGTGGTCCAGTCAGGAGACCCCTTGCAGTATCAACTCTGTGGAGTTTAAGGTGGTCCCCTTGGCTCTCAGAACATGGTTACAAATTGACAATGCACTTGCTGATGCATTATGGTGAGCTGTGTTGCTGCCGTTCAGTATCAGAAGAATGAGTGTTCAATATTATTCTGAGGAACCCAGAGTAAAGTTTAATTTGGCTGGGAGGTGGTCTGTTCACCCACAAGATCTCTCTGAGCCCACTGGTCCCACACCAAGATTAGAATGTATTTATTTTTAAAACTGATTAAACACCTCATAAAACACATTTCTCTTGGTGTTTTACAGTAATGATAAAAATACAACTAAAATCACAATAACATCAACAATATAAAACTAATACATGTGCCAACAGAGCATAAAATACAATATCACATTTCAGGGACTAGGATAATATGAAATGAATTTCTTAGAAACATAAAACCTAAATTATCAAGTAGTAGACACAAAAGTGCTCCAGGGTCACACATAATAAATCCTTTCCAGTTTCTCTTCAATAAGCCTTTGTGGCAACCATGAACAAACTCAGGAACAGGACATGTGACAAGTTTTACTGCAATGCAATCTCCTTGCCAATCGCTGGAGTTGGGGTTGTAACCTCATAAACATGCTCTGTAGTGTGGGCTGCCCATCATTTACTGTAAAACGCTTCTGCCTATCAGCGTCCAAAAGATTCCCATAAACACAGGAGATAGTAGGTCATCTTTTAATCTCATAAAAGTTGCACACACAGGAAATTGTCAATACCGTTTGGGAGGATTTGAAGAAAAGGATGCACCAAAAGTCCCTAAAGGACTGGAAAATTTCTTTTGTCCTATAGCTGATTCCAGCTGATAGTGACAGTCCCATTGGGCCACCTTGTGTACCTTTGTGTTTAGAAAGCTTTCTGTTTGCTATGCCACAATTCAATTAAAATTATGGTCCCATCTAAATTTCAAAGAGAAATTCAGTTTCAGATAGCAAATAGAGAGATGAAATTAAATTGCAATCATAAAGATGAGAGATGCATTAAAATTCATTCTGTGCCCCTGATCATTACATACTTTCTGAATTACTCAAGGTGGACATGTGCAGCATGGTTTTTAGCTGAGTAAACTTAAGGCAATTCCAGTAGGAAAATTCTACCTCTGTTGCTTGTGTTATATGCATACTTATAGGACCTACTGCTTATGCAATAAAGCTTGGGCAGTTCTAAAAAATAACCCTGAAAATTAGCAGAAATTTAATAATCCTGTTATTCTGAAAATAATCCTATTTCTGGATTGGGAAAGTTCAGCAGAGCCCCTTTCTGTGAACTCCACTGACCTGCCTTGTTCTGAAAACTAGCATTTCTGCTCATTTCAGGGCATTTTAGAACATCAAATTCACATTATGCAAGTCATAGGCCTTGCAAGAGTACAGACACAACAGAATACTATCCTGTGCTTATATAGCACAACATTTGTGCATCTAATACAGCACCTGCGAAGCAAAAAAGCTAACAACCGGAGTTTTCTTCTGCATTAAGATCTGTGGTACCAAATCTGGGATTGCCAATTTAGGAATGAGACAGTTCAGATAATGCCCCTTCAACACTGAAAACCATTGAGCCATTTTGAACCTAGCCTGGCTTCTTTCATCAAATTCAGTTTGGCTCACAGTGTGCAATATCATTCTTATCAAACTTTCCAAGTTGCAAAAGGAAGAGGAGGAAGAGGAACAGGAGTAGCTAATGCTGAAACTAAAGTTTGACAATGTGGTCCCAGCAATGTGATTTCTGGGAAATATGGTGCTTTATTCAATGTCCCATAAGTCACCCTGGCTTATTGTGTTGTGTGAAGCCAATCAATGGCTGAGTTCACATGATCACAAAGGGAAAGAAGTAATGCTAACTTCTTTTCCCCATCTTCCACATGACTGTGGCATGTCACATGATTGGCCTAATTCCCTTGCAACAAGCAGATTCCCATGTCATCTGAACCTGGTGGCAGGTGCACTGAGAGTGGCTTCAAAGCCAGCCTGGGTCCCATGGAATTTTGTAGGGTTCTAGCATGGTTTTGTATCCACCCCTCTAGCACTGAGCTGCAGTGGGAGAGAAAGTCACCATGACAGAGAACCTTGCAAGAGTGGTTCAAGTCCTCTATGAGAAATGGTTACTAAAATGCTAAGCATTTTAGCTTATTAAAAAAAAGGCATGTAAGAAGGGGCAACACAGGAGTATATCAAGCTATGGCTGCTATACAAACATGACTAGAAAGATGTCTCCCTTCTTTTGCTATAACACTGGAATCCACTGGAGCAGAATGGTGGGAAATTCATGACCAATAAAAGCAAGCACTTTTTCCCACATAGCACATTGTTAAACTATGCAGTTGATCACCACTGAATATAGTGATGGTCTCCAAACTGGATGGCTTCACAGGAGAGGAGAGAAATTCAGGGAGCATAAGGCTACCAATGGCTACTAGTCGTGGAGGCTGTGTGCCACCCCGAGCATCAGAGGGACTATACAGCCAAGTACCAGTTGCTGGACAATGGCAGCAGGAGGGTTCTGTGGGCTCTGGTCCTGACTGTGGACTTCTGTGAGGACAGAATGGTGGCCTGGACAGGCCTTTAGTTGAACCCACCACTGCTTTCCTTGTGTCCTTTCTTACAATTATGAGCAAAATAAATCCCAGGATTAAAACCATGATGTGGGAAGGGGTTTTACATACTGCCATACATCAGATGCTGAGATGATGACCATCTCAGAGAAACCTAGTAAAGAACAAACAGGTATGCAATACCACGGCCACACTTTTTCTCACTGGAGGAAACATGCCATATTCTCCTGTTTGACAGCCTTGAAGAATGGTTGCATGCTGGCCACAGGAAAGTATCCGCACAAGATCTAATGCTTTGAGTCTTGTATAAATACTTTGACTAAGTTACAACTACAAAAATTGACTTGGAGCTGTTGGCACACTATTGGTATTAAAAGAGCCGGATGGTTTGCCAAGCAAACAAAGAAGTTCCTTTCGGACATTCTGAACAGATCTCTATTTGCCATGGTGTAAAATGAGCAGCAGAGGTTCGTCCTTAAACCAGCCTACTGTTGCATGAATCCTTTTCAATGGTGTAGCAGAGTCAGGGATGTTGTGCCAATGCTTTTTATGAGCTGGATGCTGACCTCAGCCTCACACTGCCAAACCTCTGGTTTCCTTGTTCCCTCCAACATCCCTACAAGGACCAGGGGGAACGCATTTTCTCACATTATTGTGTTCTCTTTTGTAATGCAAAGCATTTTGGGGCTGCTTGGCTTTGAATGGGAAATTCAGACCTATTCACTTTAAGAAACAAGCTGCTCATAATTGAGATGAAACTGCTAAATCTGGTTTGTTGATATGGGTCAGTATAGCTGCCTACAGTTTTGGACTGGTATTGGGCTATTAGGACTGTCATAAGGAGCACCTGCACTTTAAAATTAATCACTACACCACCCATCCTTTCCAAACAAGACTGAGAAATCAAACACACAACAAATCTACTTTGTTGATTTGAGTTCTTGTTTTCTGCTTTTCTGTCTTTGGCCACCTGCATGAGCAGGACAACCAGAAGAACTTTACAGATATATAGTAAGTTGTGTAAGGAAATAGTCATGTGTAATTGTCTGAAGTTTTATGGAATGTTCAGCATTTCTCAGGGAAATCAAGAGTTGTAGATGACCAGGAAAGATGTGGGAAACTGGAAATAAAGTTCCAGGAAAAAGACACCCAGGATATCAAAGAAGAAAGAATGTACCCCACAGTGAATAAAAATAATAAGATAAAATGCTACTAAGGTAAAAAGGAACATATCTAATATTTCCAGAGTTGTGCAAATATTAATCTTTCTGAGACTAAAGAAGTGGAGGGCTCAGATGTTAATTTAAATGCACATATCAGGATTCACTCGAGAAACTTTTATGACTAATTGGCAGGTCTGCTTAACAGAAGTGATGATAGTTAAATGGCTGAGGACTTGTGATGCCATTTTGACTGATATTTAGAAAGGGCTGACATTCTGGATCATTAAAATACAGGCATGATAACAGGAGCAATCTGACTCTCACTCTCTTTCTTTTTCTTTGTTATGGAACTAAACACTGCAGCGGATTCACAAGTTAAAAGCAGTCATGTCATAGTAGATTTAATTTCATATTTTCAAATATTTTATCCTCTTCCCCAAGTGCATCTTTTGGGCACCACCTGCCATTTCTGCTCTGCTGTGATTGTGTCTAGCAGGAGGCTGGAGGGGAGAACAGCAGGCCCATGCAGCCCTCCACCTGCTCGGCATCTGTGCGGATGAAGCAGCCCTCCCTCTGTCATCTGCACATACAGCTCAAATATCAGCAGGGCTGTGCGCACGTGAACACCTGCATGTGGTTTCAGGTTATGCAGAAGCCTTTGCAGCATCTTTGCAGACATTCACACTGCATGCACAAACACAAGGGGACATCCGTAGTGCTCCAGGCGAAGCCTCACAGTGCACCCCACCCCTGGGGGGGGGGGGTCAGCTTGCTACGAAATATAACTCCTGAGTAGGATTTTCTTTGGTAGCATCTGCACTTCAGCCAGAACCCCATAGGTCAGCAAAAAAGAAGGAAAGTATCTTCCGTGGAATCCTGATGAGCTTTACTAACACTGGAAATAACAAATCTTTAAATAGATCTTGCTCTTTTTTAACATGAAGAACAATACTACAACTCTGCTGAATGGCATTTCCATGTTTTGTCTTTTTCCTCCCTTTCACTGGGTTTCATTTCTAGCCTTTATCTCTAGTCTTTCTTAGCACTGCTTAACCTTTTCTTGTCTATCTAAACTTTCACCTTCATGTATTTTGATTCCTTAAAATGTTGCTTTGTTCTTTAAAGGGAAAAAAAATCCCCGGAAGCATTGTATCACATAAGAATCCCATGTTGTTCCTTTTGTGTAAATAATCTCTATTTTATTAGATGGGGAAGAAATAGTCACACGAGTCACTTCTTGTTAGCTGCTTGAATTTCTAGTCATTATTTTGTGACAGTTCCAATGAACATCAATGGATATTGTCTTCAATACATAGAGGAAGGAATGGGGAAAAGTAGTCAGGTAATAAAATATTCCTTCCACTATCCAATACACAAACCTCCAACCATGGTAAAAATAATCGCCCTAACCTGACAGTTTCCAGCTGGCATTTTGGATTTGCAATGGCCAACCGCCAGCTCACTGTCATTGCCTCAGTCACAGTGGAATGGAAAACAAGTTTCTTGCTGTACATACATACCCACGTCTATTTGTAGTTTGCCCCAGGAATAAATTAATTGCTGCTGTAAAACACTTATTCCCACCTTTATTCAAATCCATCTATAAACCCAAGGAGAGAGTGAAATGTAACGGAGTGCCAGCTGGCCTCTTGGCTTTGACTAGCCAATTAGTAGATAGCTGCCAATTAGCTGCTCACACTGGAATAGTTAAGAATGAAAAAGAGTCAACCAAAATGGAAATGTAATTCAGCACCTGATCATCAGCTGCATCACTGTTCACTGAGTAGACTCACAAACAACAGGCACAAGTAAGACCCGTAAAAATTTTGCAGGTTGCAGTGCCACCGTCCAGAGTTTCAGCAATCAAGCCTCACTCTCTTCTGGGGAACAGCATTCTCTTTCTCTCTTCCCTGCTCATTTTCTATTCTCCCCGCTTAACAGTACGCCAGGTTTCTATGGTCACTGGGCATGCTTGGCCCAAATGGACAGCTTTGAATTTGCTTTTTCTGCAAGCTTGTTGCAGAGCAGCAAACAAACTTGGGGTCTCCCCAAATCTGCTGATGCTTCCTCTGTAAGTAGCACCATTTCAGCTACTTATAGAAACAGAGCGAGTCAGAAGGGGCCTCCTGGGCCATCTAGTCTGATCCCCAACTCCAGCCAGCACCACTCATGACATTGCCACCATGTGGATGTCCAGCCTATCCTTGAACACCCTCACCAGTGGGTCTTCTGTACTTTCTGGCATCCAGATTGACCCTTGGCTCCCTGAGCATTTCTATACATAGGATTAAAAGAATATTGTGCATTGTTTCGACAGATGGAGAATATGTGGAAGAAGAGTTCATCTATTGCTGGTTATTCCTGCTCACAGCTGCATCTAGACTTGTTATTTGATCCTACTACATCTCTCTATAGATCTGTTACTTCCCCATACTCAAGAGTAGTATGTTAAGAATTGGACTTCAAGCTGATGTTTTCTTCCTATATGCCCTCACACCCCTTAAGATCTATGGGAGAAGCACTACTCTGGAAACCCAACTCTAAGAGAGGCAAAAAGGTCATCAACTCAGAGTAGGGCCTTCTCTGCTATGGCACCCAGACTCTGGAATGTACTTCCCAGAGAGGTACGCCTGGTGCCAAGTTTATCCTCTTTTCGGCACCAGGCCAAAACCTTTTTATTTAAACAGTTTTTTAAACTCTAATACTTTTTTAGTTTAGTTGCTCTGTTTGGTTTATTGTTTTGTTCTGTTTTATTATTGATATTGTTGTTTAATTGTCCTTTTAAAATTTGTAAGCCACCCTGAGATCTTGTATAATAGGATGGCATATAAAAGCTTTTAATAAATAAATAAATCTCTCCTGGATGGGAGAGATATTCAGAGGTAGATAACTCTTGGCTCCTATCACAGCTTGTATGTTGTCAGTGCCCCAGGTTAGTGTCTTGATGGCCCATGGGAGAAAAAACATTTATTGAAGTCCTCTGGCTTTCAAACATTTCAAACTGATGGAGATACATGAAGTATAAAAACAGGATGGGGAAAAATTTAGCAGATATATAACAACTGCAAATTCAAGTGCTGAGTTACAAGAGCCAAAAGAGGCATACTGAGAAAACAGATGGAATTACCACCATGCTCAGTGGATCTCCAAGGTCTGCAAAATAAGGAATACCTATAGGAAAAGCTGAAGGACAGGTCCCCCAACCCCAGAATGAACTGGATGGTCACTAGTCACAGAATGCTAGTGTTGGGTGGGGTGGAAAAATTATAAGAGGACATGGCATGGGATAGAATAACTTGAAAAATGGCACAGCTGTTGTCTAACTGCAACAATAAGAACTTGACACTGCAACATAATTAGGTATTTTTGCAATCGGATTGGTATATTACTAAAACAACATCTTTGTTAAGTTAGACTGGGATAAGCTTTCACACCAAGGTGTAGAAGTTATTTGATTTTACAAAAGTGGTAATCCAGGTCAGAGAATGAATTAGAATCTACTTTGCCAGGAAGGTTGAATATCTTCAAACTTACCTTTGGCTCATGAGATTGCAAAGACTGTCATTCCACCTAGAGAGGTCTGAGTCATCCACTCTAGATTTGGCATCTATTGGATTCCCTGGGCTCGGTTCCACAGACTTCCGTCTGCTTTGAAGTGGTCCTGAGTTTGAGCTCCTGGCAAGCATGCTTGGTGTTTATGGGGTGTTTGCCAGGAACTGAGTCCAATGCACTGCACAAGCAGTGTCCCCTTCCCACATCAGGTGCAGGTGCTGTTTGGACAGCTGCAGCTGATGATAAAGAAGACTGGCCATGAGGTGTTCATCAGGAAAGCAGTCCAGCCCGACCACTAGCAGCTGTCCTCTCCCTCACCAAATCCAGTGCCGTTTGGATTGCAGTACCTGCTGTAGAAGAAGGCTATACCACTGGGCGATGTGAGAGTTCAAGGATTTCTTCTTGGCTTGCCTTCTTTGGAAGACTGGGCTGAGCACACGTCCACAAATGCTTGGAGGGATGGATTCTAATAGACTTCATTCCAACTTTAAACCCATCTCAGATATGCTCTAATGTTATCTCAAAATCTCCACCCTGCTTGTGGGCAGATAAATTTGGAGGCCCATTTCACCCAATTTTTCCAGGAGAAGAATTTCTCCAAGAGTTTTTTGAGGGTTGGTCTCAATCATTAGCAGTTTCAATAGCACAGCTCTTTTCCTTTTTCTAAAAAAATCCTTTTTTGTTCTGTTTTTTGCTGTTGCAATGGAAGTAATTCTCATGGCAGGTTTGCCGCCATTTTGTTTCTTCCATAATGCCCTGATGTGGTGCTGGAGAATTGTAGGAGCAAGATAATGACTGTTTAAGGGGAGAAAGGTGGATCTTTAAAAACCCATTTCCAGGTTGGGAGGAGGGAGAGAGGGAAAGAGAAAAATGCAGTGATTTTCTCAGATATGTTGGATTAGCTCTAGTTCCGTGCTGTTCTCCAGAGATTTTTGAGGCCATCAAATTGCTTGGATCCTTAACGTCTTCATTCTTAGCTAGAATGTAAACACAAGAAAAGGACATAAATAACTTCCCAAATTACTGCAGCACATGTGGAGCTGGGAGCAATGATGTGGGTGCAGGCATCATACAAGACCACTAACCTACAATGTAGAGTCTTAACCAAGACAACGCTGTCAGGGGATAGCAGACTGTGAGTAAGAGAGAAGGACCAAAATGGTTTCCAGTATCCACTGACTTAGTACTACAGAGGAAAGCGTGATATTTTATATTTACTAATATCAGGTGAACCTGGTCTGCTTCTTAAGGTTCTTACTATTTCCTGAACAGAATAGGCTAGAAAGATTTCCTTTCTAGATAGCACAATATCTGCCTCCTTTTAGGGTGGCTTTTATTGTCAGTGACTATATCGGCTTCCTCAACACTTTCAAAAGCTCCAAACCACAGACTTTGATGGTGATGATATCTAAATAACCATGCTCTGCTCCTTCAGTTTTCAACTCTCATGTACCTCCAGTATTAAATGGAGAGTGCTCACGCACTTTTTGGGAAGAGATGGGAAGGGGATGTTTCAAGTAACTTGTCATAGCACAGGTGGGAAAGTTGCAGGTGAAAATTAAGGTGTACTTTTCCTGCTTATGGTTTGACACTTAAGTGAATAGTATGTAAAAGTCTTTCAAAACAGAAATGGGAGAACACCTTGACCCATTTAGACAGCAACTGGGTTTGTACAACATGGTAAGCCAGTGGGGGTGGGAAATGGAGATGGCATTCTATGTTATGTGGACCATCCCTGTTTCCCACTCAGCATAGGTGAAAATAGATTTGTAGTAAGATAATTCCAGAAAGAAGGTTCATATGGAAGGCATTTGTACATACCCAGATCAGTTTACATTTCAGAGATCAGGGAACAGATGGTATACTCCAGCCGATACCATTTATCCCATGCAAATCTATTGGATGAACTCTAGCTTTTCACTTACTTTTTCAACACTTCAACATTATAAATAAGTAAATACATATAAAAATTGAAGAGAGAAATAAGAGTCTAACCATATGGCACATTTCTGATCTTTTAAACAAGTTAATAAAAGAGTTTAATTCTCTCCCACTTCTTTCCCATCAGAGTGTACAAAAGTGAGCCAGCATGGTGAAATTGAGTAAGAATCTACCAAATGAAACAACCTTTGTGATTATCTGTAAAAATGAAAAGGAATTGTTAAGATCCTTGGGTTTTAGCCTCCCATCTGGTCACTTTGTATTCAGGCATTAATTGTTCTCAGCTTATCTGTGTTGCATGCAGTTCTGAGCTTCCCATCAGGTACTCCTTAATTAATTAATAATTGATATGAGTCATTCTACCACTATCATAAACTTTCCCTCTTCATTCAGACTACCAAACCTACCATCTGCTGTTGTAAAGAAATATTTCAGAGACTTTCAGGTGATGAACTTATGTGTTAATCAATAGTCTTTAAATTGTTCTCTTGGTAAAACTGAGAAGATGGAAATTTGTTGAAGATTGATATAGGAAGAAATGCAAATATCCCAAGAAGAATGGATTTTCTTGAACACAAAACTGTTAGTTTAACAAATTGAATTCAGCCATATGACTTCTTGAATGGCATCTTTTTAAAAGATTATTTTAAATCTTTTTAAAATATTAAACATTATTCAAACCATGTGATCCTGGCACAAGCATAAGCCCATTATCAGCTTTTACCGAATAGAGGAGAAGTGGAATGTGGAGGAAGGAGAATCCTTTCAATAATATAATGCATGCTGACATTTTTTTGTAAATTAAAAATACTCTGTGTTACTCCTGATACATGGTCCATTCTCCTTTCTACTAGAAGGAAGTGGAGAGAATGTGAGAAAAACCGATTATATATATAATATAATGATATATGATTGAATTTTAAGGTAAACTAAGTGAAAAACTTAAGAAAGAGATTTTCTACAGGAGGCTGTTAATTCTGTCAACTTTCATTTTTGTCACAGCACTGAGTTCCAAATTCTACATAAAGAACTCTTCCTTTCCTGCTTTTCTGCTATATAAATGCTAGGTGGAGCTGTGGCATACAACAATAGTGAAAATACACTAGGAGAAAGAGTGGCATTTTCCAGTGTTGCAATTTAATACCTTATCCCCCCATTCCTTAACAAAGAAAAGAAAAAAGAAAAGAAAGAGCTTTGAAAACAGCAGAAGCAAAAGTGAAGGATCACAGTATTGTTTAAAAGAGCTCATAAACCATGATTAAGGAATCATGATCACACTGTAAATGCCACAGTTGGAAAAACCTTTAATCTTCCAACCTATCAATTATTTTCTCTTCTATAAAAGCTGTGGAGTCAAAACAATGAAAATAAGCATCTTGATCCTCTTTTCTTGATATAACCTTTAGGAAGAAAGGTTTCTTTGGTGGCTTTTGACAGATCTAAAAATAGTGCAGTAACCCACCAGCTTCAGTTCCCAACACAGATATTGTTATTCTGCTGGGGAAGATGATTAGCACAGACTTTCCCTATCTTTCCAATTTGCCTTCTGCTGGCAATAAATAAATAAATGGATGCATCAATTCTACTGCATGCTAGGAAGACAGGCGGAAAAAGCAGAGGCTGACTGAGCATCTGAATGCACACGCTGCTCGTCATGCATTATTCTCATAGAGATGTATGTTCCTACGCACAACAGGCGTGAGAAGTCAACAGCCATGTACCAGCCAACTAATATAATGAGCTTCCATTTCTGCACCTTCTCTATCTAGGAAAGAAACCCAAACTTTGTTTGGTCAGAAGTTGTTTGGACAAGCAATCTTTTGCTCACCAATCTATTGGCGAGCATTCAATGCAGGGGACATCAAATCAAAATAAAAGTACCTGCTTTACACATCCCTAACAGGTTCCTTTGTGACAAACAGAATAACCTGAGTTTTTCACTGAGCTGTATTGTTGAACTATAGGCAGTTAAGTTGACATTCCTCCAGGGTGCTCTGAAAGCAAGCTGAGTATTAATTTTCTTTGGCTTAGGACTGTTTGGCATGACGAATGGCCTGATAATGACTGTGAAATGGCTGGTAAGAGGAAACTGGTTGTCTTCAAAGTCCTGGGATGTTTCTTGGTCACATGTCAGTGACTGTCCTTCTATGGCTGGATCAGGCTTAATATTGGGGAGACTAAAGAAGAATCCAAAGGTAAGTCAATAAACAGGCAACAGTCTGGCACAGAGATTCAGTCCAATTTCAAGAGCAATTTCAAGTAAGAATAGCCCATAAACAGGTGATGGCCAGTTTTCCCTGGCAAGAAGAAAAGTTCCAAGAGAGAGCAGCCAAGGTCAAAGCACAGATATTCATTCAGATAAAAAATTAGCCCAAGCAGGACTGCAAAGGGTTTTAAAAAAATCAGGAAAATGTGAGCTTTTAGCAGTACACACATTTTCCACTTGAAAAAAAAATCATTATGTAAAGTGCACCCTCCACCTGAGGGTCAACAGTCCCTGGTTTCTTGTTAGGCTCTCACTGTTTGTAATACTGCATTTAGCTATGTTGATCTTGCTTGGAGCTGTACCTCCAACATGTCCTCCATCTCATCCTCACTTGGGCACTTCTGGAGCAAGTGGGGTGGGAATTAATAGATAGTTTGAAAATGGTGGAAGGCAGCACCACTGGGCTAAAGGAAGTGGCGCTTGCAGACGGTGAAACTAACAAAGTATTTACGAGAAGGGAATATGCTTTCCTGTAAGTGGACTTGCAATCATGTGTGCTTGCACACAATTGCCTTTTTTTAAACACCCCCTACTTGTACAAAGGGAAGAACCTGAAAGGAAAGTGTGTGTGTGTGTATCAGCTACAATCAGCTCCTGTTTACTGGAACAAACATGCTGCAGTATCTGGTCAGGCTTAAATGGGAACAGATTCCTTGCATCACAGATCCCTACTTGTGATTGGCTATGGCTAACAGAGATCTCCTTGGAGTTGTCAAGGGCTTAAAGAAAAACGGGGGGGGGGGGGCAAAACCATCCTTTGTTTTTGGTTTTCATTTTGCTGCTGATTTGTGCATTTCAACATCACTTCAGAGGCTCTCTCCCTTTTCAAGCCCCATTCCTATATAGACATGGGTGCAGAAGCAAAGTCCAGTCTCAACAGAAAATAACCTGGCTTATTCTGTCTGGCCGTCAGCTATTAACAAGATCTGTTTCCAGAAATCATAATCCTTAATAAGAACTTGGGACAAGCTTTAGATTTTGTCTTGTCAAAATGCATATCTTGGCATAGATCACCACAAACTAATAAGACATGTTCAAAATGACTCACCAAGGAGATTTGCCTGGTGCCATCCTTGCTTTCTTTTTGGCACCAGGTGAAGGCCTTCATTTAAAAAAAAATCAATAACTAATTACCACATGACCTATGTTTTGTATTTTAGCTTGTATTTCATTGTTACTTTATTTTTATTGTGTCATTATTGTTTTTTATTGTGTTTTTATCTTGTAATTGTGAGCTGCCCAGAGGTACTGTGGCACAACTGGGGGACACAAATGTTTTAAATAAATAAATAAAGTCAGTATAAGTGATTATTGTGGCAGTGGTCCTTCAAATAATATTCCTGATTAACACCTAAATGTACATTCAGTCTTCTCAGTTTGGACCCTAAGATAAGCGATGGAAATTATTGCTTCTAAGGAATTCACTTCGGTTAACTTGTAGGAGTCACTTCTCTCCCAATACACAGACCCCATATTTTTCAGGAGGGACCCCAATACTCCTTGAATGACCTGAGGTGGGCAAAGATGGCCACAGGATAAGAGAGGAACAAGTCATTAAATGAACTCCTTTAACCTACACTATCTTAGGATCCAGGCTACAACATAATATGTTCCGCTTTCTTCATTTAATTAGTTCCATTGAAGTTAATAAAGATACCCAATAAAGCCAGTTAGGTTGGATTCAGCAGGAAGAGAAAGCCAACTCATTACCAGGTTTCCTTCCTAGCCTGTCTTCCACTCTTGAGATATTAAGAGCTTGGAATATATAAAGAAGCCATTATTACTTATTTAATTGTTAGCAGTCTTTCTAGGCCAACCTATAACAAAGTTTTCAGGGTGACTCATAACAAGAAATAAAGCAATTAAAAATTCAATAATATTAAAAGCAACAATAAAAGTATAATGCAGCATGAGAACACAAGTCTCAGAGGCTTAAAAACACAAACAGACAGTAGTCTCTTATGGTTGATCGCATGGTAACATTTCAGAATTTGATATTATATCAAAATTGAACCTGTCAGATAAATAAAAACAAAAACCCTTTAGGTATTATGGGTTGGAAAATAATTAGTCAATAATGATATCAGCTAAAAGAGTTTTGCTAAAACTAGACAGAACATGATTGCATTTGTCCATTTCTATATTGTTTGCTAAAATGTTTTATATTCTGATAGACTATATTGTTAAGAAAGAAGTCTCTGAAGGTGAATCTTGCCATGGAATACAATTCTTTGTATTCCTGGTGTGTGTATGTCTCTGTGTGTGTCTCTTTCCTTTCTACAACATTAGTGATGAATCTGCAAGACTGACTTAGTATAAAAAATAAATGGGTATGGTCCATGGGGAACAGTTTATTTGTAATGAGACACAAATGTTCTCAGGATTTATGAGACCAGGTTGTGATTCTTTCATTATAAATGAGGTTTACAGCTGAGTGTAGAAGTTTTGTCATGGTGAAGAGAATTGTGCCACTGCCAGTTTCATTTCCAATAAATATAACATCCCACAGGTACAGGAGTAGTTCTCATAATTCCCCTTGAATAATTGTTGGGAAATAATACTAATGATAATAATAATGAAACTGGATATTAGATACATCTGGAAGCTCTGGGGCTGTTCTTAGGTGAAATTTGTGGAGTGCATGGTGACTAACAGGCATCCAGTCATCATTTGAAAAACATATGGGGCAGTATTTTCCCTATAGGTTAACAGTTGTCAGGGATCTCCAACATGGGTCCATAGTTGTCATGGCACCCACAGGTATTTTCCATGGTACCTGAGAGCTCTTCACTCCCTGCCACCTGAAAAAGAACTAAATAAATAAAATGTTAGGGCACCAGGTTCTTCTTTGTATTTCTGATCCTGCTGATGATCAGCCGTTCAGCAGTCATAAAGAGAAAGTAAAGCCAAGGGGAAAGAAACAGTAAGGCTAGAGGTTAAATGAGGGAAGAAACAGTGAGGCTAGAAGCTGGGACTAGGGGAAATTATCTCAAAATTTAGGGGTGAGTCAAAGGGAGAATAGAAGGTGGTTAGGGATAGGAATGGAAAGCAGTGCTACAGGCTGGGAGAGCGGAAAGACTGGGAGGAAAAGAGAGTGGGAAAACCAATGGAAAGGTATATGTTGAAGGCCAGGAAGCAAGTCTTCCCATTTTTTTTCCATCTTAGACTCTAGCTTTACTAGTCCTCTGCCCCACACCAACTTTTGACTAGCCAGGACCCCACAGCGACCATTACAAGACTAGCTACATCCTCCATGGTTTCCATTTTGTGGTGGTGCCCACAGCATTGACCCCAATTCCCAAATGTATCCATGGGTCCAAAAAGTTGGAAGAGCCCATTATACATGATCAACCCATAATTCATTCATCAGGAAAACATGATAGAGCATCCCGAAGGTATGCATAGTGAATCCATCATCCACAAGTGATTCCAGAGGGTCCTTTCTTCCATTATATGAGTGGGGGAATACAGCACATCTGATTGTCCACTGAGGGTGTGAAGCATTTGGCAGCACAGAAGACAAATGAACCCTAAACCAAGCACCCCCCACACCTGTGCCAACTGAATAGAATTTTAATTAAAGTTGTCCTCTGGGTAACTATTAACTTCTTTACCATTTCAGTGAGGGTTTTGTTTGTTTTACTTATATGCGATTAATTTGTGCAGGTTTTTTTCCTGTACAGACGTTGCATAACATCCTAAAACCTGGTATGGATTAGTGTGGGTTATATACTAAAATGCCAATTAAGAAGTGAGACGAATAAAGCCTGTATTGGGTCAGCTGCTTTTGGGAGGAGCAAGGATTGGGCGTTCCATTCTGCAATGATGGGGATGGTGCCCTTGGGTTTGGTCCACAGGGCATTAGCCCAGCTCATTTGCCAGCCATGCCCAGCCTCAGGTGGTGAGAGGGGCCCATGTGAGTGTTGCATACTGTGGTTGAGACAAGTGTCCCATCATCCTCAGGTGGCCTGCTGGTGTAGCACCCAGACTCCCTGGCCTCTGGCTCATCACCTGCTGAAGATGCGTGCACTGTAGCTAATAGAGATGGTGGTCCATTTTATCCTAAAGGCTGACTGTGAGTCATTATCACTTCCCTGAATCCGAGGTGCTTGGCATCGTCGATACAGACAAGCAAGGCCTTTCCAGTGCTTCTCTGAGGAACAGCTTCAGTTGTTCAGTAGGTTTGAAGGATGAGTTCTGTAGCACACTTTCCACCCTTATGAGTGAAACCAAATCAAATCCAATGATTGAAACGAACAAGCAAACCTGTCTCTTTAATAACACAGTTAAGATCCACTATTTATATTTCTCCATCTTTCTTTGTGTTCTGGTAAGAAACCCAAAGGTGGCAGTGTGGTATGGCCATAGTATAGCAGATTTTTATCTTTCCATGAGGCTTTGTTCTTGTAATTTAAATTTAATTTAAAGCAGATTTCCCTCATGCCAAAACTCACAAAAATGGCTGGAGAAGGTAGGAGAAGTCATGGATGACAAGATCATAATGAAAGTACCATTTTCGTGCGCCATTTAGACCCTTCTCCACAAGCAACCCATGCTACAATTTCTTGCATGCAATGTGAGGTTGCATCCAGCAGTGGTCTTGCAGTGATTCATGACAGACTCCTGGCTGGCACAGGACCTGTTTGTCCTAATAAGGGAGGGTCCTTGGCTGACAGAGGATCTCCAACCCGCTAACCAAGTACAATGCCATTTTGTGTGTGATGTTGGGGTTTTGGGGATGGTGATGTCTTCAGTGATTGGAGGGTTGATTATGACTGTCAACTTGGTGAGCACCTCTTCTCCTTTCAGGCTTTTGTTTAATTGGCTCTGGGATCTATGAGAGAAGCTCCTGTAAGGCTGGGACAACCACAAGGAGCTAGACACAGCTTACTCCCTGAGCAGAGATGGGCTCTGGATCAAGCAAAAAAGGGAAAGTGGCCCCACAGTATGTTCTGGCTCACTTTCATGATTAGAGAGGAGGAGGGAGATACCTGACCAAGGAGAAATTGGTTTTCTTTTGTGAAAGCCAGTGGCCCTATTATGAGCTTGACAGTGGGGAGAAATGGCCTCCGCAAGGCAGTATCAAGTAAAACACCATATTGCAATTGCTGATATTTTGTATATGGACCAGTAAATTGTTGGAACATGAGTACATTGGATTGATTATGGCTTTTTCTTGAAAACCTAAGTGGTGTACAGCTTGTCAGTTGTCTCAGTGTTTGGTAGTGGAAAGTGAGAGAGAGAAGATCCTTAGGATAAGCCCTATATGTGGCCTTTGTATAACCCACCATCACCAAAAACTTTGGCTCGCCAGGCTGCAGACTTGATCTCAGAGGGGGCCATGAGTCCTTCAGCCCCACCTGATGTAGCTGCTTCCAACTTCCATCCTAGAGGTAAGCATTGGAGGGGGCAGAAGTCATCTGCTACCAGCACACCTTTAAGAATGGAATCTGTAGAACCAGAGGTTGCCGATGGTCCCCGCTGTTCAGGAGAACAAGTCCAAAGCAATACCAGGGGTGCCAGTGAGTTACTTCTCATGGCCAAGGAAATTCTGTGCAGCTACATGTGTCTTTTACCAGCCCTGATTTATATATTTGGAAGATTAATGCTCCAAAGGGGCCGGATGACTCCTGTGGATTGGAAGAGTTTTTCTAGTCTCTCTTTTTGACACATGACCTGACCTGGGCAGATTACCAGACTATGTTGAATGATTTCCTAACCTCAAAGGAGAGAGGGTTCGTGTAGAGCAAGGGCCTGGAACTGGCAAAAGGAAAAGTTAAGAGTAGAATATACAGATTGAAATGCCAGAGGGTATGTTCCTGACAACTGGCACCCCAGTGGGATGCAGACAGTGGCAGGGAAAGGAATAGTCTGCTAACTTTCTGGTGTCTTTTGGTGCAAACATTTGAAAGATGGGGTGCCATGAATTCTAAGCTCTACAAGGTGCATCCTTTGAGTCTCCCTCTAAATTTATGGAAATAATTATTCAGACTGTGTGTAGATACACTGATCTGGACCCTGAAGCTGGGGAAAATAGCTGACTGTGACCTAAGTTGTTCATTGGGCAGAGCAGTGAGGACATTCTTGGAAACTGCAAAAAAATTGAAGGGGCGCCTGCAAGGCCATTATCAGAATTGATAGATCTTTTATATAGAGTGAATGTTGATAGAGAGAAGGTTAAAGAGAAGGTTGGAGAAAGGAAAGAGGATAAGAAACAAAAGATGCAGGTAAGGATGATGTCTTCAGTGATTGGAGAACTGATTATGAGGGCAAAGTAAATGTCTCAGACAAGCCTCATTTCTCTATTGCTAGGGGAATTCTCATATGGCTTGAGCCATCTCCATATTGGGTAGCAGGCAGGATGACTTAGGCATGGAGAGAGGCACCTCTTCTAGCAGTAAGTCTAGCTGATTTATTGGGACAACATGGGGCATCTTTGCTGGCCAAGGAAAAGTGTGGGAACATGCAGAGTATGTTGCAAGCAATTAATTTTTGAGATTGCAAATCATCACCACTGATTCTGGGGCATGTCATTTAAGACATCCATTTCCAATTTCCAGGCTTTTTTGGAGCTTGAGCTGACATGAGATCATCTCAACACTGGTCTTAAATTGATAAGTTTGGTTATTTGTGTTTTTATCACTGACTTTCCTTGGATTTTTTTTATAAATGTATAGTTTTAGTGTTAGCAATCCTGCTTTCTGCATTCATTTAAGTCTTCTTTCTTGCAAGTTTATCTGTGTGATAAATGGAATTATAAATGTTTAACCAATGATAATAGCAATTTTATTTCATGACTCAAGATTCAAATATCTTAGGCAGCATCAGCACAGAAGATGGGCTGTTCTTTTCAGACAGCCACCATTCACCCATAAAAAACAATAAACATGGTGGGGAAGGAATGAGCATGGTCCAAAAGTCAGCAGATACATAATGACCCTGGCAGAATAGGGTGAGATTCACATAACCATCTTAATGAGCTTATATGGAAAGTGAAAATACATTCAGTGTAATGTTTGAATATACCCTTAGTGTTAGACTTGACTTTTATCCTCGTATGTCCTTTACTTATCACACAAAAAGAACAGCAAGGATAAAAGCTTTTGTAATGCATTTTTCTGCATGTAAGATTCTGGATCACTAGAGAAGACCTGATGCTGGTAATGATTAATGGCAAAAGGAAAAGGGGACAGCAGAGAATGAGGTGGCTAGATGGAGTCACTGGGCAGTGGGTGTGGGCTTGGGTGGAGGACAGGAGAGGGATGGTGGAGGACAGGAGACCCTGGAGGAATGTTGTCCATGCGGTCATGATGGGTTGGGCATGACTTTGTGATGAAACAAACAAAAACCCCCAACAAGGTTCTGGATCCTTCTCCCCCAAACGTAGCTCTCCATCCCCAACCCTCCCAAATAGTACCTGTCATTTCAAACTGCATGTTGCTTTAAAGATCTCGCTGGGTTCACTGTTTCTTTTGCTCACAAGTAAGACCATGGAGCCATATATGGATCAGAGCTTGTAGTGATGGGTCGGAGTCTTTACCCTTTGCCTGCAATTTATCTTACTAGTAATCATTTTGACAATGAAAATCTAAGCATGCAGGAATGTCCCAGTTTGGGACTAAACTGAGGTCTTTCCTTGATAGAAATCAAGTGCCATGAAATTTTCTACAATCATAAACAACTAAAGCACAGTATAAGCCAGCGCCAAGGTGACAAAGAATGAATGGCAATAGCGAGATCTGACTTAAAGAGAAAGGGTTGCTGACCAGGAGCAAACACTGAAGACATGCTATCAAGGAGAAGCCTGAATATTGCCAGCCTGTGTTATAAGCAGGGTTCTGCCAGATTTCAGTTTGCCCTCGGTAGGCAGATGCTGAAGAGCCACTGTCACTACTTTGAACACCTCTCCCACCACTGCCAGTGCTATTGAAGGCTATAAACATGTGATTCTGTGGAATGCAACTGATGATAAAGCAGTTGGTTTGATTGCAGTATGCTCCTGATTTCAAGCACAGAATGAAGGGCAGCACTGAGTATTGGGAATGAGAAAACTAAGAATGGGAATGGAATATCATGCATCATATATCCATCCATCCATCCATCCATCCATCATCTGCCTGTCCATGAATGCACATACTTTTAATGCCATGTTTCACACAGGTGAAGTGACAGTCATTCAAAGAACCATTTTCTTTATTCAATCCAATCCAATAAAGTTTTTAAAAGATGAAAACTGTAGATTTGCTCCAATTTAGTTCAGGAAGGTTTTAGCTATATAACTGTCTTTCTTACTTCCTTTCCCATTGGGCATTGGTTTTTACTACAGAGTGACAATTTTGGAGCAATTGCATCTTCTTTAGATCTTGCCATCTGGGCCAATTCTATGCAAGATATCTCCACCTCATTGACCTTTCATTTCTAATTTCAGAAAATGTCTTCTCTTTAACAGATAATCCTTTTAACATTTCCATGTCCTATTTCTGCTGTTTTTAATGGGTCGTTGATAGAAAACAAGTGTCAGATGAAGTGTTCTGTGTTCATTTATTAAAATAATGGATGCAGCCTCTGTTTCCAGGCTCTCTACCTCATATTTGATGGATTCAGGTTTATTCATTGCAGGGCAGTCCAAGGTGCATTACAATGGTCTCTCTTATGGTTATGAAACATTGCATAAATGCGAGGATTTGTGTGTACTTTTGGGTGCCTAACTGGGTTGTTATTAATTTATACAAGCAGTCAACTTAATCAGCAATCTAAAAAGCAGATAAAACATATATTCAGGTTATGTTTTGTCAACTTGTGTATAGCAGAAATGCAAGAAAAGGTGATAGTATGCAAGTCAGCATGTTTTTATACAGAATACATTGATATAGAAAGAAAGCTAGTTTGGATAAATGATAAAAACTGAAGTATTGTAACTGTTGCTCTTTTAACTGAAACAGATTAGCATAAGCAGCACAATTATTGTACCTGTCTATCAGAGGTAAGTTCCACTGAATTCAGTGGGTCGAAATACACATTACATTAAATAAATAAGGTGTAGCTCCCTACCCATTTTGGGTTTATTTAAAAGCATGCAAAGTCCAACTGGAACTGCAGTGCAGTGAGATAAGAAATTTAATCCAATACTCCACCATTCATTGCTCCTCTATGATGCCCACATACATGTATAGGAGTTACCGATCACCCTAAAAAGCCCTCTCTGACTTTAAGGCGGGCTTTTTTAAAACTCTTGTAACTGCTGCACCTGAGTGGTGACTTGAGCAGGGAAGGAGGAATGAGACCTCTTCTCCCCATAGACTGCAGTCCCAACTGGACTTTCCATGCTTGCTTTTGACTAAGACAAAAGCAAATAGGGGGCAGCACATTGTGTATTTAATGAGTTGTGTAGATGGATGCTTCATCCTAGATAAATGTCCAAAGGATTAAAGCCTGAATCCTATGAAATATAATACTGGTTAAAACTTATAGTGCTCCATTCCAAGCGAGCTAAGTATTATCTACCAGTCTTGCTTATTATCATAAGCTCCAAATCAAAAAGCAATTTTGAATACTTTGTAATAATAATATGTCCCTTTTGCCTTGAGGCATTAATTATAATAACCTAGGCAGCACTGAAACAGAGAGAGAGGGAGAGAGAAAGAGAGAGAGAGAAAGAGACTCCACACTTTAAATGTCTGCATGATTTTTATATTGCAGGGCTGTAGAACAGGAAGAGAAAAATAATATTCATTATATAGTCAAAGCAATATAACATGCAATTATGAAGATATTATAGAAAGTGATGATCAATTAGGTATGGAGGTAGATGTTCTATTTGCATACATGATAAATAACTGGACTTAGAAAGGTATTAGGATCAGTGCACTATGCCATCAGCAAAAATAATTATGGTAATTGTTTTAATATCTCATTACAGAAAATCGAAACATTATGTGAAGGTGGGCAGAATGAGAGATCCAGATCATATATTTCTTTGCGCTGTACTATACTAAAATAAAAAGTGCATGGCAAAGTAAAACAGCCACCTCTGCCAATTTTCTTTCTTCTAGCTCACATTTTCTATTCATGTGTAGCTTTTCTGGTGTACCTGCATGTCCCCAGTTTATGAAAGTCCTTATGGCAATGGTGGACACACAAGTACACTTCACACACTGGTGAGAAGATGGCACCCTTTCCTTTCAAATTTGGATCTCACTCGAGCCAAATAAAGGGTTATCTGTTTTAGTGTCAATCAGCTTTGTGCTTAGTTATCTATTCTTCCATCTATTTCGGACAAGTGAAGCTTCTTTCCAGACAAGCAATCAACCAGACTCATGGTTGAAATCACTGAACGACATGCAGTTTTGTGCATGGACTAGAATATTTTTATTCTAATCTCCAAGGCTGATTCTAACATCCAGAGGATTTTCAAAATTTAGACTGTTTGTTAATGACCTTGTTGTTGTCATCATTGTAAGTGAGTATGAATTCCCAGGATATTTCTGTTTTTTAATTGAACCAAAACTCATAGTTGGATATTCTGTTACAGATTAACCTCTTTTAGTACCTTATTTCAACCTTTCTCAAAATATGGGATACTTATCTTTGCCCTTTCTTCTTGTCCTATGTATGGCAGTGCTGTTCCAAAATGTGGTCTCCACCCCCCCCACCATTTTTTATCCCATGTCCCCCCTGTAACTTCCTTAGCTACTTGAGCTGTTTGAAAAACCTCTGGGAGGACTTGAGACGATTTCTTCTTTTGGTGTTGTTGCCTGCTGAAGTTGAACCAACCATGTGTTCGTTTTCTTTCATTGTAGTTTAAAGTCCTTCTCAGCAGCAGCAGCAGCAGGAGGAGGAGAAGAGGAACTCCCTTTTCAAGCCTAAGCAGATATGTGGTCCAACACATACTTAGCTCCAGGTCCCATTAAGTCCCATTAAATGTCAAAGGGCTTACTTTATAGTATGCATGCATAGGATTTCACTGTAAAGAACTCTCCATTCTATTTTCTCAGAAGACTGTAAAGTCCAATATAGAATTAGAAGGATTGACTGTTGGTATAATAACTATAAACATCAGTGGTAAGGTCATGGCTTATAGTCAACTGCTTCTATTCACAGTTGGTCTGAAGATAGGTTTCTCATCGAACCATGTGTCTGTCTGTAAGTCCACATGTTCCATTGTTTTGCTAGAGTTTTGATGCCAAGATCTGTTATGATACCAACATCCTTATATCAAAGCAATGTAAAAACTGTGTGTCTCTAAGCACTGACTCTAAGCAGTGACCATGTAGCATTCTCCACCTCCACTGCATTTTTTTGTCCCCTCTGTGTGTGTGTGAATGTGTGTGAGCATGTGCGCATATGAGTCAACCAGGGAAAGACAGGTGCTTGGTTGATCTGCATAGACAATTTCTCTGATCATGTTTTTCTTACCAGAAATTATTGAGGAGGTGATGTGTATACTAAAGGTGAAAATACTAATGTTCCCTTTTTGACAACTAGACACAATCCACATCTCACGGAGTGAATTACCAAAAAAGTCCTGGTGCATCATCATCTTGATGGTTAGTTTGGCATCAGTCCAGGCATGCAGTATATGACTGCCAAAAGTGAGGACTGCTTTCCCAGTGAGAGTATTTAGATGTTACAATGAATCCAGTGCAACAGAACGGATTGATTATCCTTAGACGAGCGTTTTGGAAGTTATCATGCATGGTTCTGTGACACCTTGTCCAATGTTTACCATTTTCTTAATGAAAATTCTCAAGGGAAACACAGACCACATATGTGAAATGTTCCTAGTGGCTTATACTTGCGCTATTATACACTGGTTCAGTAATCTAGATACACCACACTTGACAATTGGATTTGAAAAATGTAGGAGTATATGCAACTTATCAGCTAAGAAAAAGCCTGAAAGGTCTGTTTTCTAAGGCATGGTTAAAGTGTGTTTATTGAAAAACAAAAAGCAGGTAATCAGAGCCTTTCCTTTCCTTTGTTTGTTCCAGCTTCACAATCAGGGCAACAGCTAGACTGAAGTCTCCTGTCCCTTCTTATCTTCCCAATGTTGTTCCATGTAAGGCAGAATCTCTAAATTTTTGGATTATCACTGTGAAGTTGACTCTGATGACTGTTAGACAGCTAAGCTGCTTCAGAATGCAGCTGAGTGATGGTGCTGAGTGAGAGCTGCTGGAATTATGGTGTTAGAGAATGTTTACTGGCCTCCATGGACCATCTGGGCAGAGCTCTCCGTTGCTGAAACATTAAACCAGCCTGGATAGGGATGAAAATGCTTTCTGATACTTTTTACAACCTGCACATCAGGCCAAACCTACCACTACATAGCTCATTCCTATAAAATGAACAGACAGACAAAGAAACAAAGCAATAAATACGATTAAGGAGGACCTGGCCAAGCCTATTCAGTACTTACTCCACAGCGAAGGAATTCCCTATCTAGCAAAAATGTAACAAAGCTCAGTTTGAACATGGCATATATTATAAGGGGGTATGAGATGAATTTAGGGCAGGTTTGAATAGGCAATTTAGGAATTATTTTTTAAAACTGTTCAGTCTGTTCTGCCACACAGGTAAGTGCATACTCTGATGTATCAAGGAAACAGAGGTCTTGATTATCATACAAAAGACCAAAAAAGACCAAAAAAGACCAGTACAAAAGACCAACCTATCAACCAAGAAACCAACCTTGGCAATTGAAACACAAATTCATTGTAGCACTTTTCCCATTCCATATGACAGGTAGGATGAAACTATGATGAAGAACAAGGTGTGTGAATACATTATGTTTATACATATTTGTACAAACTGAAGAGGAAGGACCCACTAGAGAAGAGCCTAATGCTGGGAACAATAGATGGCAAAAGAAGAAGGGACAGCAGAGGATGAGGTGGCTGGATGGAGTCACTGAAGCAGTCGGCGTGAGCTTAAGTGGACTCTGGGGGATAGTGGAGGACAGGAAGCCCTGCAGGAATGTTGTCCATGCGGTTGCGATGGGTTGGACATGACTTCAAGACTAGCAACAACAAGAACAAACAAACGGAAGAGTGAAAATTGTCCTAGCCCCCATCACATCAAGCAAAAGTTAAATCTGCTTCCTGAAGGTGCATTGACTGAGGGGGGACATGATATCCCTCTATAAGTACCTCAAAGGCTGTCACAAAGAGGAAGGTCAAGATCTCCTCTTGCTAATGCCAGAGTGTAGGACATGGAACAATCAGTTCAAGTTGCAACAACCCAGATTCAGGCTGGACATCAGGAAATGTTTTCTCACTGTCAGAGCAATACGACAGTGGAACCAGCTGTTCAGAGAGGTGGTGGGCTCTCACAAAGTATAGACATTCAAAAAGAAACTGGGCAGCCTTCTGAGTGGGGTGTTGTAACATGGTGTCTTGCGATGGCAGGGGCTGGACTCCATGGCCTTCATGGCCCCTTCCAACTCTACCTTTCTATGATTCTACGCTAGTGAGCCAGTGTGGTGCAGTGGGGAAGAGTGTAGGACTGGGATGCAAGAAATCTGTTTTTTTGGTGCTACTCAGCCATGGATGACTTCAGGCCAGTCACAGACTCTCAGCCCAGCCTACCTCACAGGGTTGTTGTTGTGAGGATAAAATTGAGAGGGGCAGAATTATGTAAGCCTCCTTGAGCATATTGGAAGGAAAAAAGGCAGGATATAAATGAACAAACATTACCTAAATTTATCTAAATATCATGCCAATATGAAAGTCTAAAACTGCAGTGCTATACAAATGCATCTGTAAATATGCTCCCATTAAAAGAGAGGGACTTAACTTCGGAGTAAGCATTCATATTGATCAGACTGCTTAAGGACAAAGGGCACACGTTGGTATGGCACTTCCTCTGAGATCTGCCTTCTGCTGTTTCAGCCAATTCTGACACAGAGAAAAGTATTTCCTAATATACAATGCTCACCATGCTTTGAGAAGTCCATTCTAAAGCTGTACTCCATTATGGCTTTGACTAGTCAGTTCCAGCCTCTGCAGCAATGTTTGGAAGATTATGTAATTTTGCAGCAATTGATTGCAGCTAAAGTGTAGGGTATGCAGCTAGTCAAAACTTCATTTCACAGTTCATCATACTCGGGGCTTTTCTGCTCAACCTATTTATTTTCACAAAACACCACAAGCTGCATCTCTCAATTAAAGGTGTATTTTCAGAATAAACAGTGCTCTTTGTCCACATCACTTTGAGGATGTTTCCTATAGTCAGTTTAAAAATAAACCTCAAAGTGAAGGTCACAAAACCAGTTCTTCTTCTGTCTTTTGAGGAATAAAACTATTCAGACCGAAGATTGTGAGAAATATCTTTACTGATCTGTAATGAATCCCTGTTTAACTGCCCTGCCACAGGGGTACACAACTTCTTTCAGCCTGAAGACCAATTTGAATTTCACAGCAGTTCTCGGTGGTCATGTTTCTATAGAGGGGAGGGTGGGAAGAAAAAGCATATATTAACTTTAAGTTTCTATTGCTGGAAATTGAACCTTAGGTGAGGTGTCCCAACCTTTTGGCATGGGAGAAACAGCACAAAAGCCAGGAAACCATCCCATTATTAGTGAGAGGGGAGGGAAAAGAGCCTGTACATCTGGACAGCCCCAGAAAGCTGAACTGGGGCTGCAGAAGGGAAGACATAGAATCATAGAATCATAGAAGAGTAGAGTTGGAAGGGGCCATGAAGGCCATCAAGTTGCAGGACACCAAATCTCAACATCCCACTCAGAAGGCTGTCTAGTTTCTGTTCAAATGTCTCCAGTGTGGGAGAGGCCACTCCTCCCCCAGCTGGGAATCTATATCACACTTGGTGAGCTAATGAAGATCCTGCTTCACCTTTTGGTGAAGCCACACAGGTTCCCTGAACTGAGCGGTCATTCATAAAGCTTTTGCTCCTCAGAACATAAACATATGAATGGAGTGTGGTAGGAAGACCGTCAGTGCCTGCATCCCCAGAGCAAGCCAACTGATGAAACTCCCAAGCCCAAAGGAGGTTCCTACTCCACCTAGTTACTCATGTGGTGGGGGAAGAAGCTTCTGCTTCCAACTTTATTATTTATTTATTTATTTATTAAAACATTTCTATGCCGCCCCATTCGCCGAAGCCTCGGGGCGGCTCACAACATAAAATATAATACAAGAATAACAATATAAAACTAACAATATAAAATAAATAACGATATAAAAGTTAACAATATATAACTTTAAAATGCTTTAGGATGCTTCCCATATCCCTTTTTACCCTTGTCCTTGTTCGGGATGCACCACAAGAAGGAACCAGTCAATTTAAACCTCTGATGTGGGATGCTGAGCCAAGACTTTACAGGAACTGTGGAATTCTCTCACATTCCTCAGTAGGAACGCTAAGCCTCAGAAGGCCTTTTCCTGTCAAGTATCAGCAGCACCATTATGCAAGCAAAGAATATAATTAGGAATTAGCACAATATAGAACAGTATTCACTGCAAAACAAATGTCTTGCCCAGACCGTCAGTGACTTAAGTACGGTCAAATGACTGTTGCACCAGAAATATATTGTGACATGAGATATATTATCTATCCAGATGTGAATTATCATTATTGTTACAACGAATGTGAACCATCATTCTCCTACTGCTAAGGTCAGGTATGCCTAAACTGATGCTATCTGCAGGATCAAGGCGCACGTAGCTTTCAGCCTCAGAAACATTTATTTATTTAAAACTTTTGTCCAACCACTGATGTCTCAGGACAGCTTATAACAAGGAACAAACAAAATTACATAGCAAACCAAATCAAACTCAGCATCCACTAAGTCAAGAAAACCCCCAGTGAAAACCAACTAAACATTAAAATAATGGGAAAAGGGTTTTCACCTGATGCCAAAAAGAATCAAGTGTTGGAGTCAGGCGAACCTCTCTGGGCACCACCACAGAGAAGGCCCTTGTCCAGGTATCCACCTTCCTGATCTTCAAGAAGGGCTCCCAGAGTTTAATCCTAACCTCTACTTCAGATCTCAAGGGGCAGGAGGACACATAGGGAAGAAGGTGTTCCATTCATTTAAAATGACACATCTCTTGATGGAGCAAGTAAATTCATTCTCCCAAACAGGCCCATCTTCATGTCTACAGGATGCTGAATGTAATGGTTCCAAGCCCTAATTCTCTTCATCACAATATATAGACCCATTAGCAAAAGCCAGGTTCACTGGGTAGGCATTTAAAGCACTTCTTGTAAGATAGGATGCCATTAAAACCAACATGTCCACCCCTTCTCATTCATTCTATATTTATTCCATGTTGAAGCAAGCAACTGAGAGGCCTCCTTGACAGAGACGCAGAAGCAGAGGGTAGTATCTGAACACACGCCGCTTCTGTTTTAGGTTTCTCTTCAGAGTCCCATTAAATTTTGATGCACCTTTATTTTTTTCCTGTTTTTTGTCTTCAGATAAAGAAGACTGCATTCACTGGCAATGTGCCCAAACAATCTTATCAGTTCCAGCATTGTATCACTCAGTTGCAATGAAGTTACTCTTATATTTCTTCCACTTAAACACACTTTTTGCAGTTGTGCCTCATCTGCTGGCAACATGCCTAGATTATATACATTAGCAGGACCTTCTTTCCTCTGGTAACTTTTAACTCATTCATTCTATGAGGTCAGTGGAGACTGGTGGCTCTAATGTCAGTGTATCCTCTCCAAATTTTAGTCTCAACTTTTCAAGTGGTGGTACTGAACCTACTGTATGTTGGTGATAGTACTCAGCACCATAGATAAGTATTTAAAATTTTAGACTTCAAGCAGAGCAGAGACATTGCCTCATGGGCAGTGAAGCCTCCAGCTTCCCCTGTATGGATCTACTATAGATTTAGCATACATCGCACATCCATCAACTACTTTTTAAGACAGGTTTCTTTGGGGTCACAATCCTTATATTAGCTCACCTTTATCCTGACAGACAAGCTGTACAGGAGGGGATCATAAACTAAAGTACAATGATAGGGTCTACTAAATCTATCCTTCCTTCCTCTCCCAAAACAAAAATAAGTGCATGAAACTGAATTGTAACTGCAAGCATGTCTTTACCAGAGTTTAATGGTTGCATTCTAGATATGACTTCAAATCACAGCTTCCTTATTTTTACCATCAGGAACATAAAGCCTATTCTTCAATCTACCTTTTCAAAAGATATCTGGCTGTGAAAGATGTTCAAAGACTTTAGAGCTTTTTGAGCTACTCAAACTGATTAATATAATGCAAAATGACAATAAAAAATAAGGCCACAGTCTATCCCAAAGTAAACACTAAGTTCCATCCAAGCCAGTGGCAGAGATTAAGCACATATTTCTCTCTCCCACTGAAATAAACTGGGCTTAAAATAACATGCTGGGTCATGACTTTTGTTTCAATTTCACCAGGGCTACAAGTCATGAAATACTGTCATGAAAAGGTGGGATCTTTAATTTTCCTTAGAGGCTAAATAAGGTGGAGATTAAATTTCTGATGGTCACTAGCATTCCAGACCTATCTGATACGGACTTCAACTCTTGTTATGAGTGTGCCAGATTTCAAACACAGTGGCAGGGGAGAGAAGGATTTAGGCTCTTCATCTCAGTCTGTTCTACTTGATCCATGCTAAGAAGGAAAGTGTGTTTGAGTGTGTTTGTTGTGCATTCCAAGTGATACTCCTAAACGAAAAAGGAAAGGTAAATATTTGCATTTTCTATTAACATGGATTAAGGCTGAGTATAGTCAAAATTTTAAATAAATAATAGAATGCCTTCTTTTCCATCAAAAAGGGACCCAAGTCAGTTTCAGGCATATTCTTAAATTGTAGCTAGATATGAGATCTAAGTAAGGCTTATTATGAATAATTTGCAGATTAGGTGGCCATTGTAAAGAAACTTACTTTGAATCACCAGTGATGTTTATTAAATCACAGGAACTGAAACATCGCAAAATGTGTGTCGGCTTCTTTACAAACTAACCTTTGCTGTCATCTAGCAAGGATAGGAAATCAGTCCTAAGATCTGGCATCTAGAGGAGAAATTATAGAAAAATAACAGGAACAGAGGACAAAGGAAGGGCAAGAAGAACAGAGGGCGAGTAATTTTTCATTGCGTGTCTGTGGGATACTAGTCCATGCGTACGACTGCTTATTCATGAATCTCTTGTTCTAACTTCCAAGAAGAAACTGGGCAAACCATATACTTAATTTACCGGTGTGTATGTGTGTGGAACTGATGGCCTTCCCATTTCAGGGTTTCAGGGTTCAGTGCAGACCCTCCTGAATGGGAGATAAATGACTTCAACTCACATTAGTACAGCCATAGAGAACTAATGGATTTAATGCTATTAAACTTCTAAAGTACTACAGTGTATCAAAAAGCTTTGAAATAGCTAACAGGGAGAATAAATACATGAGGGGAAAACATGTGGATTTAATTTACTTAAGCTTCTAAAGGATGCCTGATAAAGTCTCTCAGAAGAGGTCATTAGGAAAACTTGGCAACAAGCGTAGTGTCAGAAGTAAAATCCTGTTATGAATTAAAATCTGTTTAAGAGATAGGCAGCTAAATGAAAGAATAAATAGCCAATTCACTGTGTGAAAAGAGGTTAATAGCCAGATGCCCTGGGGACCAGTCTAGGGATTGGTGCTGTTCAGTGAACAAGACAGAAAATATTACAATGGCCCTCACTTTGTCTATCTTGGGCTGTACATTTTCACCTTGAATATTATTTCTGAGTTCAGTCATTGTGTAAAAAAGGAAAACAAACATGAAAGTAAGAGAGCAGTTTGTCTAAAAATTTTATTTTTAATGAAATTGCGCTATGGATTGTGTAGCTTCATGCAAAAAAGAACTTTGATGGGTTTATACATTGATTTCATGGATGCAAATTTATGAGTTAAATGCTTTTTTTTACTAGCATTGCAGTAGGACTACAAACACTTCCCAGAGAGTAAGATCCATTAAATTCAATGGGGATTATTTCTGATTAGTTAAGCACTATGCATTGACTTTTGTTGTTTTGTTGTTAAGAATGTCAATGTCAAACTAGTCCTTGAGAAAAAGTAGAGTTTTGCTCAGATACTGCATTGTCTTGAGGTAGGAAGACTGGTACCAAGCCACTTCTATGAGGATAGCTTGTTACAGAGCCCTTGGGAAAGAGGAAACTTTGGTGTAATTCATGGTTTTCCTTTTCTATAATTTAATTAATTGCATTTATTTATTTACTATTTCACTTTTTAGACAAAAATGGCACTCAGGACCACTAACAATAACATGCAGATTAAAAACATTTTCATTAAGATGCAACATAAAAGCAGATTCATTGAGCAATAAAAGGAATAGTTGGTCCAGGATCTGCCTTCTGCACAGAAGAGACAAGAAAAAGGGCTCTGCAAGAACCTTCTTCTCCTTTCCCACAGTTCGCCCCGGTGGTGGTGTGGATACTTTCTGTGTAGCATTTTTAGGAGCTTAGTGGACCTGTTGTGGGAAGGAGCCAGATAACTCTTCTTCCACTAGTGCATTTATCCAATTGAAATTTGGTGCTTACCTGTTGCAAGCAATTGAAACCCACTTCAGCAATGGGCCAGAGTCCATGCCAAAGGCTTGCCTGGATAAAACTATCTTTGCCTTGCTGGTGAAGGTCAACCGAGCGGGACCAATCTGACTTTTCTTGGCAGGGAGCTCCAGAGCATAGGAACATTACGCTGTCTGCTGGGGTAGACCCTACATGTCTTCCCCTTCTATCACATGCTGTCGACAACCTTTGAACAAGGCCCAGCCACTTTTTCTTCCAGTTACAACCATCGCCTCCCCACAACACACATCGGTGTTGCTGCCGGAAGAAGTTTGTCTAACCCTCCTAGATAGCAGGACTGGCCCTCATGACAGGTTTGCTCCTAAAGACTCACACCCCAGTCTGTGAGCTCAGCCACTATGTATCCACCCTATTTTCAAACTTTCCATAAGAATTAAGGACTCATCTAGAGCAAAATAACCTGTCTATTGGTAAAGTATGATTTCCCTCTGGAATGAAATGGGAAAATAATGGCATATAATAATTTGGTGAGTTGAAGACTAAAAAAGTGCCTTAGTCAACATTGTATCTTCATAGGGGGATTTTGAGATATTTAAATCACAATTTTTAAAAGAGTTGGTTTAAAATAGGGATTTAAAGTAATGGTTTATCGTGTTATATACTAAAGTCACCCTACTTATTTGGATAACGTCTTTTAATTGCTCCTTAACAGATAATTCTTATTATCTTAATAGATTATGTTATATCCTTGCCAAAGCCTAAATCACTCTAAAGCTAAAAAAATATGATATATATATATATATATATATATATATATATATTTAGCTTTTAGCTGAATGATGCCTAATATATATGAAAATATTAGGCATCATTCAGTAGGTCAAAACTTGCAGTGTCTTTGACTCTATCCCAGAGAACCTCAACAGCCACTGTAGGTGCCTGCAGTCCTGAAATGAAGGATTAATGTCAATCTTTCCCTCAGAAATAGATGGACAACCATCGCTGCCACCTCTTTGGCAAAACTAGGGTTGATCCACCCAAACAACCACGTTTGCACTGCTGTCAAAGCTAGCAATGTTGATGAACTAATTGAATCCTATGTGCACACAATCCTAAACTAACTGCAAGCCGTGCCAAATGTCTCCAGCCGTTTTTGCATGTGTAAGAACCTGGTCAGCGAAATAATGTATGAATGGAATCATGCTTTAGTGTCAAGAAATCAACCTGCATGCTGGTTCAAGATGAATTCTTGCTTTAAGGAAATGTTCTTAGGACTGATCTTATTTAATGATACTTTCAATAGATAATTTATACTATATCTAACAAAGGGAAAGAATAAATAGTACTACCGCATTCCTAAATGTATGTTCTTAAGTGCCCATCTGTATGCTGTTATAACAGTCTTTCACCATATTTGGGTTTTTAAATTCAAATTGTGCATCATGACAGAACACTTAAAAATATTTTATTAATTTTATTATTTTATTTCATTTTTTGTGCAGTGGACAGCGCATCCTTTCTCTGTCTTATTACACCAAAAATGTGAGAGTCTACAAATGGTAGTTGACAATCAGTTGCATAAATGGTAGAGAATTTACTTTGCATGCTGTTTTCCTACTGAAGCGTCCTGCTATCTTATAAAGGAAAAGCCATAGCTCAGTGTTACAGCACATGATTCAAATGCAAATAGTCTCAAACAAAATCCCTAGTATGTTCAGGTATGGCTAGGAATGTCTTCTTCTTCACTCCCTGGAAATAAGTTGTGTAAGGGTAGGAAAAACTGAGATAAAAGGATTATTTATCTATGTTCCATATATTAAAAATGTAAGATAAACATATTCAGTTTATAAACTCCTGTGTTCCTTATCTGAAAGCACAATAGGGTAGAGTGTGTGGGGGCAGAATATAACCAGTACAGAGATGGTTGGCTGAAGATACCAGCTGTTGTGTAGACATCACTGTTAAACCTCACTGGTCCAGAGCAAATTCAGGAGCACCCATTGCTGCTGTGATGCAGGGAAAAGATAGTTTCTATTGGCTTCTGGTTCAATGAATTCAGCCAGTAGAAGCCAGCTCTTCGTGCAGCATCTCTGATTCCCAAACATGTGAGAGATTTCATGAAGGTCTTGCCTTCAGAATAGCCATTATGATCCAAGCCTGAGCTTCAGAGCTCAGCAGGAATGGGCTTATCCTTGAACTGGACATAATACCCCAGTCTTTCTAAAATTGCATCACTGTCTGGCTGTGCTCAGGTTGGCCATTCACAGGTGTGCATTAGATGTTTCTCATAGACTGGTATTCAGAAGCATACTGTAATGAAGTAATACAGTGATACTGCACATGTTGCTGTAACCAATACAGTTAACTTCTTAAATTACCCTATTAATGCTGCACATATTCAGGTGCTGTCTTTGTACTTTAATTCCACATCTTATTATCCAGTTTAACAACAATTACTAACACTTATTGGCTTATTCTTCTTGTAACAGTTTTAATGGTTTTTGCAATGGTATCCTATTGTATTCTATTTTTACAGTGCAAGGTGATTAATGGAAAGTATTCCCAAAGTACACTACTCTTAATATTTAACTATGAAAATGGGAAGAGAGAAGAAACTCTTTATGTTATTAACTAATAATGTGAAAATATTGCTTTGCTAAATGAAATATCATTCATAAATCACATGCTGTGCAATGTATACATAGAATTGACCAAGATCCATGCATTAATAAAATTCCCTGTTAGGGAAAGTCTCATTACATGAGGTTCTAATTCACAAAATTGAAGAAAATGTGCTATGTTGCATTACACTGGAATTAAATGTTGTGTATGAGCCATAGAAAAATAATTTAGACTTCAGCCAAAATGCCATTAAGACCTCATTAACTCCAAGAATCTCTATAGTGCAGCAAAATGGGCATTTCTAAAATGGAAAAAGTTAGTTAGAAGGGCTTTACTTGTGCTTAATGGTACGTATACATAGATTTTCTCAGTTAGAACATGCTTAGATCTGCTGGATGTACCTTTACTTATTTATATTAGTCTTACTGCCAGGTCAATAATTCAAAACTGATGTGATAGTGGATATTCAGACCCTTTCTGCCCTTCCTTGGACATTCTGAGAAGTGCTTCTGGTTTAAAAAACAAATCTTTTGTCTTACTGATCTAAAACAGATTGCATTTGAAGGAGAATGTGCAGCATGATTTTATCTCGAATGTACTTTAAAAATGAATTTCACAGATTCGTGTTAGATAGGACTATCAATGGCTGCTAGCCAATATAACTATAACCATATATTCTGCTTCCCCAGAGTACTTGCTGGTCACTGTTGGAGCCAAAGCTCCTGTTCATTATGGGGCCCTCAAACCTTAGAATTAGACTGCTGTGCTGCTGGGCTGGTAGATTCGAATCTGCACAACGGGGTGAGTTCCCGCTGCTCCGTCCCAGCTCCTGCCAACCTTGCAGTTCGAAAGCATGCAAATGCAAGTAGATAAAAAGGTACCACTTCGGTGGGCAGGTAACAGCGTTCCGTGCACTTCGGTGTTTAGTCATGCCGGCCACATGACCACGGAGACTGTCTGCAGACAAACGCTGGCTCCCTCGGCTAGGAAACGGAGATGAGCACCGCCCCCTAGAGTCAGGCATGACTGGACTTAACATCAAGGGGAAACCTTTACCTTTTTAGACCTTAATAAGGGTGATAGAGAATCCCAACTGAACTGCAGTGTGGGTACAATCCTAGAGAAACAAGTCATGGTAATCTACATTGATAACAGATGAAAGGTAACCCAAATGGATCTTACTGGCTCAGTTTTTGTTTGTTATGGAACAAGCACTGCCAGTGCTGATGGGATTCATGGTCATGAAGCATTCCATGATGAGGGGTTTTCCTTGTGTGCAAAGAGTTCCTTTCAGCAGCTGCCACTCGTCCAGCCCCATGTTTTTTTTCCTCCAATACATTGTACATTCTGTCCAGAGCATCTAGAAAAATAGGGTCGTGACTGCCAGAAGGTTGAGGGACAAATTGGAGAAAGAAGGAACTGAATTTATAAATGTATGTTAATTATGAAAATCATGTGAGTTGAATACTTCATAGTATAAACAAATGCCTATTCAAATGAAATTAAATCTTTAATAATGGAACAATTGCCTTTGCAAAAAAATAACATAAAATTACCTTGCACACTTCTAGTAATAAGTGGCTAAGTGTAGAATATTTGGTTATTTACCCACTGGTTCTGGTATGGAATATTCTTCAATGGAGTTGTGTGAACCTCCCCATGGACAGACATGATTCAGTAGTCCACTGCCCTTGGGTAGTTTCATTCAACTTCAAAACATTTCAACAAAGTTCCTCATCAAAGACTCCTGAACAAACTTAGCAGTCGTGAAATAAGAAGAGAACTGCTCTTCTAGATCAGTAACTAGATCAGACAGCTGAGAGTAGAAAGCAATGGTAAATTCTCCCAGTAGAAGCATATAAACAGGGATGATCTACAGGGAGCTGTTTTTCAATTTATTCATACACAATCTGGAATTCAGAGAGAGCTTGGAAGTGACCAACTTTGCTGATGGCACCAAAATAGGTCATTCAGTCCAGAAGATTGTGAAGAATTCCAAGAGGATCTTTTAAACGTGGGAGAATCAGCATCAAAATAGGAAATGCTGTTCAGTTTAAGCAAATGTCAAGTAATGCATGTTGGGGCAAAGAACTCTGACTTCACATAGATGCCGAAGGGATATGAATTGGCAGTGACTGACCGAAAATGTGATTTGGGCACTTGTGGCAGGCAGCGCAATGAGAATGAAAATGGAAATGCTGGTCCAGTATGCCACTGTTATGAAAAAGCCAAATTCCATGTTAGGCATAATTGGGAAGGAATTGAAATAACACTCACTATTATACTGCCCTTTTACAGATTTCTGCTGCAAGCACATTTGGAATACTATGTGTAATTCTGGTCGCTGCACCTAAAAAAGGGATATTGTAGAGCTGGCAAAGTATAGACAGGGAGAATTAAAATGATCAAGGGGCTGAAGCAACTCCTTGCTCAGGAAAGGTTGCAACAGCTGGGATTGTTCAACTGAGAAAGCCATGAATAAAGAGACATTTTCCTCCTTCTCTCACAATATTAGAACCTAAGATCATCCCATGAAGCTGATTGATGGGAGATGCAATGCAGAGAAAAAGAAAGACTTCTTCACAGTGTGTATAGTTAAACTACGGAATTCAGGATGCAGTAATGGCCACCAATTGGGAATCATTTAAAAAGGCAACTGGACAAATTCATGGAGGATAAGCCTACTAGTCTTGATGGCTAGAAGCTATTTCCAGTGTCAATATTAGAATGCTTCTGTATACTAGTTTTTGGGGTGCATTGTTTGGAGAGAGTATTATAGCATTCATATCCAGATTGCAGGTTTCCTGCAGCCAGATGGTCGACAGCTATGCGAACAGAATGCTAGACCAGATATGTCCTTACGATTCGTTAAAGAACACAATGCAAAGAAAAACACATATAACGTTTAATAAAATATCCATCACGTATTTGACAAAACAGCTGTCTTTAAACATCTCCTTTAACAGCGCCTTGAAATACTCTTGAATTATACCTGGGGTCAAAACATTGCTATTAAATGCATTTTCCAATGCACATGCTGTGCCGCATCGCCTCAGGGGTGCAGAAGAGACATACTGCATCTGAGAACTTGCTCCTAAATATGTCACCAGTTAGGCTGACCAGCTACAAAAGAAGACAGCACTCCTCCTTTAATCACTGCATAGAAGGGAAAAAAATCAGCAGGAGTTGCTTGCAACAGTATCTGAAATAGCAAGCAACAGTCTCTGAAATTTCTTCCCAGTCCTCTTTTCCATCTGGACATCATACCTCCAATGCATTTGATACAAGGAAAGCTGTTTGGATTTTCTTTGTTAGCATTTTGGTAGCACTACCCACAAAAAAAGCAAACCTGACATCTCCATCTTCTTTAATTATAATAGCATTTTTGTTTTTCTTCAGGGGCTTAATGGCATTACTGTTGGCATTTTGGCATTTTATTCAGTTCCTTAGGTATTTTAGGTGGGCCAAATGTATTAATCATCAGTCTCACTTTTCCATTGTTAAACTCATTTCAGCTCAGTTCCATTGTTTTCCTTTGTGCAGAAATGTGCACTTAGTTTTGCTTGCATTTTTCAAATATGTACATGCAGACTGAAGCATGTTTGTGCACTTCTAGAAAAACAGATTACTTCCTGCTTTTCCCCCATATGTACATGCTACCTTTGCTGGGTTTGCAGAACACATCACAAACTCAATAATGTATGGATTTCTGCATTTTGTTCTGGAAGTTATGAATTTAGTAAATCAATTTTTTAAAAACCCTTGTGGATCTGATCCCTCAGTCGTTCCTGGGCATTTTCTATGCTAATAAAAATAAAATAAAATCCGTATTTCTCTGGCATGCACAGCGGAGTGAGTGGATGAGGGCAACTGAATATTATATGAGATAACCTGACCCGGTCAAGAAGGAGAACACTTCTTTTCTGATTGAATCCAAGAGAGATGCAGCACTTATTGCTAGTGATAAAAACCCACCTGTGTAACAAAGAAATACTATAATGATTCATATGAGGAATAAGGAACACTAACTAGGAAAGTACTTATATGAATTACATGAATTAATCCATGGGAAATTAAATGTGTGGAGGACCCTGTGTCAAAGCAGTAAGTTACTCTTTATGGCACTGTGTTTTTCTAGTCCTGAGCCCATGAGACTTTGAACAGATTTAACCTTTAAAGGAAGTTACAGAGAAGCACTACAGAGTGTATTTGGCCTCTTCAATAGCTGACTAGATTTTTATGCTCAGGCAGCAGTTTAAGTGTGGGAGGTTGATGTATAGAGTGGAAAATAAAACTGAAATATTCAATGATATATTAAAGTACTTTATTGATTCCATGGGTTAAAAAATGAAAAATTACTACAACAGTTTGCACAACATTAATGAAAGTGAAGGGGGAAAATATATATACTATACTGATTAATCAATGACTTATTATATGACTGAATAGCCAACTCAAAGAAAACCATTCATTTACAAAATACAGAAAGGGATATATTTTCGCCCACTGCTCTTTTTCACTTCCCTCCTAGAAGGATGTGACTGAAGTGCTGTTTGTGTTCTCCCTAAGGCTAGACAATGGTCCCCTTCTTGTACTTCTCATTCCCACAATGCTTTGGTGGAAGAATTTGGGAAGGGTGATTTCTTTTTGGTAGGGAAAACATTCTCCAAACTTTTTTTGGGAGTGGAAAGGAGACTTCATTATGAGGTGGCCTGACAGTCATGGTTCTATTGGGCTCTCACAAGCTCCCTCACACTTTGGAATAACACACTCTGGAGAATGGAAGTATGCTTGGGGAGGTGCCATCAATTCATTCCCATGCCATTCTATAGGGAAAGGCGGTCCCCATGGTTCTGAAAGTGACACAGAGCTGGCATGAGCTGTGCTGGACTAGTAGATGAGCCCCTGCAGGTTTTTTTTTTTTTTTAATAGTTCCATGTGATGGGCACTACTCTCCTTGAACCTTGGGAAATTCTCCTTGTATGGTGTGGATCTAGTAAAAACAATATCCTAAGTGCTTGTTGCTATTATTTTATTGGCAAAATTGACATACTGATTAGAATTTTAAAACATCTCTAAGAGTTTACTTACACAAATATTAAAAATAATTGCTAAATATGCACAATAACATACAATAACTACAGTAACAAGAAAAAAATCAAAAATACAGTTAAAAGGAGAAGCCTCAGAATTAAAATAATTACATGTGTAGGACTTTCCAACCTTTTTTGCCTCCTGAACAGAACAAGGTAGGTGCAGTTCCCAAGGGTGGATGCTGCAGCTGGGAAGGCTTGCTTTTAAGAGGTTATGTGGCAACATTCCATTATTTTTCAGGTGACCAGCAAGACCTTTTCTGATGAATGTAGGACTCTCCTGGGTATATACAGGGTAAGGCAGACAGCTAGGTTTCCTGATCCCAAGTTATTTAGGTCTTTGTATGCCAACAATATAACCATGAACAAGACTTAATAGTTAATAGGAAGTCAGTGCAGTTTTTTTAACCCATGTGACCACAGGTAGGTGGCCCATTGCGTACTAGCTGCAATCTCAAACTAGGTGCAAGGGCGGCATTGCCCAGAGCACATTACAGGAATCTAGCCATGAGCCACAGTGGTGATGTTATCTCTACCTGGGAGGAGGCATAGCTGTTGCACGAACAAAATCTGATTGGTGTGTGGAGCCAATGAATTCTTCTCATTCTCCAATGGGAAAGTTGAATGTATAAGTATCCCCAAAGCACAGACTCTTTTCCTCAGAAGCAATGCAGTCCCATTCAGGTAAAATGCCTAATTTGTGGCAATACCTAATTTGTGAGATCAGGTAAAATGCCTGAGAATCATCCACACATAGGATCTCTGTCTTATCAGGATCCTATATCAGTTTCTTGGCACTCATCCAGGCCAGAACTGCATTTAGAGACTGGTTCAGAATGTACCCAGCCTTTCCTGGTTCAGACAGCACAGAAAAATAGAGCTGGGGGTCACCAGAATATAATGATGCCTTGTCCCTAGTATCCTCATGGCCATTCTCAATGACTTTAATTAGCTCAATGATGGGCGGTGGAGAGACTGCCCTTTGTCAAGGGCACAGGTCAACTACCAGCTGATCTGGGGGGGATATCACTGTGAAGGAGAGTGCCATGGTCAAAATGCCACCAAGACTTTAAGAAGTAGAAACAGGGTTGTGCTCCCCATGTCCCTCTTTCAGTCTCAGCATTAGGACAAACAGGGGCAATCCAGAGGCAAGTCTATAAGTAGCAGAGATCATAGAATCATAGAATAGTAGAGCTGGAAGGAGCCATGCAGGCCATCGAGTCCAGCCCCCTGCTGTTGCAGGACACCACGTTGCACCATTCCATTCAGATGGCTATCCAGTTCCTTTTTTAATGTCTCTAGTGAGGGAGAGCCCACCACCTCTCTAGGTAACTGGTTCCACTGTTGTATTACTTGACAGAGAGGAAACTTTTCCTGATGTCCAGCCTGAATCTGGGTTGTCATAACTTGAATTGATTATTCTGTGTCCTACACTCTGGCACTCTGATCTTGACCTTCCTCTTTGTAACAGCCTTTGAGGTCCTAATAGAGGGAGATCATGACCACCCCCATCGGTCTCTTCCACTCAGATATGCTAAGCTTCTCCAGTATCCAGTTTGTGCCTGCCTGTTAGACTTCTTCTGGTGCTTGTCCCTCTCTAAGGAAGCAAGCTGTGGTTGGAAGAAGTCTGTGAGCATTTGAGGAGCCCTGCTTATATGGCTGGCAACCTTCCCCAGCTGCCATTCCCAGCGGCCAAGTTTCTTCCCAGCTTGCTGCAGCTGGCATGTGGGAAAAAGATACAGTAACTGGGTGCACTAACCACCATTCCCAGTGGGCAGCCTTCTTTCTCACTCACTGCTGCCAGCAGTAGCAGCAGGCATGGAAGAATGGCATTGCTTGCGCAGTGAATGGTGTTCAGTTTCTGGTGAGTACCCAGGAACTCTGTGTGTGCTTGCCAGAAACTCAGTCTCAGGGCTGCTGCAAAGTGGCCTGGAGGTGGAAAAGCTGAAATCAAGGAACTGGGAGGATTTTCTGTCCAGAGCAGATTGCTCACACATCGCTAACAAGCTGGTAAACAGTTAAGCCCAGAGATACCAGCCTAGTAAGACAGCATTCAAGTCAATGGTCAAAGGCACCACGTACCCAGCAAGAGGGAACAGATCAAATGTAAGTTGTGAGGCACAGCCTAACATGAATAGCAGTCAAACACCCAAAAGCAGAACACAGGGGGAGTCCAGACAGCAGAAGGTCCGTCAGCAGGCTAAATTATGAGAACAAAGCTCTGGCGCTGCAAGTAAGGTGTTGCTTCAGCGATGGCAGGATGCTAACAGAAGACTTGTGTAGAATGAGCTCCCAGGGTTCCATCCAGGTCTCAGCTGTAAATCATCACTGGGGCATTGGCAAAAGTTCTTCTCCACTCCTGATGAAGTCTTTATTCTTAAGAGTCATTTTTCTGCACATGGGAATTCTTTCATCTGGCTGTGGTCTTAGCCTGAACAGGCAGTGGCATTCTCTTGCTCTGGGTGGTGGCTTCTCTTCTTGCTCAGATAGCTTGATGGAGGCACAGTTCCCAGGGCTCATTTGCATGGGTATCCCAGGATCCAGCACTGTTGAAAGGGCTGGTGTCACTTCCCAAGCAACAGGAGGTTCCACATAACCTTCAGGCTGAAAGAAAGGAGGGGTGATTGAAATCCACTTCTGAAATGCCATTGCCAAAGAACTCAGAGGTAAGCCAGGCAGGAGTCGAAAATCAATGAGTTTTAAATACTGTGGGGTAGCTTAGTGATCACGCTAATGAGGAGGGTGGACCATTCACTGGAATCCCAGGGCTTGGGATAAAGAGGGCAGAATAGCTGAGAAATGCCCAATGCTCTGAGTGATTGGTCCTTAAGCAGGAAGATATACCTTGAAGTTGTTTGATCATTTCGGTTTGGAAAGGAGAAGTGTATTCAGTTTGGAACCCACTTCTTATCATTAGGCTTTTCTCTGCTGGCTAGTATTCTAACTGCTTGTTTCTTTGTTATTGACTTTTTAAATACCCTTCATTTGCACTTTAAAGCCAGCCTGCCTGAATAGTATTAACATAATAAAGCCTTTTCGTTGGAAAGCCATTGCCTGGGACTTCTGGGAATGAGGACAAGGAAAACTGGCATGGCATTGCTCACACACTGGATATTATAAGCAGATTGCCATGTACATTTCTGGATTCAAGGAGGGTTTTTCAAGAGTGGCCACCATGGCACCTGCTTCAAGTCCATGGGGACTAAAGCTGTCTGGTCAATTCTCCACAACTTGCTCAAATAAGCCATGGAAGACAGGGCCTCCAAGAGCACGTGGTGGATTGCGCCAATGCAAGCATCCTGCCCATGTGCTCAGGCCTCAGAAACAGAACCTGATCCCACAAAACAGGATGAGTTTATGCAATGGCCAGCTCAACAAATGGGCACTGGATCATAAGCATCATTTCAAGTGACTAGAAAGGAGAGTGGCTTTGTTTCCACACTGTTCTGCAAACTCATCACAGTGAGCCTCTGAGTGCTCCAGTACTGGGTCCATTGAGGTAGATGAAAATAGCCCCCAAACTATTTGAAAAAGCTTATTTGGATGGCTGCTAAGGACACAATGAAGGTAGGGCAGTAAGCATTCTTTTCTTCCTTCACCGCTACGCAGTAGGTGCAATTATAGTCTCTTATCCTGCTCGTCACCTGATGATGTGCCTTATGCAACTCGTGCCCTCTGGCCTGTTTCATTGTTCAGAGCTTCTGTGGCCATCTGAACTCCAGTGTTCCAGAGGGGATGCTCATCCCAATGGCCTATCATGCCTCACCATTCCACAGTGCAACAAGGGCCTTGACAGCATCACCCGCTTTGGCTACTGTAAGAAAAACCTTGGCTACCACAACAGAGACCCCACTAGGGCCACTCATAAACCTAGGGGGCACCAAACAGCAATTTGGCAAGACACCTCTCTAACGCTGTAAATTCTTCCCATACTACAATGTTGTGGTTCAGAATGGAACAACAATCAGTTGAGAAGGCCACATACAATTGGTCATGCATACATTCTACTGACATAACCCGGCGCCGTCGTTATTTGTTTTTCGGCACCAGGTTAAGACCTTTTTATTCCAACAATATTTTAATAACTTTTAATATTGGTTTATATATGTTTTTAACTGCAGCCAGTGTGGATCTGTAATTCATTTGTGTTATGTTTTATATTATTTTATGTATATAAGCCATCCTGAGGCCTTCGTGACAGGATGGCATATAAATCTTCTACATAAAATAAGTAAAAATAAATAAAATTAAAATAACAGTTTCATAAGATAAAAATTCATGAAAGAGGCATAGGGGGATGCTAGTAATTTCTAAAGAGTACCCAAGTAGCACTCTGGCATTGGTGATATATAGTTTTGTTGTGCCATGTTGTATTATGATGAGAAAGGTCTTTGCATCCCTCACAGGTACAGATGTACCACTGCATGTGTTGTGTTTCATTCGTTGCTTAAGCCAGGGCTCCAAAGCCTCTTTACACAGGTTTAAGAAACCAACTTGTTTTCTTGGCATAGTTATTTCTTCGATACAAAAACAAAACAAAACACAAAAACCACCATCTGAATTTTAAAGGCACAATCCTGTACATGCTTAGAGACAAAAAATCCTAAATTCCCAGCATCCCCAGTCTCCTTGGATCCTAAATCTGGGTCTAAGCAGTTGGATCTTTTTATTATTATTTTTACTCCAGACCAGGGGGAATCAAACCAAGTGGGACTCTAGTAGGGGGTATGGAATCTTTAAGATTCAGGTTGGGAATTCTGCATTACTCTACCATGTGTGTATGTACTCAAGAAAATATGCAGCTACTTGACACAGGTTTAAAGTCATGTCTGCTTTGGCCCTGTGAGAAACAGCCCTAGCTGTCTCTGTTGGTGCCTGCCTCAGCCAGTCCTGGACATGCAATCTCTTCCACTTTGCCACTCTCATTAAGTTTTGTATTAATAAGGCTACAATCCAATTTCTGCTTAGCTGGCAACATACACAAAATGCCTGCAGTTATGCAGACTGAAAAAATATGCAATTTAAGCAAGAAAACATAAAACATATGAATGTAATAATAATCAGCCTACACTTTAAAAAATGAGCAAGGTATTTTCAACCTTGAGGAGAGAGGGAAAAACCTTTCTGGCATTCCATTACTTGTTTGCATAAAAAACCTTAGGAGTAGCACAGAGGTGAAGGAAAATGCTGACTTCCATTACTTTCAGGGCCAGACAGACTGCAAGAAGCACTGATCACAATCAAGCTTCTATCATTTTCAAGGACCATGGAGGACAGAAACTCAGTTCTTCTCACAGGGTACGCCACAGTTTGGCAAAATAGGTACTGGGACTGGGCCCCAGTTGACTATTCTCTCCCAAACAAGACCAGTACAAATAGCATTCACCAATTTTTAACAACTAATTTATGTTACCTCTGTGTGTACATGAATTATCTGCAAGCAGATGTTTACTTCTTCAAAATTATGTTTGCAATCATTTGCTAAACTGAATTGACAGTTTAATTCCTATTGTTGAAGAGTTTTCTTTGTGCCTTAATGAAAATTCATATGATTTTTAATATTGTGAAAAGTTCTGCTTTCTTGACTAGCTGCACAGATCACACACTGTATTCTTTCTTTCTAGAAAACAAAGTGATATTTGGTATAAGGGAAAATATGAGTAGGCACATCAAATGTAAAATTCGTCCATCCCGCCACCACCTGCCTCTCTCTTGCTATTGTAAAACAGGTGAAAAACACAGAGAGAAAGAATTCAGTTTCTTGAATGATGAATTCCTTTAGCACATGTATCCTCCTATATCAGCCCTCAGTTTTGGACAGGGACACTGCTTTCCCTAGTTGAAGTCCCACTGAGTCTTTAACAAAGATTCCCATAGGTGACACTGTGGAACGACTCTTCTTTTCTTTGGCCATTGACCTTCAGAGATTTTCAGCATTCCAAGTTGTTGTCCATACTGTTTAACACCCGCACCACATTTGGAAAGGTGGTCTGTGGTTTAGAAATTAAATATTTACCCATGGCATCCAACTCTGTTTCTCCTTTTTATCAGAATTCTGGGTGGGAATGGAGATTCAAAACTGGTACCTATGATCTGTAAGGAGCAATAATGTGAACAAACTTGGGAATATAGAGACAAAAAGTCAGCTGCTGGTCAGTTGGTTAGTTGAACTATGCTAGCAATAGCACCTATTTTAGATGGGATGTAATTCCTTCTGAAGTATCAGTTTTGCTGTTTGGAAGTGCTGCTGACTTTCATCATGAGTATCTTTGCTTTGACTGAAAAAGGAAGATAAACCCACAGTGATACATACCTTGCCTATATCCTGTCTAGATTACTGCAATGCTCTGTGTGTGTAATTACCACTGAAAAAGAGTTCAGAAATTGCAGTTGGTGTACAGATCAATGGAGTCTTGTTGTTTCAAGCCCACTTCCAAGTGTGGATTCTGAGCTCAAAGACCCAAATGGTCTAGGATATGAATTTGCCAATCCTTAAGATCGTCTCAGGATGATCTACTCCATGTGTCTCCACCATCTCCAGTGGAGCTAGGAAATCTGTAGGAAACTTAGTGTTCACACTCAGACTTTGGGACTCCCTTCATTAGGAAGCATATTGGGCTCCCTCCAATATTGATCAATGAAAACATTCTGTACAATTTAGAGGATGATGATTAATTTTTGCCCCCCATGGGATTGCTAGTAGCTTTATTTTTTCAAGGATGGTTATTGTTTCCAGGTGTGTTTTTATCATGGTTTTGATGGTCTTATGTTGTTTAGTTCACTATTTTAACTGCTGTTTTGCATTTTCCCTGTTTATGTACTTGAGTTCTTTGTCACTTTTTGCCACATATCCCCCCCCCCTTTTTTTAAGGCAATCCATATCAGGGTGCTTAAAGGTTAAGACATAGCCCAAAGGAATTATTTATCTAGAGAGCCAGTGTGGTGTAGTGGTTAAGAGCATGGAACTGGGACTCAGGTGACCTGGGTTCTATTCCCCACTCAGCCATGGAGGTGACTTCCGGCCAGTCCAACAACACAGTCACAGGGTTATTGTTGTGGGTATAAGACTGAGAGCAGCAAGAGGGGGAGGATGTAAGCCACTTTGAGTTTATAAGAAAAAAGCAGGATATAAATCTAATAAATAAACATCAGGAATGTTTTCATGTAGGAATATGCTGTTTTTATTCAGCTTACCTTAGGGCCAGTGCTATTTTAGTGTCTGAGGAGGACCAGATGCTCCCACGGCATAGATGCTCCTACCCAGCATGTGATGAACCCTGGTGATAAGGCAACATCGTGCATCACATGTGAATGCAGCAGGCAGTTTAGGGGAGCGTAGGCAGGGAGCATTCCCCAGCACCTGCTGCATCACTCTTCCTAATGGAGCACCCAGCCTCGGCTTGCATGTTTCTGGTGCGATTCAATTCTTAAATTACAGGTCAATGCTTGGGATTGTCTATTATGGAAATGGAAGTTCCCCTGGAAAAGTGATAACCTCACTTAGCAAGAAAGACTGTAAGCTCTTTGTAAGATTTTGTTTGGAACGGGGCCTTTCCTAGTGATACTAACATGGGGAAGGGGCTCTTTGGGACAGGGAGTTCTCTGAGATGCTGGTCCATCTTCCAAGCAGTGAATATTTGTGCTATTTAATTCCATTAGATTTGGAACACATCCAATATAGGATAAGATTTCTATGGTCTAGATTTAATTACTTTCTGACTTGGCTCAAAGGTGAACATGACACGTTGATGTGGCTTTTTCCATTTCTCATTTTTATTATATGGCAGGGTCTTTTATTGGAGCAGAGTTTCACCTACTCTAACTGCTCTGATCAGATGCTGAGTCTTTTTGATCTGTTGGGTAAGTTTCGAGTATATCAACTTGCAATTCAGCACAAGTCTTCTGTTTGCTTGTCAATGCTGTGATATACAACTCTGAGATTAACTTATGCCAAAATTGCAGTGGGTGAAAAATGTTTCTCCTTGTACAAATTTGGCTGTTCATACACATTGTTTTAAATAGCTTTCCATAAGCCTGACAATCTCATTAGCAGTGCTACCATCTTTTTCTTTTTTCTTTTTGCAATCACTATACATCTGCAGTAATAAGTCACATTGTAAACTAACACACTGTTACTTTTGAAAAGGAATCTGCAACTTTTGATTAATGAATCACAATTTAATAGGAAGGGAGAATGAGGGTGCATTTTAGGCTCTAGTCAGCCATCTTTACCCTACTGTTAATTGTCTGAATTGTGTGGCTTAACAGTCTAACCTATTTGTTTGTTTGCTCTGCTTATTAGTCACCTAGTGAATGGTGTTCACCGGGCAACATAGAAAGAACAATTAAAAATCACAACATGCACAAGAAGCCTATACTGCTGCACTGAAACAATCATTATTAATCTACTACCATGTACAGTGCCACTAGCAGGCAGCTAGCAAGTAAGAGCAAAGAGGATACCTCAAACCAAAATGCCTGCAGAAGAAAATGCAAAGCAAGGCAGACAACCTTGAGTCCCACAGGACCAGGCAACAATGCGAACCATCCTAGCATCCCAAAATGCTTGAACTGATTTTTTTTTTAAAAAAGACAAAAAACAAAAGGAACTTCAGATGGACTAATTAGTCCCAAGACAACTTTTCCACAAAGCAAAATGTACTTATTCATGTTCACTTTACCTAGAGGGATATACCTGCAGGGGTATACCTACTGAGATCTAACCAGGAACCTTCTGGTTGCACACTTGTTCCTTCATAATTCCTTTTCAGTGAGCTAATCAAATGTACAGAATTTCAAGGAAGAGAAAAGTCTTATCCTCTAAAGACATTCACTGGTTTTCTTGACCTTGCCTAACTATAAATGCTGCTGGATCAAGTCTGCATGGTTGCAGATCATCAGCTGTTATGAACCTATTTATGGCCACAAAGGACAGCTTTGATCTCAGCCAGTATTTAGCTCTGTTTCGACCTGCCCTTTCTAGCCAATAAGTATTACACATTCTTGGCAATGCCACTTTTGAGAGGGAAGGGCCATTCAAAGTGGTCTTCTCTTCAAAGGGAAAAAAAGATAGGCAAAACTTTTCTACTAGACCCACACTAACGACACATCATTGAAGCTGAGTCATTAAATTTCAAGATCTTTGCACTGCAATCCTGTGATGGTCACTAATAAGAAACTTTGGGCATCACCCACTGTTTCCCAACATTCTAGAAAGTGTTTGCTTGTGTGGCACATGTGACAGCTGGATAACTTCAGTCAACCATTCTAAGAGTTTGAGTATCAGAAACCTTAATGTTCAGGTGCACTCTCAGTTCACGCTGGGTGATGATGAGGCCCTAAACAAAATGAGAATGAACCCAATGCAATATATAGGGGTATCTTGGAAGGGACTTCATGAGCCAACCAGAACTAGAGATGGTTCACACCGTCAAACTTGATTTCACGTAGGTTCCTATTTTCCTACTACTAGTTTGTGCCATCCTGTTTATGAATTAGTTTATTACAAGAATTATGAATCATTTATTCATTTATTTGTTTTTATACTGTGTCTAATAATTTATACATATTTTGATCCACTGTTTCAGGTAGGCACATTTCTTTTCCTTTTCCATGCTTTGCTTTTGAAAACTTTGGAAACTTTGGAAAGGACAGCTTTCAACATCTTATCTCCATTCCAGTTTGTATTCTGATTCACCAAGTGTACATTTGGTACCTTTGTATTGAGATACAAACAACAAATTTCTTGTCCATTACTAGCCAGGATCTGGAATCCAGAGTCAAGTTTGAAGAGCGATCAGGTTCCAAAGGCAAACAAGGAAACTGGACGAGAGAATAAGCCAAGAACCAGACCAATCAGTATCAGGGAAGAAACTGAGGGGCAAGCTTAGAGAACAAGCCAGGAACCATAACTGAAGTAAATATCATACACTTAGAGATCATGTAGACTTTGTTGTTCAAACAAAGCACCAGAGTCAGCAAAGCACCTCTTACTCTCCTTTCTGCCTAGGAGAATCTAATGGCTCCCCTTGGTATACAGAGTCAATCTGGAGCTAGAAAGTTCTTAATGAAGATGTCACAGTTATTCAGTTCACAGGATGGGGCAGTGAGAAGTGCCAGAGGCAAGGTTAAGGCTGGGCTTCTGCTGAATGTAGGAATGTGGTCCACATATTTTCAAAAATGATTTGTAGATTTATATTTCTGTGTCTGGCAGGGCCAACTCCAGAGTATGTGTGGTAGCTGCTCTTGGGAAAATGCTCTCTAGGCACACGTGCTGAAGGATCGAGGAAGAGAGGGCACAGTCGCAACTGTTACCATTCAGAAAGAGAGAGCAGTCAATAATGGCAGCTGTTGCATCATAAGCTAGGAATTGGTGGTGGGCTCTTTTAGAACCATGCAAGATGGTTCTATCCTGAGATGCTGACCCTGGCACTGGTTATTAATGGAAAGAAATCATCTGAAGACAAAGCACAGTAACATTTATTTGACTCATTTATATGCAATCATTTACATTTGGATTAAAGTACACAATACTTCTTAATTTCATTTGGTGCAGTCAAAACTTAACTATGCAATCTTTGAGTGGGTGGTATCCAAACTTTGATTTCAAGCATTCATGTGATTATAGTGATTGACGTACTGCTGGATAAAATGACCAGAGTTCATTGATCTGGTCAGGTTGTCACTGATCTCAAGAATACATATTAAAAAATACCTCTAATTTTTCAAGGAGTGTAGCTGTCAGGCAAAATCAAGTTTCCACTTGGTCTTCTTTACCTATTTTGCCTGTCATTTTGTGCAATATTAATAAATAACTGCCAGTTATAAAAATTCATAAAGAAATTATTTCCAAAGACCTTGAAAGGTGTATTGAGGTTTAAAGTTTCATTGAGTTTTAAAATTAAGTTTTGCCAATGAAACCAAGGAATAAATTATTCATGAAATACCATAATACATGAATAATTCAAGGTGTACCTTTAATTAGGTGCTTAAAAAAATTCAATAGTATCCCATCAGGACTTTAATGATTGAGGAGTAGATCTGATCTTGAAAACAAAGAACTTTTGCTCGAAATCAAATTAGCTGGCAATTATTACAAAACTTATTGCTATTGAACTGCTATCAATACTGTTTATGTCCTATACACACTGTGCATTATGATGCATCATGCACTTGAAATGCTAAGGTATTAAAATTGCAACAGTGAGATTTTTAATGACAATACAGTGGCATTTGTAGGCAGTATTATTAGTGCTGGTGGGGAGAAAAATGCCATGTATATGGAAGTCTGCATCGTCAATGGAAAGCAATATTGGTTCAGAAATTCTATAGCTAACTACTATTAGTTCACTTCTGCAAGCTGATGGAAAGGCATGATTGCACTCTTGTGATCTCTATTATCATGATAATCAATACAGAATCCATGATTATTAATATCTATTAGCATTAATGTACAAGTATTGATTTAGGCAATTCTCTTGTAAATGCTTCAGAATTATGCAAAACACAAGCCTACCCAACAAAATATGTCTTCCCAGCTTTTATTTCATGAACCCTGCCCTGCTAAGGAATATGGCTGATGTTCAGACTGCACTGAGTGGTCACCTAGTCACTCAGGGCCCCAGAAGGCATTACTGATGAAGTAGCAACATCATTATCATTTTTACTCCAGAGTAGTTTCAGGACCCTTCATTTGGATCAGGATCCTTTGTGGGGAGTAGTAAGGCTTTTAGGGTCAAGATAAGACACTTGAAACCTACTCTAAAAATAGGTAAAACTAGAAATGGAGGGGAAAGGCAGAGCTGCTACTTTAATAAAGTTATATCTGCATGTGGGATTTATTTCCCCCAGCATTGCCACTACGTGTGGTTAAACTTCTCCTTCTTATTTTTAGCAAATGCTTATATTTCTGGGCCTAAGGAACTATTTTCCATTATAACTCAGAATACTTATAAGCTAGCCCCTTTCAATTTCTACCACTTATTCTGCTGCCACACCTCTTAGTATGTATTATTGTTCATAGTAGTAATTACATTTATATTCATATTGTGACTTTTTTATTTTGAAAGAACTCAGAGTGGCTTGCATCATTCTCATCCTGCTGTTCTCGATCTTATCCTCACAACAACAATCCTGTGAAGTAGGCTGAACTGTGAGTGGCCTGAAGGCACCCAGTTGGCTCCATGACTGAACAGGGACTAGAACCCAGATCACCTGAGTCCCAGTCCCACTGACTTGCACCCTGTACCACACTGGCTTTAGGAGCTGTGATAAGAGCCTTATGAATAAAAGGAGTACCAACACTCACAAAAAGATGAACTATTAAACAGATTGGTTTATTAAAGAGAGAGTTTGTGCACACTCTGTGCATGAGAGAACACTGCAGGAGCCACACAACAGAAATATACACAGGTCATTCTATACCACAGGTATACCTGTTTGGACCCTTCATATCCATGTGGCAGTATCTTGGTTCTTCTGAAAGCCCATCAGGTATGCTATTCTTTCTCCATGTCTTAACATGCTCTTTAATTCCTTAAAAATAATTTGGAAGGAAAAAATCTTGCATCTAGAATATATATCAGTGCAAGGACAGCAGCTGAACATCTCTGGATAAAGATTCAATTCAGCCTTCCATTGCACAGAACAAGGGAAATTTATGGGATTGGACTGAGTTCATTTGGGAAGTATAGCCTAATGGTAAGGAAGCAACTGAGAGCCTCCATTCTTGCTTCATGAATGTGATCACATTCACCACTGAACTGAATTCTTATCCTTGAGGCACAAAAATAATATTTAGGATTGATTCTGAACAAATGCAAATAGGTAGTAAGTCTATACCCTTAAAAATATAAACAGAACAACAACAGAACTTCAGAGAAATCAGCAGGGAACCAGAAAACAGCTATTCCTAGAAGCATTTTCTATCAACTGTAGTCAGAATTTTGAGACATGTTCTTGTATATCTGTTGACATAAAACACCAGCATTTTCAATGCAAACAAGTTTTATGTTCATCATAATTATTTCCATACATTTCCTTATTTGTACCTATAAATGTCTTAAGCAGCTTATATCCTTATAGAGTAAAACAGCCTCCCTGCACTGCACGTGGTATCTTCCAGATGCTTTAGATAACAACTCTCAGATTTCCTGACTATTGGCCATGATGACTGAGAATGAAGCCTAAACAGCTAGAGAAGACCAAATTGTAAGATGCTCCTGTGGATCCTGCAATTCCTTCCACTTAGAGTTTTCTACAGGAATATCTATCATGTACTTGTCATACCTTACAGTTGTTTACATTACTCGAGATTATAATCCTCCAAGTTTCTCTTCTATTTTTCAAGAACATTTTCCCGTCTTTTTTTTCCCCAGGGAGTTATTACTGAAAACAAAAGAAAACATATTTTGGTTTGGTGGTTGAGGCTCCATCAGTGAGGGTGTTCAAGGATAAGCTAGACATGCACATGGTAGGCATGTTGTGAGCAGAACTGGCTGGAGCCGGGGGTCAGACTAGATGGCCTCGGAGGTGCCTTCTGACTTGCTCTGTTTTTATGTTTCTATATTTTTCTATGTGTGTAATTGCATTGCTGTGCGATAGACAGCACCATCCAAAGGTTATAAAGCACAAAAGCAGAAAAGGAAAAGCTCTTTGCATAGAAATCTCCTCTCATTTCTGTTACACACAACCAATAACAGGCAAAGCAGGTTAACAGCTTTGTGCAGAAAAGTTTTGAGATTGTTATTTTATGCTGGAATAATTAATAGATAATATTGTGTTCCATAACTGAGTAGAGAATACTATATACATCTACAATCAAGTATGTATCTCTTGAAACAACAACAAAATGACAGTTGGAAGGTGGCTGAACTGGTACAGACTAATCAGGCAGAAGATCTTGGAGTTGCAGTGGAGATGAATGCATGGAACTTGTACAAAAAGAAAAAAGTATTAGAACATGAATTAAAAATGAATCTGCTAGACTGTGTCATATCATATTTATATAAACTTGTTGTGCAGCCATATTTGGTTATTGAGGTTGTTCCCACTTTTTAGAAAGGATGGAACTGTAAAGGGCAACCAAAATAACAGAAGATGATAGCACCTTCCTTAGGAGGAAAGGCTAAAATACTGAACAGCTTTTAATTTAGGAAAGGACAACTTTAGGTGCAATCCTATGTATCTTTAGTAAAAAAAAAAAAAATGCGGGGGGGATGTTCCTATAACTCCCAGCATGACCTTGCTAGCGTGGCTGCCTGGGACATGCTGGGAGATATAGGATTTTTTTCTTTTATCTAACTGCATAAGATTGAACCTTAAGAGGGTCTCGATTGCACTGTCTAAAATTAAGCATGGTGTGGAATGAATGGGTAGTCTTTCCCCACCCTTGATTCCTCATCATATTGTCATCAAATGAACCTGATTGGTAGTATATGATAGGAAATACTTTTTATTTATTTACTCACATGTATCTATAGGCCACCTATAATTGATGAGGCCTTCCTAGGCAGCTGACAATGTACAACCTATTTATGAAAGCGTAGCCATGGGAGAAAGTGATTGGATTGCTCTGAAAAGGAGATTAGACGAATCCACAGAGGATAGTTGTACGATTACCTGTTGGCAGTGCTAGTGCTAGAGAATCCATGTTCAGAGGCAGCAGGCCCCGTGTTCCCAGTTGCTGCCATCATGCCTTGCTCAACTGCGGCTGTGTAGCTAGCCAGCGTGGGAAGCAGGATAGAGGCCTGGCTGGAACTTGCGGCCTCCTTTTGCTCAGGAACGTTCTAGCAAATGTCTCCAGGTATTTTTGCAAGCCACATGCTTAGCTTTACATAGGCTTCACATTTGACCTGACAAGGGATTTGTGTGTGTGCGCGCATGTGTGTGTATGTTCAACATTTATATGCATACCTGAGTACAAAAAAAGCAAAGTGAGAACTGGACCTCCTTAATAAACCAGGCTCCTAACAATGTAGCCATTGACAGTTGCTCTATGAGATTTTTTGCAGCTCCTTCCAAAAGACCCTGAGGAAAGTATAGTCAGGTAAAATTTACTGGCAAAGTTTTATTTGAAGATTTTACTGCAGTGCATACCTTCTGTTGCTGCCTTCAGTTTATTACCTGCCATCGACTAGAAGATCAGCGTTAGTAACATCTGAGGTCTTGCACTTCTGTTCTACATGGCCAGAGACACTTTAACCTATGCCAGATTGTTTTATTGAAAACTTCCAGCATGTCTCTAAGACCAATCATAAACCAATAGTTATGCTGAAAATATCTATGATTGTGGGTTTGCAGAAGGGGAATGCTGCAGCTTCCTCTTACAGCTCAGTTGTCATCGACCCCATTTTTCTTCTTCTTTAAAAAATAGAGTGATTGATTTTCTCTTACAGATGAAAATCATTCTGAAAACTATTGAATAATACCAACAATAAGCAATTCATTTCAGAAGTGTGTTACTCTTTTATGGCCTTCCGTATTCTTATAGCTAAGGTAAGCGAGTTATTTTAAGCTGAAATCCCAAGAATACTTGCTAGGGAGTAAGTCCCATTGATCTTAGTGGGATTTACTTCCAACTTCGTGTGTGTGTGTGTGTGTGTGTGTGTGCGTGTGTGTGGAGTACTGTTTTCACAATAATTCTGTGCAGTTGGTTATATATGCTTTCGTTTTATGCAGTTGTCTGTCAGGCCTTGGAGAGCTATTCGCAGACAGAACAGATGCGTATGTGTTGAAGGAAGGAAACAAAGTCATGCAACTATCCTGCGATGCATGTTGTATTTTCAGGGATTTTCTGTGTACACAAACAGATCTGGTACTCTTAGGCAAATCAGTAGATCTCAGACTCAGTTGCCTATCTTTATTCATTTATTTTGTCAATGGTATTTATATCTTGTTTCTATCAAGACCATCAAGTTGTGTACAAAGTATCAAAACCAACATGAACAATATCCTGCAAACATTGAAAACATAGTTAAAAGTATTAAAAACAGGAACACTGCTGTCACCTGGAGTGCTGTTTTTTTAAATAAGACAAGATACAAGTTAAACACACAAACAAACAAAGCAAGGGAGCGAGCGAGCGACCAGATGCTGGTCCTCACCTGACTGAAGTTCATTGGATGACTTTCGGCCAGCCATTGACTCTCAGGAGTCTTGTAAGAATAAATTGAAAAGAGGAGAGCCTTGGGCTTGTTGAGGAAGAGGCAGGATAGAAACATAACAAATAAATAAATAAAAGCACTCACTTCAAATGCCAAGTCATAAAGGTCAAGCTTTGAAATGTGACTCACAATGACCTACCTCACAGAACTGCTGTGAGGATTAATGTAATTTGTAATGTAAAGCATTCTGAGTTGTAAAATCTCCACTTAATTAATTGAGGATAATCTGGACACATGCCCAATAACACAGGATAATATAATAATTTAGCCTGATAGGGGTTTGTCCCACCTCCCACATTTCATTATCATTTTAATGCGGAGATAAAGAACTTACGTAAAAACTGAAGCGCAGATGATCAGAGCCGGACACTCTGAGCCGAGTCTCTTCCTCCATATCCAGCCATCCTTTTTCATTACTTTGCAGGAGCCCAGTTGATGGCAGACACTTTTCTTAGCCGATGCTGTTTTTGCTCTTTAAAATGTTGGTCTGTGTGACACAAGTGAGATTAGCTTTGGTGACGCTGGTTCTCACTCAGGCAGAACCTCTGGGCTCAAAGTTGTGCTAAGCTATCTATAACCATCAAGTAGGAGCATCCTAACTACCTGCACCAAATGGGTGGTAGAGGAGAAAACTCTTCATCCAAGATTACAGCCATGCATCAAACACTTTCTCAGCAAACGATAGACAGATTAGCAGGGGGCAGATGTAGCAGCTCTATTTTTCTTTTCTGCCTGCAGGCTTTTCTCCTTGTCGCTTCTTGCTCTTATGCATTTATGGAGACCTGCATAGCCTGTGACCCACTAAGCTGAATCCAACCCGGCAGCTACGTCCAGGGGACTAATGCCATCTTTATGAAGTTCCTGCTTCCACGGCCTGCTTCAGACTGCAAAAACAGCAGCTTTGTCATGCACTGACCAGCAGTCACACACCATTTTTAAAACAGACAAATGACTGCGTTTGCACTTATAGGTCAAAGTGGTGAAGAACCATTTGAAAGGCAGCTATATAAGCAAAATATTGAATACAGCCAAAATAAGGTATTCAGCCCAGGCTCTAGTTGTGTGTGTTCAAGAACATGCAAAATTAAGTTGCCCTTGTTAAACTCTATTGATGTGTATGTTGTGTGTTTGAAGAATTAAACTTTCTGAGAATACAAACACAAATAACATACATGAAGAATGTTAGGTCATCGTTCACGGCTGTATCTTTGAGAAAGTTAGAAAGCTTAGTAATGAACACATTGGAAGAGGAAAACATATTACACTTTCAAGCATCCGTCCCTCTCTCTCCATATATATGTGTGTGTGTGTGTGTGTATATATATATATATGACCAAAATACATACATATACATATATTAAACATCTGTTGTCTAATAACTCTCTGGCTGATTTCCAAATTGTAGGCACCACTCTTCAAAAGTAAGTACGAAAGAAAACAATCTCAGAAAGTAGGTAGGATGTTAATACAAACCCGACATAATATTATAATCCATGTAATTATACCATTTACATTTGAGGATTGCTATGTATGGATACAATTAGTGGTAATTCATGAGATTATTTTCTGCAGGAAATATTCTAATGAGGATTATCAGTTAATGAGATGAGCTTGGTCTCTCCTGCTTGCTGCTTGCCGCAGCAGACAGACAGACATGCAGCAATCAGAAGATGGAGGCCTGCGTGCCACAGAGCTGGGCCTGCAGCATGCAGCCTTTGGCCCACTCTTACGCTGACCTTATGCTACTTTCAAAAGCTCTCTGCAAGTGATCAGGCCAGACCTCCAGCGAGAGCAATCTCTCAGTCCCTTGACAGCTTGCCTCGTGAGGTTGGGAGGGAGAAGAAGACAGACAAAGAGAGCCCAGCAAGAAGAAAAAGAAGAGCAGTGACTCCACTCCGTGGTAATTTCCCTCCTTCCCCTTGCTGACCTGCCCCTTGCCCCATGACAAAAAAACATTCTCCATTCTGGCATAGAAGTATCTATTATCACTGGACTAATGATTGTAGAACAAGCTATTGTTAAAGCATAAGAGCAGAGCCCAACTAAGTAAGCCTTCTATTGTAGTGTAATAAGGGTCAACATAGTTTTTTCACTGTGAGGGTTCAGTAGACTCTCAGAAATAGGCTATTTCATCATCATCCTGTATTACAACGATACATACAATACAATAAGATATTTAAAAGAATAAAACAATACCAGACAAACAGTGCAGGAACAGATTGAACAAATAAAAATTATTTTCCATAACTAGAGTTAAGTGTTTTTATTTGTCTTGGTCATACTCAGTTGTGGGTTTATATCACTCCTGAGCAAGCAGATTTTGCTACATTTTTGTTTTCTCTGTTGCTAGGGATGGGTGAGAATTTCATTTCAGTTTGGTTTTTAGAAGAATTTATAAAACTGTTCCAATTTCTTCATACCTAGAAAAGAAAGAAATTATGATTTTCACAAATTCAAATGCAGGACAAGGCAAAACCGATTATTTCCATAATTAAGTGTTCCTCATTCTTTATAATTCTTTTCCATAAAGTATCTGTTTTTTCTTTTATTCTTGGCATTCCACAAACAATATTTGTCAGTAGAGTATTCTCAAGAGACTTAGCACTGCTATTTTAAATAAAAGCAGGAGATAAAACAGATCAACAGGAAAAATCTTTAAAATGTTTATCAGCTGGCTGAAGAACAAAAGCTATGAAAGAGAAATACTTCACACATAAGATGAAGGTATTTCTCCATATGCAGCTACCTGCAGACTGCTGAGCAACAATGCAAAGTAATCTTAGCTCACAGGTGTGTTAAGTGTCATCGCTTTCTCTGCTACATATTGCTAATTATACCTTTACAGAGCTACTGCATAATGGAACAAAAACATTTTCAATATGAATAAATAAAAGATTATGGAACCATAATGCTTAGGAAATGTAAGATGTAAACATGGACCCAATTTGGCTTTTCAATATTTCTGTTCATTCAGGGCCAGTCGATTTGCCTTTAAACACCCATGGATTGAAACACTTCATGAGAATTACTAGCTATGTTTACTTTTTCACAGATGAATCTAGGAATAACACCAGATTGCAACTAGAAGCTTGGGTAACCAAGATGGAATTTTCTAAATGAGCAGTTACATTTTCCATATATGATATAATGACAGAGTCATAGAATCACTATTTTTTAAAAAAAGGCAAATTCATTAAAGTAAAGCAGTACATCTGATTTAGACTTTTAAAAATAATGTTCAGTTTCTATTTTTGTTGCCATAACATTTTAATAACAAAATATCATCTGCTTCTGAAAGGAATTTTGACGGGTCTAAACGGTCAAACTCTATCTAGATTGCCTATTTAAATATGTGAATGCAGAGCTGTGATATTCCAAGCTCTCTGCACTTTATGGTGGCTAATACGCTCTTTATACTTTGAGTCCATGTGGTGTGCAATTAAATAAGAGGAGATGTTGGATCTAAGCATGTCAGAGAAATCCATAACAGATTCAAAGGTGCTTGAATTGCTATGATTCTGGTTTGAATTAATCAAATTCTACAGCAGACCAGCTTTTTCTAAGTAATGAAGATTCCACAGAATTGCAGGCTGGTTTTCCACATAGGCGAAGGACTTACTCCTTCTTACTCCTACATAACAGTATGTATTAGTGCAAGGAGAACACAATTCCAGTTTAAAAGTCCAATTCCATCAATGACCGAACAAGAAACAAACAACACCTAATAATCCACAAAACACAGATGGAGTAGGTTTAACAAAAGTCATACATTCTTAGCTGGAATACCTTTCTAGTTAGGAAATGTAAAACTTTGGGGGCATTTTGGTTCAGAAAAAGCTGGCCAATGCATAGGATGTAATATCTTTTTTAAAAACCATGCATTTTTGAGGAAGTGGAGAAAAAGAAGATTTTCTCTTTCATAATGCTAGAACTAAGATCATTTAATGAAATCATATGGAAGCAGATTTAGGACATGCGAAAAGCAAAAAACAAACTACCATATCATTAATATGTGGAATTGTTTGCCCTAAAGTATAGTCAGTGTGAGCTTAAGTGGACTCTAGGGGATGGTGGAGGACAGGAAGGCCTGAAGGAGTGTTGTCCATGGGGTTGCGAAGGGTCAGACACGACTTCGCAACTAGCAACAACAACTACTACTATTTAAATTCAACACAATATATACTTTTCTATGGATTCCTGGTTGCACTTGCTTGTCTCTGATGCCTTTTCCACCAAGAAAAATCATATAATTCAATGTCTGTCCAAGTCTAAACCTATTCATTCCTTTACGGTGATTTCAGAGAAAGTACTTGTTTAACTATAACTCTATAACACTTAAAGAGGCATAATCCTGAAGCTAGGTATGGTGATGTCATTTCTGAATTACTTAAAAGTGTAAGCTTGTAAAATTATTAGACTGTTCCTAAAGCACATTATTTTGATCCATCTTCCCACCATATTTATAATTAAGAGAGGTTTTTAATGGTTTTACTGTACAGATTATGTTCCACGATTTCCTGTAGAAGTCACATCTTTAAATTAATGATGTTGTTTGTAGGCAAATCAAGCCAGTTATCTCCTGTAGAGTTGAAAGTATTAATAGACGCATATCCTGTAATTCACTGTGAATTATTAACACTATTGTGAGACACACACACAGGTCAGTGAAAGTTTACACATTTTGTCTGTTCTCTTACTGATTAAGTGCTCTACATGCTGTGATAGGATTATAAAAGAAAGTAATATAGTAAAACACATTGATTAAGAACATTGCATAGAAGACTTTTTTCTGGCACAATAAACTGGTTGTTGAATAATGGAAATATAAATCTGAAGTGTACAAGGAAACCTAACTGTAGGAGTCTATTGTAAAGCTCATGGAATAATAATATATATTGATATCAATATATATGAGATAGAGAGATACACTCTCTTCCTTTTTGCTGTCTTAGGGTCCCAACTACACAGGATGGAAATATATCACTTTGAAACACATCCATCATTTTTAAAATGGAATAGTCATACAGGAGGGATTTTAACCAATGGGAGTTTTGATTAAAGCTAGGGCAATTTTCATTGGTATTACAGGAGATCAGCAGCGCTGCAAGGGAAGGGTTAACCCCTATGCTGTCTAAGGCCAGTGAAAATCTGCCTAACCCTGCCTAATCTGCCTAATTATTTTTAAAACCATTTTTAAGCAACTGGGTATTAGAATAGTATCAGATTTGAGCCTCAGAACTGGACTCCTGTGGTCAACTTTTATTCTCCCTTTCTATTTTCCAAAGTATACAACAGAAACAGATTAAAGATGCCTTGGCATATACTTTCTGAGACTATCAAAGTAGCTTTAGGAGACCAGAGGTTTTGGAAGGTGTTTTCAGGTAGAAAAGACCCTATTTCCAGGGTCAATAAGAGAAAGCACCTACTGCAGTCGCTTATACAATCAATAGTAATTAGACCACCTATTAAAGCCTTATTGTATGCTGTCAAATGTTTAGAAAAAGGTCTTGACCTACTGCTGAAAAGTTGACAAGGGTCTCACTAGGAGAAAGTCCCAAAACTGGAGGCCACCATTAGAAAGACTCTCTTATTGCCCTCCTCCAGGCCTGTCTTGGAGGAGTCACTTGGATCAAATTTAGCATCATGTATAGGTAGGTATTCTGTCATGTTCTGAGCCATGTAAGCCTTTATAAGTCAATCAAGAACTCAGAAACTTAGTGAACTAACATATTTGAGCCAGAAGCAGTGTTAGATCTGCAGACCTACAGGTTCCTATTATTAATCTGGCTGTTGCATTTTGTACAAGCTGCAGCTTCTGAACCATCTTCAGTGACATCTCCATGTAAAAAGCATTACAATAAATCTAATTTCTGAGTGTCAAGGGGATCCAATAACCACGCAGGAACCATGTGTTTCAAGATGTCAATCTCAGTCTTACCTATATTTTTGGGATTTTGAGGTCAAGCTTTCTCTGTTCTGTGTATACATCAGTTTTCTTTTAAAGAATCTGTATAAAAACGAGTATGGAATTTTTCCACATTTACACAGTGTATGAACTTTGTATTTTTAATGTAATTTTAACAGTCTTCTTTGCACAATTTTCACATTTGTGGCATGTTGAATGTATTTTTGTTTTCTTTTATGTAATCTATCCTATGCCTGAAAATATATGGACATCATTTATGTCTGGAAATTGTCCATTGAGTCAATCCATAAAATAATCTTGACAGACCGAATCCTTCATACATCTCTACATGCAGTCTCAAATATATGGATATGATAGTTCAAAAGGCCAAAGTCAAAAAGCGATTATCAGCTCAGTAAGAAAAGGTTAGGGCAGAGGGGCCTTTTGTTTTTCTTCCTTCCATAAACTGAGCTTAATGTTTATTCCTTTAATTTTATTCCTGTTATCATGGCACTGCCAGCAGTATTCAGCTATTTCTCCTCTTCAGAGTGTACATTGATAAACTTTGTTGCTGGTATGGTAAAAGGCTTGCCTGTTTCACCACACCTGATCATCTAACTGCCATATCACAAGTAAGATGATCAGGAAACAGCATGAATACTAAACTGGACTCTAGAGATCAGAGCATTTTCACACTTCATAACAGGACAAACAGCAAAGGTTTCGTGATCTGTGAGCTATGTTGATGCAATCAGAGCTTTGGCAATAAACTTGTGCTAAGGTCGTGAATACCTTTTCCTTCAGCAAATGAACAAACCCTTTCACTGGGAATTTTTAGGCCCCCCTGATACAACTCTTATTTGGCTATACCTGACAAAATGATTTGCAGAAACACGGAAATTATAATGAAATTTTCCATAAGTAAATAGTTCAGCAGTAGCAAAATTGGCAATAGTAGTTTCAAAGACTTGCTCCATCATCTTATGGAAAGGCTTGATTAAGCAGCCTTTAGAAATAGATCTTTCAATCTGATGGAGCAAATCAACTCTGATCACAGTAAATCAAACAAATGTCAAAAGTCCCATAAACCCAATTCTTATGTGTCATAAACTCACAATATCTGTCACTAGTCTGGAGCAAAAGTACAGTCACATTGAAAAAATGTTTACAATGGACTTGAAGTCCCAGTCACTTTGAAATACCTTTAAAAAAATAAAAATAAAATGATTTAGTTCATTATGCATTGCTGATAGCAATCACTACTGATTAGTGTAGTATCACCATCACATTCTTATCTTAATATTCACATTGCTGTCTTTTGTGCCTTTTGATAAAATGTGCCATTTCCTGAAAGCCAAAAGGCTCCATTTTTCACACCTTTTCTGGAGAATTTCCAATCATAACATTCTCAAAGAACATTCTGGAGAAAATCCTGGCTATCCATACAATTTTTTTAGGTCTGCTAGGAAGCAGTTGGAGATCCCTCCCCAAGTCACAGAGAATAATGGTGGCTGGGGCACGGGGAACAACTCCCAGATCATGTGTTAGGCAGCCTGTTGAGGTAGTGAAATGCTCAGCCCAGCCATAGTGTGACAGAATCCATTGAGCAAAGGGCATTGCATCTTTATGAGCAGATTTATCAACTCTTGTCCTATAGTACCAGTGAACAGAAATGGGTGGGATTTAGCCAATGGGATATTTAAAACTGAATTATTTATTACATATTCCATCTTTCCTCCAAGTAGTTCACGGCACAATATAGTTTCCGCTGCAAGACAGAATGAAGATCCAGGGCAATCTTAATAAACTTGAACACTGGGCTGAAAGGAACAGAATGAGATTCAATAAGGACAAGTGACAAATCCTTCACCTAGGAAAAAGAAACCAAATGCATTAATACAAGATGGGGAATATGTGGCTCAACAGAATTGAAAAAGATAAAGAACTAGGAGTAATTGTGGACAATAGGCTAAACATTAGCCAGTGATGCGATGCAGCCACCAAAAGGGCAAAGGCTATTTTGGGATGCATTAACAGAAGTATTACTTTCAAATCATGAGAAATAGCAATTCCTCTATACTCCTCACTAGTCAGACTTCATCTGGAATATTATGTCCAGTTCTGGGCACAAAGATGTAAGAAAATCTTAAATTGGAAAATTGCAGAAAAATTGGAAAGGGTCCAGAGAAGAGCAACAAAAAAGATCCAGGGTTTGGAAACACTGTCTAACTGGGCATGTTCAACCTTGAGAAGAGAAGACTGAGAGGGGACATGATATCCCACAATAAGTACCTCAAAGGCTGTCACATAGAGAAGGTCAAGATCTCTTCTTGCTGATGCCAGAGTGCAGGACACGGAATAATCAATTCAAGTTGCAAGAATCCAGATTCAGGCTGGACACCAGGAAAAGGTTCCTCACTGTCAGAGCAATACAACAGTGGAACCAGTTGCCTAGAGAGGTGGTGGGCTCTCCCATGCTAAAGACATCCAAAAATTCAGCCATCTGAATGGGATGGTGTAACGTGGTGTCCTGCAACAGCAGGGGGTTGGACTTGATGGCCTTCATGGCCCCTTCCAACTCTACTATTCTACGATTCTATGAATCATACCAGGTGCAAACTGAAGTTTTACTTTTTTGTTACACACACATGTATTAATAATATTTTGTAAATTATCCCAATGTTTTCTGCCAAATTCACGTTAAGAGTCCATCAACTTAATAAATAATATCAGATCAGTGAATATTATACCAGTGCGACTTCTAAAAGAAGCAGAGGAATTTATATCAATCCATTGAAAGTTTTCCTGCATACTAAGCAGTTACATTTAATTTTAAATTCAATTTAAAAATCTCAGAACAGTTTACAGTGTGACAGTAAAATCTAGTAACAAAATAAATCAGCATGCAATAAAACAGCAATTAACAGAATCATCACATAAACATGAAAAACACTATCTTTCTGCATACTAACCAATTATATGCAGTGTAACATTCAATTTTTTAAAAAAATATTAGGACAGTTCACACAATGATAGTAAAAGCTGATAACAAAATAAATAGGCATGCAATACAATCAGTACCATCAAATGAGTATTAAAAACATATGGCAAAGATAAACTGCCACCAGCTGTTTCAAATGCCCAGGGAAAATTAAAAGTAGGACTAAGTCTTCCTATGGTTATTGAAAGTCAATGCTGATGCTAGGAAAGCTTCCCTGGGGAAAGAGCTCCTGGAGCCAAGCTCCACAGCTAATAATAGCTGTGATTGTGATTATCTCCACGTATGTTTGGGTTGCAGGAACAAGTGAAATGTATACATTTGCCTTTAAGCTATGGCAGACCTGGGCAACTTGTAATCCAGCTCTGAAAACTTAATGCAACTCACAAGACACGTATTTTTCTTCCATTTTTTTCTGCTTCACTGACTGAAAAATCTTGGCCAATCACTTTAGGAATGATACACTATATTGGTGGTTAGCTGCAGTATATTGATTGATAGATCACAAGGGGTTGCATCCAGTGTTAGTCTTTCCTAGACAAGCCCCACTGAAATAGTTAGTTTAGACTTAGTTTAGACTAATACTATCTATATCCAGCACTCATGTTTTGACTCAATAGGTAAAGTTGCTGACAACTGTGTAGATCACAATGCATGTGCCTTTCCTTCTGTGATGCCAACAAGGCGGTAATGAGCCAATCTATGCTTTGCAACTTTTAATCTCACTCTCCCCTTCTTCCCCCAAGGAATTCAGGCCATCCCATATGGTTAGGCTGTTCTATAGTTTCTCACCACAACGACCCTACGAATTAGATCAGCAGGAGAGAGGGCAACTGGCCTAAGGTTATGCAGTGGACTTCACAGCCGAGCAGAAACTGGAGCCCAGCTCTCCCCAAACCTGGATTGATCATATCGACCACTGTACAGAATCCTAATCTACATGTGTGGAAGCTTTTTTCAAGATGAGTAGTCTACTCAAATCAAAAGGATTTAACCAAATCTGACAATCTGGAAGGGGTTGCACTCCTTCTAAAGGACAGGGTCCGTAGCTTGGGAGTGCCCCTCGACCCGGAGCTGTCCTTGGAAGCACAAGTGACTGCAGTGGCGAGAAGCACTTTCCTTCAGCTTTGACTAATCCATCAGCTGCATCCCTACCTGGAGGAAGATTGCCTAGCAACAGTAACACAAGCATTGGTTACTTCCCAGTTAGATTTCTGTAACACGCGTTACGTGGGGCTGCCCTTGAAGACAGTCCAGATACTTTAGATGGTTCAAAATATTGCTGCCAGGATGCATTATTCCCATATAATCCCAGTCCTCTATCAGCTCCATTGGCTTCCCATCGAATTCCGGGCGCAATTCAAGGAGCTGGTTATTACCTATAAAGCCCCAAATGACTTGGGAGCAGGATACCTAAAGGAGCCTTTTTCCCTATTTGCCCTCCCACCCCCTGAGATCGGCAACAGAAGCCCTCTTCCAGGAACCATCTGTGAAAGATGTTAGGAGATAGAGTACCTGGAGGAGGGCCTTCTCTGCGGTGGCACCCAGACTGTGGAATGCGCTCCCCAGAGAGGTCCACCTGGCGCCGTCATTATATGCTTTTCTGTGCCAGGTCAGGACCTTTTTATTTAATCAATATTTTAATATGTTTTAATATTGGATTTTATTGTTGCATTTTATTAATTTGCAGCCAGTGTGGACGATCAATTTATTTATGTTGTAAGCCATCCAGAGACTCAAGTAATTGGACGGCATACAAATTTTATACATAAAGTATGCAAGAAAATCTAGAACAAGGCAGCTTAGGTAAAACATGAAGTCCTCCTCCTCTCTGCAACTGTACTGCATTTTTATCTTTATGCATGCAATTAAAAAATCGAACTTAGAACATTTGTTGAAATGGTGTCAGACTTTACTGAATTGTGGTTTATTCCTCATTTAATAGCATTTTGAATTAAATTCTTCTCTCACACACAGACACATGCATTGTATTATCATTTTTGTATAAGTGTATGTTCTACTGAGCCAAGTTTTATTTCTTGACAGTAGAATTCAGTTCCTTGCAATCTTATTGCATTTTCATGAAAGTCAGAGGCAGTGGGGTCTGGGAAATAGAGTGGATCCCTTTACATAATGGGGATCCACTTTTTCAGTCTTTTTTTCTTTTTCTTTTTGGTGGGGTGGAACATAGAAGGACCTCCTGGTAGAGCGAAACCTTCTGTCCATCAAGCAAGTACAGGACAGTAGGGAGGAAATAAACCACAAAACAACTTTTTCTTCAGATGCTGACTACTGCTCATGCTTCCTCTGACTTGTTCTTCTTATTATTTCTCCTTTTCCATATGGTAGCAGCATCAGAAGGCATGTTGTCCCTTGTCTGAGAGAAGGGGTTTGCTCTGTGTGCCTTCCTTTTCTCTCTGGCATCCTGGCACTCTGCAAGAACAAAGCTATCTCTTCAACAATTGGGTTGCTCTTCCTTCCTTCCTCTTCCTACCTTGCTTCCCATGGTATGCAGCAGTGCACCTCTATGGACAACCAAGAACAATTCTCCTACTGTGCTACATAGTCCAAATGCCATCTGCTTGCAAGGTCAGAGTACCTGATTAATACTTGCAGCTGAGGGTAGGGTTGGTTTTCTTTCCAATGAGACCAGACTCAATTTAGATTGTGCTTTATTTATTCTTCATGTAACTGCATAACCCTTTCCCTAATGAGACTGAATGAGTTCATTCATACCCTGAATATCTACAGGTAGATATACCATAAAAAGCACAGTTGATACAAATTAAGTCAAAACCATGAATGAACGTGACCTTATTTTATGTATGACGTACTTGCAAGAATATCTCCAGATATTCTAGTGATGTAAACCACAGTATTTGACCTATTCAACCTTGCCTAAGCCAGAGTTGTCTGCAGAAGCAGCAGCAGCTGGTAGCCACTGCAGAGGGAGGCAGGTTTCCTCTTCTCCCAAGGCCTAAAGCCAGCAGAGGTAATCATGACCAAATACATCTGTTGTTGGAGAAATTGCCCTCCTGTCCCTGCTCCACTGGGAGCCTTTCCCCAGTAATGAATTAACCATGCTCTTTGTATTTTATCAGCATAGTTTAATATCCACGGAAAAGAACTGCTATGGTGTTCTGTTCAGCTGAAAAGAAGTGGGGTTGAATGTCACCCACATAGCTTCAATCGATGCTGATCACCATGATCAATTTTAATAATGTTCAATGACTATGAAGATGTGGTCTGGACTGAAGCGATCTACTTCTTACTGAAGTTGCCTAATTTTTGCTGAATCCAGGTTTTGGATGTACCAATTAAGAGTCCCTGAGGTGGCTGGTATGATTACATGATCCTTCAAACAAAACAATTCCAGAAGAACGAGGAGGAGGAGGAGGAGGAGGAGATGACCTATATATTTAGATCATACTATGTCATCTGTTTTTTAATTCTATTGTAATTTTATGTTATTGTTTTATTCTATATTATATGTTATTGTGTTTATTACTGTTGTTCATCACCCAGAGAACTTCAGCTATTGGGTGATATAGAAATTAATCAAATAAAACAGTATTTTACATATGAACATTTTAAGAGCTGTGTTTCCACCTCAAACTGTCATGCAACCATCATTCAACAAAATGGAGCATCAAGAGGGAGCAGCAAAACACCCAAGAGTCTGAGAACTTCAGGGAAGCACCAATTGCATGCCTTACACTCCGAACAGCCAGCGACTGAGTGAGGCTGTATCACTCCTCCCAGGTTCCTGAAGAACGACACTTTGTATTGGGACAGCCTCAGCTCTGGAGGCGAGTTTCAATTGCTTCACATCTGACACATATTCCTTGTACTATTGGGACAGTGCTGTAGAGTAGGAGATGCTTGACCCCTTAGGTGAATCATGAGTTTGGGGAGGGGGGTCAACTATGAAGGTCCTGACTCAAGATCCACTGATTCCGAGTTGTAAGACTCAGGATTGTTGTCGGGAGCCTCACTACATTACTCAGCCAGCAGTATGGTAATCAAATACCCACCGGCCAATACATCTTCCTCTGAGGCTAGAGTCATGACAGTAGAGGTCCTTCCATGAAATTTATAGTGGCAGCCTCATCGCCCCCTTTTCCCTGTATGAACCAAGAACCATAAAAGAAAGAGAGCCAGGTGCTTGACATCTCTGTTGTTCATACACTGGTGTGTGTGCATAAACAATCATATTAACACGTGGCTAATGGGGAGAGCTAGAAATTTAATAAATAATAAAATTAATTAATTAACAAGGCAGATATTATTGTCAATAAAAATGTTGCCAAAATCAAAACACATTGATTATCTATCACATTAGTAGAAAGACCGTGCAATAGCTGGGTTTTATTGCCTATCTGCCATTTACTGGCTCCATTTTTATTCCAAAGGATAATGTCATAGAAAAAAAATAATGAATAAGTACATCTCAAAGTATCAGTGAAGTACCTTGAAAATGATGACAGACTTTCAAAGACAGGGGAAATCCAGAAGCCTCATAGTTAATGAATGGCATTGGATTTGAATTAGCATTTCAAAGTGAAGTGCTGGATCAAGAGTATACTATATTTTAAAACTATCATTTATCATTATCATCTCTGTTTACTAGGTTTTATCACTTTCTCATTTTAGTTTCTGGCTACAGCTATTTCCTTCTTTATTATGAAGTAATATGTCTTTTCGTCTGGTTCTCTCAAACCTAATATTTCTTTTTTTTTTTTTTTTCAAATGAAAGCTCACAAATAATTCCAAGAGACGATTTAACCTAATAGCATTTAATGAAGAAGTTTTAGCATCTGGTATTTGTTTGCCAGCTTTGCTAAAGAATGCTATAAATCTTGATAACTAAACTTTGCACTAAACATTAAATTAACATGCTCCACAAATTTTATTATTGAACAAATCTTTAGTGTCATTATCCGGTCATGAATCATTCCATGTCTGTCTTGACTTTTTGCTGCTTAGAAATAGCTGTCTTTATTTAATCTAAATAAAAAAGCAATCATTCTAGCTAATAATTAGCATGTTTAAGAGTCCCAGTGGGTGGGATATTTGGGACCATGTGGTTGTTCTTTGGCTTCTACCATCCCCTAATTCTGAGGAAGAATTTGTCAAACAACCGTAGTTTGTGTTAGAACTACAGGAGACATACAGAAAGCACAGATAAGGTATTGTGATACCCACTTGACTCTACATTTTCTTGAAATGTAGCTTCAATAGTCCCTTATTTTGATCATCTTTGCTTTCATTAGCTGCCTCATCTTGCATGCACTGGACAGTGTTGTTATTTCTTATTAACTGGTATAGATTTTGGTTTGTAAGGCAGTTGGATTTTTAGACAGAAGGACTCATGGTTTGTGGATGAAAAGATCACCAGTGTCTTTTTCCTTAAAATTCTAGGATCCCATTGAGCTCACATGGGATTGCATCTTGCTATAGTTATTCTGCCTTCACAACAGACATTGGCATTCCCCCACTCCCCCTTCACAAGCATTAAAGAGGAACAAACATTACAGGCAGTATTAATCAGACGTGAGTACTAACACAGATTATGTTGTATTAAGGGACTTCTAGCACAATACTATAGCATTAGCTGGTGTGATGGGATTCCACAGAAAATTTGCTGTGCAAGGCAACAGTACGGGCTTTGTGCTAGAGTTACTTTATGCTAACTCAAGGTAGGCAATTTTACTACTCGATATTTTCT